>NC_133026.1:108419500-108766000 GCF_048771995.1 Taeniopygia guttata
ACTATCTGCTCCTAATTATGCATAATTTTTATTTCCATAACAACCTTCAAAAAATACACAGGGAGTCCAAAGTAGATACGTATTTTAATGAACATTCGTTTATCTCTATGAATAACTTGAAAAATAAAAGCAGTTAGAAAAAAATGTCAGTTCAACATTACAACTGAAAATTTTAATTAAAAAATGTAAATATGATCGAGGCTGACATTTTCCAACACGTGAATAATTTGGAGTATTTGGTGCTTATCACATTGCTATAACAAGAAAAATGTTTCTTTTAACCTTTGAATTAAACAATAAATAAATCAATTAAACAATAGAACAAGAGCTCGACATTTTTTAGTTTGGAACCATGAACTGACCAGACATAATAATCTCAGTATAAAAGACGATATCCTGTGCCTAATAAAATGTTCCAAATTAGCATATTTCTTAAAAAAAAAAAAAAGTAACATAATCTAACAAGTTTTTTCTAAATAGAAGTTTAATAAGATGCTATTGAAAAACTCTTAGAATCACTCTGAAACTCCAGAATAAATTGTCAGTTACAATTTTAAATGTGTCATGGAGATTGATACATCTTTCATGCAGTGACTTCTTTCTTGCTGGACAGGTTTGAGTTACCATGAGTACTCCACCCATGCATATATGAAAGATTAGAAAGGAAAAGAATTGCTGAAAAATATAAGCTAGGTCTGCATTAGCAAGTGAATGACGTGCACAGAGAATGACATTGCTCTGAGAGAAAACAATCAAAAATTCTCTGCATTGAATCAGCAAAAAAAGTACTGTGCTTTTCCCATGATCTTTGGAATGGAGATAGCATTGTACTGCGTTCAGTGCACACACTGACTAACATTACACTCCTCTCAGGCTTGTCGATCTTTTCCATTCAAAGATAGACAGAAATTTCTGTAAATGGAGTCAGGACTATGTTTACTTCCCAACTGACATACAAGTTGCATCTGTTTAGAAGAACATCAATAACACTGCAGTCAGAGGAGCTGTTGAATGTGTTGCAATCAGATTTTGCAAGACATGGGAATCATGCTGGAAAAGCCTGTGGTAAGACAGGACCTACGCAGAGCATTGTTCCCAGGAAAGAGCAGATAACAGTGGCTAGCTGCATGTGACACAGGGGGTCAACAAAGGGAGAAGCTGCCTCTATGTGCTACAAAACCTGAGATGTCACTGGGAGGGGACAGGCAAAGGGGGCCAGAAGGGTGAGCAAGCCTTTACGCAGCACGTGTGACTTGACAGGTCTGTACAGGCTGTAGATGAATCTTTCAAAACTGTAACTTCCTTGTCAAGGAATGAACAAGTGACAATGAATGTATGGGAGGTGCCACATTGGAATCATGCATCTTTTCCTCGCAATCAATTAGCTGCAATTTGGCCCAGGAAAGGGTTAACCACAGTCCAGTTTTATCTAGTGAATTACAAGACACCACCTCTTGAAGTCAGTTAGCTGTGTACAGGGTGAGGACCATCTGGATATTTACAATTAAATCTGTAGCATGGTAGTACAGCAATAGTAACATTATATTGCACACAGGACACAATGCCAGAGTCATGTTTCATGCAGCCCAGCTATCACCCAATAGCAGGACTATGAGTGGTGCCAGCACTGTAAGAGAAAAATATTAAAGATGAGCTGAAGTGAGGCAATAAGAAAACTTCAAATGTCTGTAGCCTACAGTGTAGCCCCCACAATTACAAATCTGTTCTGCATCATGGCTGAGGCGAATACACTCTGATGTCTCCTGAAAGAAAACCAGAGATAATCAGGCCTTTGAACTGTTCTACTCCATAAAGCTGATGTGTAAGAAACTGACTTTTTTTTATCATCAGTGAATACTTTTTTTTATCATCAGTGAATAATGTTTTTAAATTATATTAATATAATTAAAATTTATATTGTTTTCTATTATAAATTAAAATGTAGCTCTATAAAACTGTTACCTTTATTGTTTTCCTCTTATTATTACACTTTAGTGAAGAATGAGCACCTGTCTTACTCTATTACTTCCTCAAGAAAGGATCATTTTAGGTAACAGCAAAGATTTCTGTAGTCAGCAATCACAGCAATTTATATGACTGACTTGTGGCTGATATGTGCACAATCTGTAATAAAGCTTTTAGTCAAATGAGGTTCAACTGGCCCTCTCATTAGAAAGGAGCACTTGATGAGTGAAGTGCATTTACTCTTTCTTTACTTTGTGATCTGTGCTGGCTAAACCCTCAAGACTCCATGATCCCTGAGCCTTTTGTTTCATTCTTCTATTCATAATCTCCATGAAAATACCTCACATCTCAGGACATGCTCTATCAGTGGAGATCTCTGTCCAACACAATGCCGAGATTGACTCTGCAGCACTGCCATTTAGTGCAGGTTCAGCTGCTGACTTCATCAGAGTTTGGAATGGCTCCTAACCACCAGAAGTATGTTCAGGTAACACAAGTTGTGTAAAAGCCTTTCATGTTCATTTCATACCATTTCACCAGCAACAGTGCACACAGTCCTTGAATTCAATGCTCCCTCTTCCTGTAGCACATAGAGGCAAAGCTTAAGATCATGTGTGAGGATCCTAAAGGAACAAGGAGCAGCCTAAACTGACAACTTAGAAGTATTCAAGAAGAAAATTTAGTGGTTAATCCCTAGCTGTAAAGAGGATTAGGATGCCATCTATTTGCTATTTGAATTTCCTCTTCAGGTTGCGTGCTTCAACCAACTCTTTCTCATAAAATGTGGGAAGGCAGGGTATAATCAGTCATCCGTACTACTCAGGCTGTAGTACTTACTCTATGAGGTATTACTCTAGTATTTAAATTCATTTTCTGCCTCCTTTCTGCACTACCCCTGGGAGTGCCCAAGGTTATTGGAATTAACCCTCTGCAGTGAGAAGGTTTCAGGTGCTGGATGGTTTTTCCATCAGGCTGGAAACTGGGAGGCTCAGCCTTGAATCCCATTCCAAAGAACACAATGTAACATATTAAATGTTTATTTGTAAATGGAGACTACCCACTCATGCTTCAAATCTGGGTTTTGTGTACCAAGAAATCTCTTATAAGAGACCTCAAGCAGAAACTCACAGAGCTGACTCAGGGCTTCTCAGAGACCTTGTGCTACTAAGCTGCCTTTCCATGTCCAGCCTAACTTTTCCGCAAACCTCAGTGACAATGGTGAGTATGCAAGCAAATTTTCACAGCATATATTGTTCAGATTTGAAATATAGTAGACTGAATGCTTTAAAAATATTGACCTATACATAATCATTTATTTTTACAAAGAGATTTCCAGCACCCTGTGGCTATCAATGCTCGTGTGCTGTTGCTGCTCTTTACAAACTGCTGACAAAACACAGAGCACAGCTGGAGTATTTAACAGTGTAATCTAAACCTTGATGCAGCCAAGCATTAGCACAGCTATGCTATTGCACAAAGCAATAGCACAGCTATGCTCCTTCTAGTGTTCAAATTACTGTGTTGGGCCTCATCGAAGATGATGAACAGGAGAGGAGAAAGGGAAGAAGGACAATGACAACAATAAAAGTGTTCCCCTACTGTCGTTTTGCTCGATATTGCGCAGTTCAGCATGACTCAGTACCCAGTAGATTTGAAACTCTGAATCTTCCTTTGTTTTCTGCTCCATCATGTCTTTATAGGCATGTAAACCTGTCCCTAGAGGAAAAGCCTGCTCTGGTTACAGCCCATATGTCAAGTGAGACACTGTACAAGACTTCTGAAATTACTATCTAAATCCTAGGTAGCTTCCCTTGGAACAGAAGATTCTTCCAGTGTCTCTCCCCATATCTTCAGGACAATCCAGGCCTGACCTTAGCAATTCACATAAACAGGATGTATGGAAATACATGCCTCTTTAACCTTCTTGTCCTCCAGTGCACAACATAATGAATGCTGTAAGAAGGATTGATTTGTCTACTTTGAAACTTGGAATTGGTCCTGAAGGGCAGGTTTCACTCAGGTCAAAAGACATGAGCTGCCTTTCCCTGTCTCTGTCTTATGTAGAAAACAGTCTCATCTCCTTTTCTCAACTTTGCTTCTCAGAGAAAACAGAAGTGGGTGTGGAAGGGAAAGTATCTGGGAAAGAAAAAAAATGGATTCCTAAGGGTAAATCTCCTATGTTTTAGGTGTGTTCTTGCAGTAATTACTATGAGCCCTACAGGATACAACAGAGCACTGAAATTTATTGGTGCTTCTAAGCTCAGACTGGATGGTTCTCACTCAGACTACAGTGAGAAGGAGGATCTAAAGGCTTTCATTAATAGACAGACAGACCAAGTCTACACTTTGGAATTGATCAGAAATATCAATAAAATTTCTTCTTTTCTGATCATATGAAATACTTGATTCCTTAGCAAGAATTTATTTTCTGTCCTCTCCTCTTTCTGTTTCTTGATAATTTTCTTATTGATAAATTTCAGGCATCTACAGATATTTAGTACTATTTAATACACTTTTATCGTCAATTTTCACCCAGGTGAGGCTGAAATTAGTATGTTTATTATTTATGCTTTTAGATAAATAAAGTTGCATTATTAATACACTGGCAAGTTACTTAAAGCTACAGAAACGGGTGCAAGAAATACTTGACACTGTAGGTATATAAGCAGCATCTCCAAAGCCTGTCACTTGCCATCTCCACTGGTAGCAGCTGCATTCCTGCATCATTACATTACCACCAGCAAAGACCCATTGGCACCTACAAGTCTGATGTGAGGACTGCCTGTAATGTCACCAGGCTTTTATCATACCTGTGCCTCCTGTGTTAGTTTGCCAGACTGGAAATGCGGATCTGGTGATGGCTGTAGGCTTAGGCAAAACAGGAAACTGTCTAGGTCACTAGGCTGCCAATTAATCACTGTGCTGTGTGAGTGCCAGGGAAAGGGCATCAGATTTTCCAGCAGTTGGTATGGCTCAAGTGACCAATCCCTGCTTTTGTTTAGAGCATTTCATATTGTTGTTTCAGCTGACCTGATGGTAGATCAAAAGGAGAGCCATTGCCTGTCTATTTTCCTCTTCCCCTTTTCCCAGGACACATTAAGCTTTAATTCCTGAACTCCAGGATCCTTTCCTAGCTTTTCGGTGAGTAAGAAAGAGACATAAAGACTCCATCAAAATGTATTTATCAAAAACTTTAAAAATCAGTCCCTATAGGGAAATACTAGATAGCAATTTAGAATTAGTTGGAAGGTCATGTGAATTTGTGGTATCAGCAACGAGCAAAAGGCTTGTAAAGGAATGCTTAGAAAAACTGCGAAAGAAACTCTAACTCATTATGATGGGAAAGTGTTTTCATGGTGTGGTATCATGCTTTTCCTTAAGAGTTCCTTTAGCAGTGTTAGACTAACTAAACCAAGAGTCTAGTAATCTTCACCATGACTTGGTAGACAAGATGGGGCAGATTGAAATATTCATTGATATATGAGGCCATAAACATTACCTTGAGCATGCAACTGAAAAGACAGAAGACAGAGCAGCTGAATGATTTTGGTGGTTTTCAAGCTCATTGCCAAATGGGAGACTGAGCATTGTAATGAGATCAAAGGGCTTTTGAATATTACCAGTCTAGCATTGAATAAAATTTTCCTTCACAGAAAGAGGTCTAGAGGGAGGTTAGTTGGAAAGCAACCAAAGTCTCAAGTTTGTAAAGGAAAGAGCACATTGCCAGAAATAATCTTTGTTTTTAATTTCTCACATTACTCAAGAGTATGAAATTGAGACGCTGTGCTTACTGCCAAATGGTTTACATTTGATCATGTGGAATATATTGTACGTTTATTATTTAGAATATTTGCATATAATGCAAGGGAAGTAAGTTTTAAATATCTGGTGTAAAAAATATACGTCTTATACAATCGCCTTGTTTTTTGTGCTTTAAGTAAATATAACTCTTAAGAAATAACATATGTTCTGGTTTCCAGAATACTATTGATTTTTTCAAAGCTGTCCTTGAAAATTATAAAAAAAATAGAAAAGGCAAACAGGACCTTGATAGTAATATAAAGACATAAGTATAATAAAAACTCTTTTAATAGAAAATTAGGTAGTATTTTTTTCTTACACAGAAAGATGTTAATTTCTTTCACAGTATGATAGTATAAAACAACACTTTTAAAAAAATGCTGAAGAAAAACTTACTAAATTTATTAACAAAAAATTAAATATTGCAATACATTAAATTAAAATGAATAGTTGAGGTCAATATGCTAAAGACATTATATCACTGACTTGCAGATAATAGTCCAATATGCAATTAGTTCCCCTTGGGCCAATCTACTTGATAGTCAAAACCACACACACCTGTGAATGTATTTATGTGATAACAATATGCCTCCTAATATTATCTTAAAATGGATCAATATAAATTAATGTCATTCCTTTACCAGGAGTTGTACCATGAAAACTTTTATTCCTCATAGTTGACTTTTATACTTTTTCTCTGCCACTCATCCTTGCTACTTTCAATGTGATATCATCTTGGAAAACTGCAATATGTTCATTGGTGCAATATTTACTTCTTTTGTGTCTTTGTTGGTCTCTTTATGGCTGAGAACTGCTGATAAGGCAGCAGCACATTCTCTAGAATTCTTTTCCCATTTAATGTCTTGCAGTCTCTCTACATTTGTGTAACACAGCAAGTTAGCCACCTTTTGCCAGCCACTCTATCGCTTACAAGGCTTTGAAGCATGTTCTAGCTCCTGTTAAAAATGCACATAAACACTCCAGAAGACAATGCTTTTCATGTCAATGTCTTAAATCCTTATGGGATGACCTTGTTATTTCTGTTCTTTCCAGGGCTTATTTGACTTTCCTCATGTTTCTTATAAGGACACCGAAAGACCAGTGCCACATCCCTTGCTCTGAACCCTATCTGTTCAACTTGGGTGAGCACAGGGTTGCACTTGCACCACCACTGCCATTGGAGTATCTGCAGGACCATGGGAGCACACAAGGTTTTCCACCACATCAACATCAAGCATTCACTGTATGTTTGTATTTTATTGTTTGGAGAGAATTTAATCAATGTGTTGAATATCAGTGGGTTACTCTTGAACTTGAGCAATTTACTGTTAAATCTCCTGTAGATCACAGAAAAGTCACTAAGTCATAGTTACTTATATAATAAATGTATAAACAGGAGGTGCAGACAGGCACAGTATAAACAAACAAAGCCATGTGTAGGCATGGTGAGATCCATGCATAACACAGCAGGTTTTGTTGGAAAAGAGGCAGCAGTCCTGGTAGTAATGAACATGAAGAAATACTGGATGTTTTCTCACCTGTGTGCTCCTGGACCTCAAATGAATAATTTCTAGATCAGGTTGTTTTTTATTTCATTTTTATATCCAAACAGACAAAATATAGAGGGCAGTTGCTTTGAACAAAGAAAGAATGTTTGAAAATGCCATGTTAATGCATTGTTCATGAAAGGAGAGTGAAAGCAGTCCTAAAGACAGACATTACTGGATCTTCTGCACACAGTCACACTGATAATTGTGATACTGATTGATGGACAGCCATTAAAGTCAATACGAGGTTACTTACTGGTTTGTAGCTGTTTGTTCATAAATAGCATCCTTCTCCTGAGACTTCCTTGAAACACCTCACAGGGCAGGAACGTCCATAGTCCATTCTACAGGGAGGAAAATGAAGGTATGGAGCCATAAAGTGACTAGTACAAGGAGATGTGCTGAAAAAGCCCAGGAAAAAGTTAGGATCAGCTGGGCCCCAATACAGCCTTTGACCCTCAGCTGATTTTTCTTTTTTAAAATATTGGATCAAGATTAACTCAAGCCAAATTAGTTGCATGTGTTTTATATTGAAAGTAATAATTACATCCTATTTCTTGGAGAGTGCCACATGGACAAGCTCAAAGCAGAGTTTGTCAGAGAGCTGGGTTACTGATAAAAGCCTTTTAAAAAATGGCACCAAGGATACAGTGCTGTGGCTTTATAGTCAGCATCCCTTTTGCAGCTTACTTCTCCATCTCTCATGCACAGTGATGCTTCTTCAGGAAACATTATCCCTCTTAGGTTTGCTGCCTCGAGATGTCCCCTCTCTGGTTTTATTGAATTTTCCAGACCAAACCCCTCTGCCCAGCCCTTAGCTCCGCCCCCACCCCTTCCCCTTGTTAAGCTGCTCTCTGCTCACACTTGCTCTCTTTTGCCTTGCCGGGTTCCCTTTGGCCACGTGTGATATCCTCTGCTGGAATAAAACCCTGCAAAAAGAGCCTTTCTTGCCTCTGTCGCTGAGCCAGCTGTGGTGAGCATTGAGTGAGGGTCTGACTGCATTGCCTGAAGGTCAACTCAGCTTGCTTTTCTACAGGAGAGGTTTGGTTGGGGACAAGAAATAGGCAGCAGCACCCACCACTCCAACACCTGCATTTTTAGGGCAGCTTCCCCCTCGGGCCTAGTTGCATACTGAGTCTTGCCTGTTCTGATGGTGGGATAAGACAGTTTGTAGAAAGCCACCACAGTCCGTCAGCAGCAAGCCAAAGCACCCTGATTCTTCACTACTCTCCTGTGTGGTCAAAGAATGGTAGACTTGACACAATCTGCAAGACTAGGAAAACTGTCTACCAGAACTTGAGTCCTTGCTGAACCTTGGAGCCACGTCTAGCCAGGGAGCCAAACAGGAAAGAAAAGGTTGACATCCAGAGTTCCACCTCTAGTCACGAGATAGCAGGCTGAGCCTACCCACACTCAAGCCATGATCGATAACAGGGAATTTGTTTTCTTTTATTCATTTAACCTACTAGCTTTTCCCTCAAAGAAGAAGGAAAGAGGTGGTACAAAATACTGATTCTCTGGGTTTATGATCTCAATGCTAAAGCATGATGTCTGCAATAAATGTTCCTTAAATTAAGAAACTTAGAATTAACCATTATATTTTGCACATATTCCAGATGCTTTATACAGTATTCATGTTTTACAATTATTCAGTGTGAATCTGCAGATAAACAAAACTTTATGTACAACCAGGAAACATGAAAAGCACCTAAAAATTTAAGATGTATAACATTACAGAAGAGTCTGTACTGTGTAACAGAGCAGAAATCCCTGGTGTATTACTGAGTTAGTACTGTTAACTGAATCAGTGGCATGTTGCATTCAGACTAATTAGCTGGAAAACAGTTATGCTGTTTCAAAACCTTACCTAGTGTTTCTTCATGGTGCTATTATGTGCCTATGAACATGTTCGCTCAAATATCAACCACTGCATAGAATCACATAGATTTGCTTCTAAGTATGTTGGGTTTTATAATTTTTGAAAATACAATGTCCTTGTGCTGAACACTTTATGTAACATTCCAATACAAATATTATTTGTATTGAATTCTATATGTATTGAATTCTATCAGGAATGATTTATTATTTCATAATCTAAGTACAGAATACTGTGAACAAATAGTATCAGTAATTAATCCTGGTGACAGATTAGGATCTTATCACTGTGTAATAATGAGAATGCTAAGAAGCAAGATTTTAACTGTTTGGAAAGAAATGTGCAGATTTTTTGTTAGAAAGCTGGAGCAAGAAGGAAGGAGGGGACATGCAGCCATTGCAATGTGCTAGATCAGTTTTATTTCTTATTTTATTGCTCTTTAGCTATTAATTGGCAGGCTCCTGTGCTTGCCATGTGCCTTGCTTGCCCAGCTGTTTATTAGAGTCCAGTGTTCATTAGTGACCAGATCTGCTTTCACTCCTTGCTGTAGTGCTTTGCCTGGGAACATTTTGATAACAGCAGTGGTGATGGGCCTGGGCTGGCAAGTAGCCAGAGCATCGCTGCTGGTCCTATGCTGCTCTCCTGGACAGGCTCCAGCATGAACTTGAGTTGAAGGAACCATCCCTGTGGATGAGCCATTCTGCATCCCTGGTTATGTCTGCGTCACAGCAGGTATGCCTCTGAAGGGGTTGTGGCCCAAGGATAAGTCCATGCAAGAGAAGGTACACTTGGAAGCATCTGTGGCTGTGGATCATCTGTGCTACAGCAGATGCACCTTGTAGCACCAGTGGCTGTGCACAAGGTTGTGCTGGAGTACCTCAAAGAATGTGGCCATGGATAAGCCCACAACAGAGCAGGAACAACCCTGAAAGGCCTGCAGCAAAGGATGAGGCCATGTTGGAACAGGTCTGTTTCTGAAAGGATTGTGGCTGTGGGTAAGGCCATGCTGGAGCAGGTCTCTCTCTGAAGCCATTGGTCCCTGGAGAAGGCCCAGCAGGAACAGGTACCTCCAAGGGATGGTGGCTTTGGGTAAGTCTATGCCACAAGTAGGTACGCCCCTGAAGAGACAGTGTCTCACAGACAAGGCATGGTGCTGGTACCCGCCAAGAGACTGCAGTCTTTGAATAAGTCTATATCCAGCTCAGATTATCCATCTATCTCCAACTAGGAGAACTTTTGTTTCAAGGTGCTATAGAGCTGAAAAGTTTTGTTTGTTTTAACACCAAATCTCTGGGTTTTTAAACAACTAATTGTCCCTATCCTTCCTGTTCATTGCAGCCTTCCCTGAGTTTTTCTTCAAGCACAAATAAATATTTGACTTACTGCAATTCTTTAATTGCTTCCATTGACTTTTAGCCCCAAGGTGAAGGACAAAGGAATGGAATCACATCCTCACAATTATTTGGGTGGAAGCAAGTAAGCAGGGACTTCTTTGTCACCTTTCAGGTCAGCTGCACACCCACATCAGCAGTACCCTAGATGAAACAGTGAGCATCTGGGATGTACAATCACATCTTGACTTCTGCCCATCAGCTGCAAAGACTTTATTTTATTATACATGTCCTGTGGTCTTCAGGCCCATGACTGTTTTAAGAATCAGCAGTAGAATCTGTGTTAAACTGCCTAATGAGCAAATCTGGATCACATTTGTAATGGTACTTTCATGTTAAAATTTTTATCTAGAAAGAATTACAGATAGTATTCGCTGTGAACTTGGAGAGAATGGATGATGCTTCCTTCATAACATCCACCTGTAATGCTCAATCTTATAAGAAGTTAGATAGAATTAGAGACACAATAGTAAGGAATGCTTTTTTTATAAATTAAAGTAATTCGCATAAGATTAGGTTGTGAGCAATGTACTGTAGGTGACTCTGTTTTGAGTGTTGCATGACTAGAAAATCCAAAAATCATTATTAATGAAATTCAAATAATTATTTCATCTCTTCCCTGATAAATTTTCTTCTAGAAAAGTCAAGCTGAAATATGTATAGGTATACATGCTGGTTATATGTTATGATTATATAGTCATTCCACAGGTATTCCATTAAAGGAATATCACTGATTAAAGTACTTACTCAATTTTATATTGGTATCCTTCTAGTATTAGGTCAGTAATAGTAGGAACACCAAGGGGTCACCTTCTTCTCATCATGTAGGTCTTATTGTCCTCATGGGACATTAAATTTAAGGTGCAGTCTGTAATGTAATGTCTGTGGTGTTTCATCGTGTGACCTACAAATATAAAAACAGAACCCATAAAATATATAAATGACAGTTACGTTTATCTTCTAGCTAATTTGGAATAATTATGTGAATTAGTGTGAATGTATTATTCTTTTCCTCTGTGGAAATGTCACCTTTGATCTTTGGTAACCACTCCCACATGAACACCACAGAGCAAACATCACAGAGGATGGTGTAAAGTTTCTCCCTCCTACTGCCCTGATGCCTGCAAAGGCCCGTATTTGACTGTACAAATATTTTTTGAATGTTTCATATATTTGCTCTGGCACGAATTTTGCATATTTTTGCTAGCAATTTGAGTCCTTATCCATATGCTTTAGCAAACATATTCAGAGCTTATTTAGGGCAGGTAAACAGGTAGGAAACCCCTAATCCTAAATCACTTTATACCAAATTTCTGTGCATGGTTCTAGGGGGTACACTTTGCTCCACAGCATCAGCTCATCTGAGCAGACCTCAGGGCTTTACTGTGGTCACCTGCTTAGCAGAGACACATCAGCCTACTGCAGATGTATGGGTATGGGACTGCCCAAGCCCACCAGATTAAGCTTGACTCAGTTCCCAAATTCTTGCTCTTCCTCACAGCCTCAATCTCAATGGCTTTCAAGCTGTATAGATCACCTATTCAAAGACAAGCTTGATTTGAATCACACTGGCATATTTTTGGCAAGGGTTCAGAACCTCATCAATCTTTATCAAGCATGAGGAAGAGCCACTGATCCAGACAAAATGACAGCCAGCCACATGTGCTTCACTGCCTTAGCTGATTGCTGCGTGGTCACTTAGGTCCAAGGGATACAAAAGCACCTCCCCCTCTCTCAGTTAAAAGCTTTCTCAAAAACACAGCACACTCTCATTCCAGCGGCAGACATTGGGATCTCTTGTATTCTTATTTACCAGTGAGACACCATCAATAAGATCACCTTTTTTTCCCTTTGCAGTGATACTCCAGCATCAGTCTTCTCAGAAACCTACTCTGGGTAAATGCATTTAGTTTGTCTCTCTGGTAGGCTTTAAAATAAAAAATATGTTTATCCAGTGCAAAAGCCAAATCAGTTTAAGCAGATTTTGGCTTCTTATGAATAACAACATTAGTAGAATGTAAAGAAAAAATACAGCCACTTCCCCTGTGGAGAGATATAGACAAAGGAGCCACACGCAAGCCTGGGACTCATGTTGCCTAAGATAACTTTGGAAAACAATTTGACAGGCACAACACTCAAATGTAAGAAAAATTGAATATTTTTTTTAATTGCCAAATACATGAAGTATAAAAGATGCTTTAAATTTAATCTAATTAACTTTTCTAGAGGTGCTGTATTGGAAGCACGGATTTATCTCAGTTCCAGTAGAAGTAAAGCATTATGTCAGTTTTACTTAGAAAGACACTCCCTAGTTTATCATACCATAACCAAATTAAGCTTGAGAACTACTAATCAGTAAGTGTCTATTAAACAGCAAAGCATTAGCCTTAGCATGTACAATGCCTTCGGCATTCAACAGGGCATATACTGGAAAGAAGAATTCCTTTGTCATTTGGCCAGGGAAGCAATTATCTTCGTAGTTCGTGATTTGTGTAATAATCAGTTAAAATAAGGTGTGTCATGGGCAGAAGCCTGTGAAAAAATAAAAGTTCTGGTTCTTATTTAGCACCTTTAACATCTTAAATACGTGCAAATTCCTGAAACACTGACTGCTATTCATATACCACAGTTTCTCTTTCTGCAGTGCTTCTGCTCCCTCCTTTCTCCTCCAAAATACACAACTTCAAAAGAAAACTAGAAATCTTCAGTCACAGTTAAAAAAATTCTTCACATTCCAGTTTTCTTTTTCCAATCCCACATATGCACATATGGACATGTTCACAGGTTTATGCACTGCATCAACTCCTTGCTCCTATTTCCATACTAGCATGGCAAACATTTCAGGTCCGATCTGTGAGCTAGATATGTCCAATGAGCTCTAGCTCACCTTTGAATACTCTCAGGAGGCAAGGTGAGGGAGCTCTCTGCTCCCTCTTCCTCTCCCTCCTTTCCCTTTTTTTTCCAGAGGAAGAAGTGACACATGTGCTGTGGTCAACACTATTAGCAAATTGTGCCATCTTGTTTTGCTGTTTCATATGCAGCTTATTTAGAGCTATTTACACTAAATAAAGTATAAGCTGTTACAAACACTATTTATTTAGTGCTTACTTAATATCCACCCATATAAGCGGAGTTACTGGGCAAGCAGGCTATGATATTCCACATGCATTATAGTCCAAGTCAGGTAACTTACACTTAATTTCCTTGCATGGTTGTTGCTACAAATTACAACAGCATTTTGCTGTTAGTAGCAAAAAAAGGCTTCACTACTGGTATGATAATAGAAACTACTCCTATATATTATTTTCCCATGACATCATTTTACTGAACAGAAAAGTACTAATAACTGATATACAATACCTAATAGATCAAATTTCAGGTCATCATCTATATGTTTTCTTCACAAGCTATTGCCTTTAACCATTGGGGATTAATCCATATTAACAGCCTCCACAATATCTAGGAGGTCTCGTGATTGCTCTGATTAAAACTATCTTAAGCATTTGCAAGTCTCACATAACACACAAAACCCAAAATAGAAATGATCTCACAATGGAGAGTTTAAAGTATTTAAAGTTTTCATTTATTTCAAATAACAACATTTCTCCATCCATTCCAAGGCTGTATTTGTTAGGATGAACCCTTGATATAATGAATCAAGACAATCTCATACACCCCTTCCTGAGATCCCAGGTAACTTCTACTTCCTCTTCCAAGCTAATCTCACTTGCTAAAGTTGTTCTCCTGACATCATGAAGGATCATTTTGAACATGCTGTTTTCTGTAGGACTTCAAGAAAACTGTACCCTTGCCAAAAGCCCAGATGTAACTCAATGAGGATAACATGCATATAAACATATATGCAAACTGGCAGGAAGAAGACTAGGCTATTATCTTTGAATTCTTCTACATCATATTGTTAACTGAAAAAAAAAAAAAAAAGATACATCCTTCTGCTCAGAAAGTGATAGAAAGTCCCATTCAAAATATCGTAATACAGTACTTTTCCAATTACATAGTTCATACATCAGAACTGAGGAAGAAATTAATTCATTGATTTAGAGAAAAAGAGGAATCTTTGTGGTCTTCTAATCTGATACTAATAGCCAAGATCATGCATAAACTGAACAAAGAGGAGAATCACACCTGGAATCAGAATCATCTTAAAATACTTTACTTGATTTATTACATCTTTATTTTTACTCTGCTAAAAAGTCATACAAATGTTTCTCATTGGTATCAAAAATATTCAGTGCATTTGCATTTCCACACATATTCCATCTTCCTGAAAGGCAGAATCCTACAACACTACAAAACACGGAAACAATTTCTGTTTACCTATTTGGGAGAATTACAAGCACCCAATAAAGTTAATGGGCTAAAATGTTGTTTCTATGGAAGGAAAGAGGATACTTGCCTACTGATCCAAAAGAGGAGGCCAGTCTTTGGTGGCCTCTGGTTATGCCAGAGCATCCTGCCCAGTGACCCAGTCAGCCTCTCTCCATGCAGTGATAGCCCTTAATAAGCAGATGCGATATTTTATGACAAGTTAATACGTTGAACTAGACACAACATTATTGGCACAACCTTTCTGATCCCAGTAAGATCTCGCATAATCACTCATACATATTTATCTTTCCTCTACTAAAGTATCTGCATCCCAGCTCATGCATAATGACACCATCCTTACAAACACATTTCAGTGATTTGTTGGTGTTTACAATATTAATAGAAGATTACACATTCTTCAGATTTCCTCTAGTGCAAAATTGTTACTCATTCCTGAGTCAGTTCCTGGAAATTGTATTGTTTTCCAGGAGACTTTTTACTGAGTTTTAATCTCAGCTTTTATTGCTAAATTCAAATATATATGCAAATTGACTGCTTAGCTTACCTACCTCTTGAAAACTCTAGATGTGATAGATGTTGATATTTTTCAGTATTATCAAGACATTTCCAAAAGGTAGATATAGAAATACCAAAAAATAGCAGAGAATAGAAAGAAATCTTATTTCAAATTAAAGCAAAGATAGGCAGGACCAGTGTCCCCACAATCTCAACTGTTTAAGAAGAAAAAAACTAATTAGTTTGAAATAAATATTGGTAACCATTTTAGCAAATGGGCTGCTAGAACTGAGAAATAAATTTTATGTTCTCTATAGAGTTCTTGCTCAAATAATTGAGTGAGGCTCCTGAATGTTTCAGCTGTACCATTAAAAGGAAATTCAGGGGAAAAGATTGAACAAAGCACTGCAACAAGAAACAGGATTGTCTCAATTTGTTTAACTTCAATTCTTCAACTTGGTGCCCAGGACAGGCACCCTATTGTCTCTACAAAATATAATTGTTTTTCTTTGCTAATCCTCTGTGTAGCTGACAAGGACAGACAGTTGCAATAAATCTTTTGTCTTTTGTTTATTCAGACTAGAGCAGCCCTGATCACAGTTAATGACTCATAAGTAAATAAAGGTAGAGCCCATCCTTAAAAAAAGATCTCTAAAAGTGATTTTTTTTTTTTAAATTATGATATTTGGTCCACTAATAAATGAGTTATTTTATTGTATGTAGCATAACATTTCACACATTTTGGTCATGATCAAAATAAAGTTTTTTTTGTAGTTTTGATCATAATGAATTTAAAACATTGAGCCATCTCTACAGTATTATGCTTTTGCCTGTTCACTGAAATTGGTTTTAATTAGAGCTCAGCATGAGCTCAGCGTCTTGGAAACTCCTCTCTCCTTCTGGGTGACAAAATTACATTCACATGTAATCTGCAGTTTGTCAAATATCTCATAAAATCTGTGAAATAGTTTTAGATGCTGTAGTGTGTCATACAAAATAGCTGAGCTTAGGTAGTGTCTTCTCTAAAATGTCTACCAACCAAAAGGTAAACCGGCCTGACAGGTCTCTAGGGTGGGGACTTTTTGTGAATAATTAGCCTTGAGCAATGAAACTCCAGAGCCACACCTGGGCTGAATCTTTGATCTGTCTTTATACAGCTAGAACCAAGTTAGAGAGTTTATGCACTATCTTGATGTTTCAGGTGATAAAATCTTTACTCTTGCATACATACTGCAACAAATATACTTGTGTGTATATGTACACATGTGTGTGTATGTATATGTATACCCTGTATGTACGTATCTATATAGTAAAAATGGATATTAAGGATCACCATTCAATTGTGTTTCTTCATTGTTCATTCTGGTGTGGCCTAATCACTTTAAGATTTGTTTTTTTTTTTCCTTTTTTTATGTAAAAGATGAGACTCAGTGACACATTCTATCTAGATAGCATCAGAACAATATGTACAACAATCAGTGTGCTGACAGAGCAGAATCTTTACCTGACCTATTTAGTAGGTACAATTGTCAAAGGCTGTAAAATAAAATAAATCAATCATTTGTAACATGCCTAGTTTTGGAGTTTTTTTACACATAACACCATTTTTTAATAAAAGTTTTATTAAATAACAGAAAGAGTCAAATTGTCTCATGTATCTGATCTAGCTATGTGTGGTCTTTATTGGACCATCTACAAGAAGTGTGAACACAATCAATCATTTAGTCCTCCATTTTAATCTTTGATGCACTTCCACCTCTACCTGTGGCTTTAGGCAAATCCCTGAGTTTCTCTGTCTCTCTTACACATGATATAAAAACAATAATAATAATAGTAATGAATTAATTGGTTATTTTTTGCCATTTTAAAGATTCTTAGTTGCAGTCTTCTCTTGTTTATAATAATGTCATATCCCAATTGAATGAATTTGTGACTGTGTAATTTAGGAAAATTCAAACACATTGTATGCTCATGCTTAATATTGTACATTTCTTATATCATTAGGTTCTGCAAATACACATGGGACCTGCACATGTTGTTTTGAAAGCTCTCAGGAATAAAAGACTTTACTTCTACCCGGTTTAGTTATAATTGCTTCTAATTGAAAAAAATGATTTGTGCATTCAGCTAATAAACTGGACTTAACACATTGTCATGAGTGTGAAATCTTTGCTATCAGTAGTCCTTCAATAAAATCAACATGTATCTACACAGCTGGGCTGTTGAACTTGCTTTAGTCACACTCCTCACACAAATATTTAGATTTACTTAACTGATATGGTTGATACCATTATATAACCATCTGAGTAGTGGACAAATCATTAGGAAAAGTAACTGTGGTTTTTAGTTCTTTCATACGTTATGGAGTGCTGAAAAGGGCTAACTTACACACTCAAAGAGAAATTCAAGATAAGAGCACTTTATTTTCATCTTGCTTTCAGTATTAACATATTAAAAGAGTAACATTTGTTACATACTCTGACTTTTTATTGAAATAAATCTATTTTAAAAGAAAGTATTTATGAGCTAGATTAATTCAGACTAATAAATAACCCTTCCCTTCTAAATTTTACAGGAATTTTAATAAAGTAAGTGCTTTACAGGCAGGAAGAAACAGACTTTTAGCAATACTATCTGAGCATTTTGCAATGACCATATTATAATGACTCTGATGAAAATACACTAATATCTAAACACAGCAGGGTTTATTCTCTGATGTTAACTATAGACAGTTCCATACTAGGCTTAGACTAAATATCTAAAAAGTGATGAAAAGCATCACGTTGCTTTAACACATTATCTTTCCCCTTTGTTTAGTAGATAATTTCTAAATGAATTTAATTGTTCTGTCCATTTGCATATTTAAAAAAAAAAAAAGACACAATTCTGATGACAAAAAAACCCTGATTTTCTGATACCATTGATTCAGGGACACTCTAGATAGAAGACTTCCCTTATTTTTAAGCTTCAAAAAAGCTTTGAATCCTTCTTCTTGGACCCCTTCCTTAGCAATGATGGCTCCACCACACGTATTCTTGGGTTTGGGACTTGCCAAGGAAAAGTTGAGCCAGGAAGACACCCTGGGTGGGACCCTGGACTTACATTTTCTCATACCTGGGCTTGTTTTTGTGCTCAGACTCATGGCTGATTCCCTGAGAAAGTCCAACAAATCTCACATCTAACTGAGGTTTTAGTCAAAACCTCAAATAGCATTGGTTAGCAATGTTTACAGTGCTGTGGTTTCAACTACAGGCTGAGTAAACAAATATTTAATGGGCAATAAAATTTTTAAGATACTTGAAAAGTAGGGGAATGTGGTTTTGCTTGGCTTCATGCTGTGTCTCATGCTGAGATACTAAGCAAAATGTTCACATGTGGTTTCTTTTTAAGACCCATGCAGGATGGTTTTGGTAAGCTGTTACAGAGTTAAAATTCACTTAATTTGGCATTTTAGTTTGGGACTCATATTCAAGCACTCTAAAAGTTTTGCTAATAGCATTGATGGCAACAGAACAGGAGGACTAGATGATTTTTCCAGTGTATTCCAGAGGTAGAACAGTACTCAGTCTTCTCATTAGCCTTATTTCTAATCACACTGCACAGCTCTTCATTTAGTGCTCTGTCCTGCTGTGGGCGTGTTGTGCTTCCCTGTATCTCAAGGATGGTTTTAAAAGTCGTGACTCCAGCATGAACTTATCACTTGCATTCTTAAATAATCACTTTTTCTTTCCGTTGTTCTTTCCCCCTCATTTTCCCTGTTCTGCCTAACCCCAGCCTACAAAACTCT
Source organism: Taeniopygia guttata (assembly GCF_048771995.1). NCBI lineage: Eukaryota > Metazoa > Chordata > Aves > Passeriformes > Estrildidae > Taeniopygia > Taeniopygia guttata. The sequence continues at coordinate 108,438,713 of NC_133026.1, forward strand.
GTGTTAGCAGGACATATGCTACAGCAAGAATCCTGAGCAAAACACAATTCCTGCTTTGTTAAGGGTTTGAGAATGATGGTGCCCATCAGCAAAAATTCCTAGTGGTAAAAGATGAGAAACCTCCATAATCTATAAAGAGCAAGATAACAGGTGTAAGAATTTCTTCTCCCCTCAGATTTCTCACAGTCAGCAAGACTGGGCCCGCGTTTGGCTACTGTAATTCACAGTCGGGTGCATTTGCCAACATCCATTTTGTTTGACATTACCGCACTGGGCTGTGAACTGCCATGCCTGAGGAACTGGTTCACATCCACTTTTGTGACCCAAACACAAGCAAAAAGGTGGGGCAGACATACCCAGTGCTATCCTTCTAAAATGTCTCAGCACCTTTTTCTTTTTTTTAGCATAGGATCTTGTAATTCTAGAAATGGCCAAAAAATAAAGTCCACAACAGGAGTGAGAAAAAACAGGAAAAGAGAGGTCTCAGGCTCCAGTGTAAACTTTGCCTTCTACTCTGAATACAACAGAACTAGTTAAACAAGTTAAGCTGTTACTTTTTCCCAGATGTTTTTTCTGTAAGAGTGTGAAATAGGATTCGCTTTAGACAAGGTAGGTTGTACCTGCCGCACTGTGGTTAGCTAGGCCACACTCCATGGCTCCTCTTTGCATATTCCCTTTGGTATTATGCTGTGATCACCTCTATAAAGAAGCAGGCAGAGCTGATTGCCCGGCTGTGATGCTGTGTGCAGATGAAGGCTTCTGAACATTCACAGGAGGCTCAGGTTTCACCTCTGTGGTGGTAAAAGCAATTCAAGCTTGCCAGCTGACATATTTATGATGTTTTATTCCTTAGGTGGTTATCACCTTCAGACAGTAAACACAGCATGTTGGTCACCCAAGTTAGTTAAAATTAGAAATATTTTTATATTTGTAAATGTGTCTTTTACATACGTCTTTTCTATACTTATGTAGAACATACATGGGATATATGTGAAATACATGTGCAAAAAATCACAGATACTACTTATAAGTATAATACACAAATAATTATAAGTAAAAGATTTCCTGCATTGAAAAAACAATATTCTTTGATTGGTGAGCAAGAATGTTTTATTCCAGAAGTATTTAATGCAGCTTCTTCACGATCAGGAAAAATTTTTTCCGGAAATATTTCTACGTAGTCAGACAAACAAAAGGTCTTTGTTGTTAATACCATTTTATTGGGCTATTTAAGACTGATACGTTGATTTTATATTAACACTCCTCCTACTCTGTTCCTCAGGGTAAAAGCAACCTCCAAGTTTTCACTAGGAAAGCACACAGATCCACGGCCAGCTTTGTCCTAGCCTACCTGAGATGCCGGAGCAGTGCTCAGGGTGTATTAGCTGCTCTGTCATCTAATTGCTTAGTGTTACTTACTCCTAGGAGGAAAAAAGCTCTGCATTGCAGAAATAATAAGTAACTTAGTTATTTTTGAAAGAATTAGTAATATAGATAGCAGAATGATTGTATCCCTTCAGCCAGCAAATAAAAATTCAATGTTTCTACAAATGGAAAAATTATGACACTGTAACTTTTGTATTGCATTTTGGATTGTACATGTAGTTCACAAGTGTGGATTTTTTTCTCAATATAATTGATGTGGAAGCCCATTAAATTTTCTGTGCTTTTCTTGAAAGCAATTGGAATGTGTCCCAAATTGGCAATAAAAACATATGAAGAAATGTTTTTTTCTCTTTCTGTTGCTAAATAGATAATGTATGCAAAAACAAACTTAGAGTTGCGTTCGTTTGTGTAGTATTCTCACTTCTTCATATACTTTTTTATGGTATAGTCAATACTGATATTAATCATTGAGAGTATATATTTTTTCTTTGTACATAAAATAATTTCAATACATAGAATAATTTAGTGCATAATTTTAATACATAGAATAACTTAGTACATAGAATAATTTTAGTAGTTTTTTGTTGTATTAGAGATTAGTGGTCAAAGTTTTTTACATAAACTTGAAAGTAATCAATTAAGCTTGCATTTACTGCAGGAAATTTGAGTTTCCTTTATGTTTAGTAATTGCTGTCTTCCAGGTATTCAAAAGATAAACATGCCTGTCAAAAATTGATTTTAGTGTTTGTCTGGTTGCTGTCCAATGGTATTTCAGCCCTTATCTGTTGTTTGGTTACTCTTTATTAGCCCTTAAGAACAGTTGTTTCTCAGTTGAGTTTCCTGGGGTAGTTCTGAGGCTCGAGGTGCTGTCTTTTAGTTCCAGTCAGGTTGCTAAACAAAAGATTTTTTTCCTCCAAGTGTGACAGCACATTCACTACAAACTGAAGCCAAAAATCATTGATAACACAAACATGAACAAAGAAGAAGCCTCTCAATGGGTGACTAAGTAGAATAGAATAGAATAGAATAGAATAGAATAGAATAGAATAGAATAGAATAGAATAGAATAGAATAGAATAGAATAGAATAGAATAGAATAGAATAGAATAGAATAGAATAGCTCAGTTGGAAGGGACCAACAATGATCATCTGGTCCAGCAGCCTGACCACTTCAAGGCTGACCAAAAGATAAAGTGTGCTGTTAGGGTCATTGTCCAAAAGTTTCTAAAATGCTGTTAGGTATGGGATGTCAACCACTTCCCCAGAAAGCCTATTCCAGTGTTTTTCAGTAAAGAAACGCTTTCTGACATGCCATCCAAACCTTCCCTGGTGCAGCTTTGAACATTATCTTACAAGATCATAAACTCTTAAGCTGTTGTATTATATGTTTAATGTTTCATTTAATTATGGTCAACAAAGATAGTTTATTCCCATCCAAGAAATTACTCTTGGGAAATAGTTAATTGCATGTAAGATTTCAGTAACATATTTTATATGAACAATAGCTATTTTTGACCTTATTTTTAGTGTAGTTACTCAAGATAATGCATAATGAACAATTCTGAGCCAATCAGGAGCACTGTTCTGCACACCTACTTTATAATCAAGGTCATGTTGTATGTCATTGGTCATACTATGTATGTCATTCTTCTTCCAGGCAAGAAATGCTTTAAAGAATAAAAAGGAAATAGTCTCCAGATAAATTTAATTCTGTTAAAAGCACTCAAAAATATTTTGATTGACACAAAAAGACCTCTAGAATAAAGAACTCTAGATTAGGTAGTCATTTTTTATCCTGTGGAAACTGCGCAGAAAATAATTGCAGTCATAGACACTTGCAACAGGAAATATGTAATTGCTACTTCTCACTTTACAAATGACTCTACAAGGAAAGACAGAGGAGAGAGTAAAGAACTAACTACTTAATGGTACATTCAACAAATGTAAGCGCAGTGGGCCTTGTTTCCTAACTGTTTACTCCTTTTTTCATCTGCATAATACTCTTGATCTTTTTGAAACAGGTCTTTGTAACACTGATAGTAATGGTGTGAACTGAGAAACAAGCCTACTCACTATCCTTTAAAAACATTAATATGCATGATGGAACACAGTGGATTGCATGCCAGTTAAGCAGAAAGTAACTTGTCAAGACTAATTTTTGTGTGTTTTCTTGGCCTCTATTATTCAGCTGAACCTAAGCAACAGGCAGTATCTTGTTTTATATTTAAAGTCTGCATACCATAAGCTTCTGCAAAATCTCTGAATTTCTCCAAAGCTTGCTGATACATTACTTTGCTATTTACCATATTTACACAATATCACAGCCCATGAAACCTGAAGAAGACAACTTGTCCTTTTCATTGCTTATGTTTTCCTTGTGTGTGTAACACTTTCATATAACCATTTTCCCAAGGATCATACAAAATCCAACTTAGATCTGAAACACTTGATTGTTCTTTGCGCAGTTAAATGAAGTCCAGGAGGAATGATTTAGTGATCCAAATCTACCTCCAGGCACTTTGCTGACTGCCCTTATTTTTCTTTTTTCTTCAAAAATCCAAATGAAAATAATATTATGTTTAAGCAGTAAATGCATTCCACCTCCAGAAAATTATAATGACTGAAAACATTTTTTCCTCTTCCTTTTTCTTCCTTTTTTTTTTTTTTTAGTGATGTTCAGATGCATTGCACTTCTAAACAAGGTTAATAGGTACTGAAAAGAGCAAGGACTTCTCTGATCCCTACGTAGTGGAATGCTATGAAACCCAAGCTGCAACATGCATACTGTTGTATAAACACTAGCAGCAATTTATTAACATAATTTTTACATACTCAGGTACTCCCACATTCAACTCACATCAACAGATGCAAACACAAAATACACACTGAAGTTAACTACCAGAAAACTTTTATCTATGGAAACATTTTTTTTTTTTTTGTGTCACAACATTAAGTTTGGCTTTAAGATTATTCAGCAATACATGTAGTTTTAAAATTTTGATAAAGGTAATAATTTGACTCAAGTTATGTAAAAAAATATTCTGCTTTTGTATAAAAAATACTTAGTTTTAGGAATAAGAGATAGACAATGGCTATCTAAGAAACAAAAATACAGAATAGGTCCAAATTTTTGAGGATCACAAGCTAAAGTGGATCCAAGGCTTTCAACTACTGAAGAAAAACAGCCTGTAGGAACAACACAATTATCATTATCCTGGTATCTCTGATATATATACAGAAGCACTGTTTGTAAGACATAGAACCCAACTTTCTGACTTCCTAATCTCAGATAAGACTGTGGGATGTTTGTAAGATGCCTACACAAGAGAAACAAGATTGATCAAAGGCCTGGGAAACTTGGTCTGTGATAACAGCTTGACAGAACCTGTGTTGCTTAGTCCAAAGAAGAGGAGACCTGGTGGAGGAATCATAACTTGTTCAAAACTTCTGCAGGAAGAGGAGAGTAGAAAAGGAAGAAGATAATTTCAGGACAAGTGAAACTGTGAATGGATCCATGAAAGTGCCTCCATCCAAAGGCAAAGTTTTCTGAGACAAAACAGAGAAAGATCTTTTTTCATTATATTTGTAAGTATCTCCCAGGCCCTCAACATGGGCAATGTGCCTGCCCAGCTTTCTTTCCCTACCTTCACCTCCCTGGACCATCCCTCCTATCACTCTCATTGCTGAGAGGTAGAGCTCCCCAAAGGCACCACTGGCCACACTTGACATGGGAACAAATTCCTACTTCTAGTCACTTTTCCTTGCATAATGCTTTGCTCAGCCAGGCAACAAAATTATCTTTTGGTTTTGGAGAACAAAAAATTTGCACAAAATATTTCTTTCTATTCGATGATACTAGAAATAAAATTGATATTATTCCACAGGTTTTACAGCTGGTTGGATTCCTATGCCAATTCCATCTTCACTCACACTGTTTTTCTTAAATTCAGTCACTAAAAAGAGTAAAACCAATGCTGTTATACCTGAGGTGCCATACTGCCACAACAGAAGTTGCAGTCAAATGGTAAAGGAAAAGGCAATATATGAAAACTTACACTGTAACATATTTGTTTCAGCTTCAGAAGAGGAAATATTTGAAGGTGAGACTGCATTCATGTATTTACACCATTAAGGCTCTTCCCTTTCTGTCGAAAGTAGCTGTTCTGTATCTGTCTCGGATTTCTCTCAAAATGAAGCAGTTGATACCTGATAGCATTCTCCCTTTCCTTTCTGGATCCAGGAAAATTCCTACTGAAGTCACAAGAAAAAATTCCTGTGACTTGAGTATGAAATTAAATTGGGTTTTCTTGGGTTTGTGGTGTAGTCTTGGACACGACATAAATACATGTCCCATAATAAATTTAATTCCACACTGCCTTTCAATACTCAAGCCAAGTCATTAAGGCATTTGGAGCTTGCTGTTCTTTTATGCTGCATTTCAAGTAATTCAAAGCAAAGTCTTATTTTAGGTAACAAGATATAATTATAAAGCTGTGATCATCAGATGTTAGAAGCAGATAAGATCTGTAGGGTACACAAGGATATTCCAGAGTTGCTGAGGCTTTTTACTATATTATCTGGAAAATGGAGACTATATGATGGGACTGACTAAAAAACAGTAATAATAATAATTTTCATTGTGTTTACATTTTTCCTTTATAATAACTTTAAACTTTATCATACATAGATGGCATAATACTGCTTTACATTAAATTTTTAAAAACTGAAAGTAAGGAAGGATTAATTCTACTTTTGATAAAAGGAAAAATACCTTTCATAAGCCTTTTTTCTGACATTCACTAAGTTTCAGATGAGGAAGTTCCAATTTCTAAGAAGATTTATAGAAAAAATAAGTAATTATGTATTTATATATGTATATATATGCAACATTCTTATTTCAGCTAAAGAACAATTTAAGGTAGAGGGAAATAATTTGGACAATACTTGCTCACAAATCCAAGTTGAAGCTATATCCTGTAAAGATCTTATTAATCAAATAGAATTAGGCTTGATGACCAAAAAGTTTCTAATTGTTTTTACAGTGTGGGTGAGGTCTGTTTGATTAGGAGGATGGGAGAAAATTGATTAAGGAAATACTTAATCCTTGTTCCCAGGCACCCAAGGTAAGTATCATAACCAATCCCTCAAATTTAGGTAATGTGGGGAATTGCCTGAGACTCATCTGACTAAATTAATGTTTACTATAACGACACAAAGATACGAGCTTGGGCTCTTTTATAGCCAGCAGAGATCTGGCCAACAGTTGATGGATATGTCTCATCCTAAACTCAGTCCCTACATTTGGTCAGATTAATATTTCGGTATGTGATTATATTTATTCTACTTTGACTGACTACAGATGGTGTCTAGGTGACCCTGGGTTACCTGTGTGATTAACTCAGATGTAGACATCTACACCTCAGACATCAAAAGTTACACAAATGAATATTGGTCTTTTGATACTGTGAGCAGGGCTTTTGGAAGGTTCACTCTTACATCAAATAAAAGTAATATCAGAGCAAAGTGCAGTTTAAAATAGACAACTGATTAGATTATTTATTGAAATAGGAAAGACATTGGGACAAATCTTTTTTCTTAATAATTCAAAACAAGGAATGAAATGAGCATATTTTACATTCTATCAAAGTCTACTAACTAAGGGGCTACCATAGTTACTATTCTGATGTGAATGACCTTCCAAAAAAAAATCTGAAGGATCCGCTTTCCATTCCAATGTGGCACAGGACTCATTTGAAAAGTTCTAATAGTACAAAGGGATGGAAAAAATGTGTTTTGCGCATTTCAGTTCTACACCATTTTTTCACTCCAGTGTGTGCCTCCAAGGCATAATTGAACATCTAACCCTTTTGATCCATCTGGTAGAATATATACATGGAGTGGGACTAATTTAAAAGAGGTTTTGATTGACTGTGATTTACACATTCATATACCCTTTTGCTGTCTGCTTAACATGGCACACCCTTACCCAGTCCCTTGGCACAGAAATTAAACCAGCCTTAGATTGCTCTAGAATTTCTTACCCTTAGACAACAAAGAATAAATTCAGAGATGGACTATCAGATGAACAGGGAATTCAATGGGGATATAAGGTGGTTTACATGCCTGAAAAATTATCTAAACTGAGATTACCATCAGAATTATTTCATTTTACAGCTGCAGTTACCTTAAATTTACATAAAATTTGATTCCTGAAGGTGGCAGCATCCTGGCCAAACCTATATACAGTCTTAAATGCATGCAAAACCCTAGAACACAACCATGAAACTATAAGTGCTAGTTTAGCAGTAGTGCCACATATGACCTTTCAACACATAACTAGGAGTATGCTCTGTGATAGTAGTTGGTTCGAGTATTTCCCAAGTTTTTCTCTTGAGCTGTAAAACTTAAAAAGAATATTTTTCCCCCTTGGATGTCTTTCAGCATTTCATGCTATTGGCGTTCATTAACTACTATAAGCATTGCATTCAAGTAATTATGGATTTGGAGTATTTTTTGCCTCATTCTTTGTTTTGCAAAGGTTATTTTATATAACACAGGCACTGTAAAAGTTTTATCTCCTCTGCATACTTTAAAACTCTCTTCATAATGTGAAATGAACATTGTAGGGAGTCTTTATCTGTCTGCAAGGGGCTTTGTTTATTTTTTGCTGGGTTTTTTTCCTCCACTTTATTCCTTGTAGTTATTACCTATGCTTGTGTAGACTGACTGGTTACAGAAAAAGAAGGGACAAGGGTTTCATCCACCCATGTCCTTATACATACAGAGTCATGAATCAACCATTTTTACATAATAAATTTTTTTAATTAAAAAAATTAAATTTTTTAAAACTGTTTTTAGTAACAAACACTTGAGATCTTAATAAAATCAGGGAAATGTTCCATTAAGCTTAAAGATCGTGTGAAATCTTTTATTTGTCTAGACTCATATCAGAAAAAGCAGAGAAGAGTTACAGGTTGCTGTTGCAAAGTCCCTGGGAGACTCAGAGGGAATTTCACTCTGTCCCCAGAGGAAGACAAGCTCTACTTCATCCCCATCTACTCAGAAAAAAACAGGCTTTTCAGAGAGGATGAGTCCAGCCTTTCACACTTGGGTAAGCAGGGCAAACCACCTCATGCAGAATGGCATTGCTATGGCAAGGTAAAGCAATATGTGGGCACATTCCCTTGTGCTTCCTCCTGGAAGAATTTACATCATTCCTTAGTAATGGCTACACCTAAATGTTGCAAACTACCCCCTAGTTCTTGGCCATTTTCTGGTATGCAAAACATATTTTCCAGTCTGACAGGACCTTCTCCTTGCTGTAGCACAGGCTTTTGGGTGTCAGGTTCCTGAAGCAGAAGCCTTCAGACCAGTGTTCTGTATTTGGGTTTCTGCTCCAGGAACCTGACAGCTGAAGAGGCTGGCCTGGATTCCCTGTACCTCTCCCAATGTGTTCCTCTCTCAGAGGCACCCAGCAGTCATCCAGCTCCATAACACACATACTATTTAGCTAGGAAAAAAAAAAAAGCACTTCGGAGAAAATATCTTGGAAAATGTTGAAATAGTATGAATAATACTTAACTTACCTGCTTGTCACACTTTTTTCCACATCAAAATCCTTTTGAGGGTTTGTCTCTGTCTTGCTCAGTCTTACATCTCTCAGTGATGGGTAAAATGCCTTTTTTGTCATGTCAGAATGGAGATTCACCACATTTTCAGCTTCTCCATCTTCTTACACTTCCCAAACCTGACCAAACTAGTCTAAGCTAGTCCTACAGGGCAATACTTCAAAAGGGATTTTTACTGCTTAATTTTAGTATTGCAATTTACCCTCATTATTTTTAGTTCCTACCACAAACATTCCTTGAGTTAACAGATAAGTCAGGAAGACTTTAACCATCAAATCTGTAAAAATGTGTATATAACCTCAGTAAAGCTAAGACAGTTGCTGTTGAATGTGCTCTGCTCCTTAACACCTGCAATACTAGCACAGATGAAATTACTCTGGTGCTGGTGGCCTATTTGTGCTGGGAACTTTCTGATGCAGGATTTCACTCAAAAAAATTTTTATCAGTTCTCTCTGGCAAAAATGCAGCTGTCAGAGATCCACTGCATTACCCCTGGCCCCAGCCAAGGTAGAATTCTGCCAAAGCAGAATTAGCTCATCCCTTGTGTGGTTGCACGACTGCGAGTATTATACCTGTGGTTTTGTTTTCACCTCGGCCACTTTGCCCTCCAGATGTGCTTGAAGACTGAGATATGAAGACAACATGTCAGAATGTGTAGCAAAAATATACTGGAGTAGCTGAGAGGCATTACCTCAGCTGATGGCAAGTGTTACTGACCTCCTATTCTCAGTAATTATCCAGATTAAAATAATTATTTCAAGGAGAAAATATTATATATAACAAAGAGCAAAATTAAACTGAGTGGAAATGAGGCCTATGACTTCCTTCTGTTTCTGAAATAGGCTTGTAGACTTGTAGAAGAGCCCTGAGTGTAGCAGGGAGTATTAACTGGCCTGTGCCAGACACAGCAAGGTCAATCGCTAGAACAAAATCCTTCCTCTGCACCCTTCTGCAGAAGCAGCTTGTCTGTGTCTTGCCTCACTGTCCACTCATGTCTGGGGACTGTCACACAAAGAAGGGAGGAAGCCCAGCTCTTTACTTCTCCTTCCACTCCGTCTTCACTAAAGAGCAATACTTTCAGAAATCTGTTTTCTCTCTACCTTGAGTTTTCACTGATACTAGAGTAGATAAGCCAAAAATACTTTACAGACCATTCAGACCTAGCTGAGTGATACGAAATTTTGTCTAGTTAGCTGCATGCCTTTCCAAAAATTTATTTAAATCCTTGTATTTTTGAATTAAAGTTTTGCCCGTTTCACATGCCAGATGAAACTCTGCCACTGTACATGATGCGGCTGGGGTGGAGTTAGATTTCTTCATGGTGGCTGGTGTGGGTCGGTGTTTCCCTGTGCTCATCATACTTTGATGAGTGGAAATTAATCTGATTTATTGGGAAAAAAATCAACACAATTGCACAGTGAAGCTTTTTCAGGATTCACATGTTAAAATATCTCCAAGATTGTTTTAGAAAATGGTAAACAGAAATGTACATGGTCTCTTAGTTACAAATAAAAAGCTTTACCTTTACACTTGGTTACTGCATCTACAAAAAATATTCACAATACTTTTCTGACAATGTGAAAGTAGCTGGAATTTATCACAGAGATTTTTTTCCTGTTAAAATTATAAATGACACCTTATGAGAAAAGACACTACATGTACACTGTAACCTTCACATAAAAAAAATTTAATGCAGGTGCTTGTGCTTTATGATCTAACACAGATAAACAGATACTGTCAATTTGTAAATATTTCCTTTTATGAATTTGGAAGTAACAAAGTGTACTGCATATTTTTTTCCGTGTTCAAAAGCATGTCTGTTCTTCTACTATTATGGACTTAGTGAAAACCTCCATAAGAAGTGTTTCAGTTGTATCTGAAACTCCAGTATTAAATAGATATTAGGCTTTCATGGGAACTGAGAGCTTCAGAAAATGGCTTTTAAATCAGGATGACTTGGCTTGGGAGTTTACACTGGCTGCCATCCAAGCAGAAATAGCCAAAAGAGCAAATTACACCTCCACACCCAGTTAGAAAGTCTTCAGGTATTAAGTTGTTTGTTAATGGAGTCATTGCGTTAGTAATTTTAGCTGTGTTTGTTCTTTGTGGAAGGCAACAGGCTCTTCCAGATAGTTTCAAAACACAGCAGGGCAAAACTTGATCTTATTAAAACTAAGTTTCTACATGCACTGTTGTTTCTCGCTTCTCAGGCTTCCTCTGCTCTTCTCAGCCAAACTTACTGCTAGTGTATCTTCCTCTGTAAAATATTTTTTTCACAAACATTTGTTTCAGAAACTGCCTTAAAAGCCTTTGCTTTAGGGAAAACAAGCAAAATCACAATTTTCACAGCAGACTCATTTGTTTGTATTTTTAGCCTTGTTATTTTATGTTTCCCACAAATGGAAGAAAAACTGTACCTCTCTCTTGCAAAAAAGTCCTGTTACTTTTTTTTTTTAATTTCAAATTAAAATGTCAATAAACCTGATAAATGCTTTTTAAGCTTGCTTAGACTTCTAAATAGAATGTATTACTTAAAGCTGTCACTCAGTTCTTATCAATGAAAAAGAACTTATCAATTAAGAACTTCCTTATTGTAGAAGTATGCTAAGAATTATTTTCTGAATATGTTTGTCTTCTGAAAGCAAGGGTGACTTAATGATTACACTAATAAAAAATTGTTTTGCTTGGCTTTTTGCTGTTGTTCTGGGAAATTTCTCTTGGAACTGTCATCCTTCCTCTGCATCGGCAATGAAACTTCCCAGCTAGTTCCAGTTAAGGGCAAGACTTGTTCTAACTGACAGAGGAGCAACCGGAGGTAGAGTTCAGTTCAAAGGCTGATATATGTGCAACCTGCAAGCCCAACTTGTTCCTCTGGCTGCATGGGACTCTTCACAGGAGGAGGAAAGGCAGGACTGTGTTTTGCAGAGGGAAACAGTGCTTTAACTCTTACTGTATGAAACCACAACACAACCCAAAGGAAGTCTGATGTGCAGTGCCTGGTGAAGATAACCTTCCCAACAGAGGATTCCAGTGCAATGCCATGCCCTCAGTCACCTGTGTATCTTCAGGGTGTCTGCAGACTACTGACATAACCTTGTGAGAGACAGAGCTGTGGCAACCAGACATGCAGGAATTGCAGGCACAACTCTTTCGAACTTCCTCTGCCTTGCATACCACTGCAGAATTGCCGTGCAGGCTCCTTTCCCCTCACCAAGGAGCTCAGCTGCCCCTCAGGTTCAGTGACTACTGCTGACACCAGCCAGGGCTGTTTGAATTATGCCAGCTCTCAGGGGTGATTCATCCTCCTCTTGTCCATGTCTCAAAGCATGCTCAAATTCAGCACATTTCAACTCACATACAGTTTCTAAGCCAGAAAACTTTCAGCTACCATTGGTCTGGCTTGTATGGTTAATTTCCAAGATAAAGAGACATTAATGTCTTCTTGTTGCCTGAATTTTTAATCTGCAAATGATATTATAGGTTTTCTTTTGCCTCCTCAGACCTCTGTGGCTTGTAAATGCAGCTGCAGCATAGACACCAGAGCTTGTTTTGCAAGATATGCAGAAGAGGGCTGGTAGCATAACTAAATACAGCATAAGCCTTGAGGCTTCTTTCCAGCCAGCTGTCAAAGCTTTGAAACTATTGTGTGTTTAAGGCACTGAAAGGACCGTGGAGCATGAGCCTGATGGAATGCATGGTATTCATTTATCTCTGGAAGTTTACATGTCCTGCTTGATGAATTAGAGCTATAAAGTCATGAAGTGAAAGATGAAAGAAGCTGCAAAGGAGTAAGAGTTTCAGCGGTTATAAAAACTGCTTGAAAACTTGTGTTCACCAAGCAAAACTTTTGATTGAAAATATTTTAATGGATGAACAATTGATCTTGTACCTGACCAGATTGCACCCTGATGGTGCTTGACTCCAGTATGATTTCTAACAACTGCTCTAGAAAAGGACATTTTCCATTTAATGGATAGTATAAGTTCTGAAGCTGAATCATAAGTAGATATCTGACCCTGTGTCATAGGGGAAGGGTAACAGGAGAGGGAATGAGCCAGAAGTACTCCCCAAACACAGAATCTTCTGCTTTTTTAGGCATCAGTTGTAGCTCTGTGCTAAGTGTCTACAAAGTTTTGCAGATGACGAGGCAACCAATTAGCAGCTAATACTGTGTGTAAACAGCCTGTATTGCAAATTTAAGAGTGATTTATTCATTTGTGTATTTGCCAATTTAATTTAGCCAAAATAGCAATCTGATGTTGCAAGATGACTGCAAAAGCTGCTGAAGAATTTATTTAAGCACCCAGAAAACAAGGTTTAGAAGTAGATCTGCCATGCAGTTCACTTAAGTCATACAACACTTTCCATAGTCACATCATGTGGAATAACTTGCATAAGTGGAGAAATACATCTACAGTGTATTTCTACAGAGGGATGGAAAGCCAACTCACTGTAGGTCTCCAGCTGATGCTCTGTCTTGCTGAATGTCATCACCCTGTGCTCCCTCTGTAGTCACTGGGAGGAGATAAGTAATTGAGAATTTGGACGCTCTGATTCATCATCTACAGGAGACTTCCTCTCCAGTGACTGCCCAGGGAGGCAGTGCTCCTATGTGCTTTGCCCAAGTTAAGTGTTTAAAGTTAAATAAGCTAAAAAGTTCTCCAAATTAGCCAGGGAAATCCCAATGTTTTCTTCCATCTTCATTTCCTTTTCTGTCCTGGAAAGCAAGTTACACAGAATTGGCATTTAAAATACGTGCATTCCCCTCTACAAATGAGAAAGGCATATCTAGACTGCCCCAATATCTTTTTCTCACAGAAATAATCAGGTTCATTTTACTTATTTTTTTTATCCCCAACCGCACTAAGTCTTTATCTAAATGATTTTGGGAATGGTTTGGGCCTACTCAGCTCCTTTCCTCTTTAGAGAAAATTAAATTTTATGCTCCTACAGCTGGATGGATTTCAGTTTAGGAAGTAAAAGGATACAAAAAACAACAACAACAACAAAACAATAACAAAAAAAACCCAAAAAACCTACTCCTCCTCAGCTATGCATATTGCCTTCCTGGTTACCTCCAGAAGGAAAAGTATCTTCTCTGAGGGATCAACTCTCCAGTGAAGGGTTGATTGCATGAAGAAAGAAGAAGAGTGAGCAAAGCACATGGTGGGTAGAAAGGGAATAGTATAGGAGTGCTTGGATAACAAGTCTAACATCCCCTCATCAATCACTCTTTGTCACTTACATCGATAGCCAGTTACAAAGAGCTTTTGAATGACTGTTGACCACCTCTTTTACTTCTCTCCTCTCAAAGTCTGTTGTTGGTGGCATTGTAATCAGCCATCTATGTATTTAAATCTAATTGCATATTTTAGATGCAAAGAAGAGGAAAACTGGCAGCTCTTGATTAAAAGATGGAGATGACTTTTGCAAACAGAGACTGAGGAAAATGACTTGCAGCTCATGAGTTCCAGGAGGAACAGCAAGTTGCACCTGTTGCTGGTGCTACACCTTGTGACTGGGGGCAGAAAGGTCCATAGATATTTGCATGGGCCATAATTATGTACATGAGTAGAAAATTTGGTCATTAGAAGACTCTCTAACTTCAGTAAACTAAGCAAGAATCCAAAGCTGAAATCTGTATACTAGAAAAACACAAGCTATAAGTGCAGTACCAATTTTCAGATGGAAGTAAAATAAACATTAAACAAATAACCATGGGGAGCAATGGAATATCCAGCATGCAAAAGCCTTGCATCAGGACCAGAATTATGAATTATGTACTTTGTTTCTAATGCATAGCAAGTAAAATTATTGTAATGGTCCCCTCTAGCCTTAAAACTATGAACTGCTTCCTCTGGTGCAGCAACCTAACTCAGCAGACTGACAGGAGGAGTTTATTGCGCCAGCCACTGCTCTTAAAACCACACCCCAAAGGAAAGGTGCTTGCGAGGAAATTGGTGCGGCAGCGTAATGAAAGGCAGCAGTGACCAGCACAGAGAGAGGATTCATTCATTCTGCTCTCTGAACAACCACACTTTGCACCAGCTGGGGCAGGATAACCAAGAGAAGCATCTGGAAAATCACAACTGAGAGTGAAAACTGGGATTCAAGAATGTTCTTCCACTGGTGTTGGTGGTCCAGCTCTCTAGTTTTGCATTCTGTGTCTGTGCAGAGACACTATCCAAGTGCAGAGACACTATCCAAGTGCTATCTTTTGTGAAGGTGGTGCATTTCTTCCCCAGGAAAAAGTTTCAGCTCCCAGCATCCACCACATATTACTTATTTGCAGATTCCTCAAACTTTTCCTTCCTCTTACTCAAAAACTGGTTGAGCATTAACTGTATACTTTTCTGAAGTAAGGAACAAAATCAGATGTGATTTAGAAAAATATGAAGGCTTTAATTACCTTTCTTAAAGCCACTTAAACTTTACAGTAAAATGTTAATTTTTTCCATAAAATGAGAGACTCCAAGATTGTGGCAAGAGTTATAAATGCATCAGATAAGATTTTCCAGCCATTTTTAATGATAAATGGCAAAGAATAGCCAACATAGCATCCATAGTGGGAGCTGGTAGGTTTGGTAGAGTTTCTTTTTGAAGTATTGGCTTTTTATTAATGATAAATCGTGACTGATTTTTAAGAGGATTCTTAGAAACATTGTTCCTCCCTCTAATCTATGGATTTGGTATAAGTGGAAAGAGCTGTCTCTGTTAAAGACAATGACAGTCTGCTTTTTGCTTATTTAGCAATTTCTATACCAAACTACCAACTGCGTCACCATCCTCAGCCGCTTGCTAAATCCAGTTGGACCAGTAGAGTGAGGTTGACTTATTACCTTTCTTTTAGCTTTTTTGACAGCTGTTAAGAAGAATAGTATTAACTTATTTTAGACAACCATGTGTTTCACACAGAGGGAACCATTAACATTCATAATATACAAAGTTCTCCTATAAGCCTGTTATAGGCACCTGGTCCCATAATCCAATATATTCAGTATTCCTTTATTCTGACAAATTTTTTAATGGATTCTTTCCATTTCTGGTTCTGTTTGCTGTTCTTTTCAAGTGTCATCAATTTCAAATCCTTTCAAATAACAGAGCAATTACTTAGAGGGGGAAAAACCCCCAAACTTTTCTTTTAAAGAAAGATTCTATTGCACACAACACAAAAATTTTCATGTTTCCAGGACCAGAAGTTAGACTCAATGATCCTTGTAAAACCCTTCCAACTCAGGTTGTTGTGATTCTATGATTTCCCCCTGCCATTACCATTATTAATAATATTGCTACTATTATAAAACAATTATTAACACTGTGATTTTTATGAACGTGACTAAACACAAATTCTCTTCTAGAAAGAATTTAAAAACTGATTTAGAGATGTGCATATGCCTTAGGCTATGATCCTATTGGCACCATGGAGACCAGAGGTGTGGTGGGATGGCTCTTATGACTGGAGTGTTGAAGAGGAAGGGAAACATGCAGATTCTTTAGAAAGGACAAGTAGGGAAGACAAGGAGGTGGTGTTGCACTCTAAGTCAGTGACCAGTTGGCGTGCAGGGAGCTCTGCTTAGGCATGGATAAAGAGCCAACCAAAAGCTTAATGGTCAGGATTAAAAGGAGGGCAGGGACAGATGGTTTTGTAGTGGGGGTCTGCTACAGACCAGGAAGATTGGAAGATGAAGATCCTCTATGGACAGATAGGAGCAGCCTTACATTCACAAGCTCTGGTGCTCATGGGGGGACCTCAGCTGCCAGGATATCTGTTGGAGGGACAACACAGCAATTCAGAAGGTTCCTGGAATGGTTCCAATAGAGAATTCCTTCTCCAAGTGACAGAGGAGCCAACAAAAAGAGCTGTCGTGCTGCTGGACCTTGTCCTACAAACAGGGAGGGGCTTTCAAGGAATGTGAAGCTCTGGGGCAGCCATGACTTTGTGGCATTTGAGATCCTCACAGCAGTGAGGAGGGTGCACAGCAAGTTCCCTACCTTGGCCTTCAGGCAGATTATAGCCTCTTCAGTCATCTGCTTCATAAAGAACCAGAGAATAAAATGCTGGAGGGAAGAGAGGCTCCAGAACAATGGTTAATATTCAAGGATAACCTCCTCCAAGCTCAGGAATGATGCATCTCAATGAAAAAGAAGTCAGGCAAGAACACCAGAAGGCCTATGTGGATGAACAAGGAGCTCCTGGACCAACTCAAACAAAACAAAGGAAGTCTCCAGTGAGTGGACATACGGAGACATAGTCTGGGAGGAACTAGAGAAATTGTCCCAGCAGCCAGAGATGAGGTTAGGAAAGCTAAATCCCTGACAGCATTAAAACTCACCAGGGACATAAAGAGCAACAAGAAAAACTTCTGAAGGTCAGTCAGTAATAAAAGAAAGATGAGGAAAAACGTGGGTCATCCCAAGAAGGAAATGAGATCTGGTTACCTGAGATATGAAGAAGAAATATGTACTCAAGGACTTTTGGTTTAAATCTTCATCAGCAAGTGCTCCATCCACACCGCCCAAGTCACTGAAAGTAAAGGCAAGAAGTGAGAAGATTAAGAACTGCCAGCTGTAGGAGAAGATCAGGTTCAAGAACAACTAAGGAGCCTGAAGGTGCAGAAATCCACAGGAACTGGTGAGATATGTCCCCAAGTCCTGAGGGAAGTGAACAAGGAAGTGGCTAAGTCACTATCCATTATATTTGAGAGGTTCTGACAGTCCAGTGAAGTTGTCACTTATGGGAAAAGGGGAAACATAACCCCAGTTTTTAAAAAGGTAAACAAGACCTAAGGAACTACAGGTCAGTCTTACTTCAATGCCCAGCAAGACCATGGACCAGATGCTCCTAGAAATTGTGATGAGGGTAATGAAAAATAAGAAGATGATTGATAACAGTCGATGTTGCATCACTAAGGGTAAACCATGCCTGACCAATCTAGTGGCCTACATCAGGGTTATAAAGTTGGTGGATAAGTGAAGAGCAACTGATGTAATCCACCTGGACCTGTGCAAAGCATTTGACACTGTCTGGCACAACATCCTTGTCTCTAAACATGAATTTGATGGATGGTCAGTTGGTCAATAATTAATTGGATGAATGGTCAGAAATGAAAAAATTGTGGTCAGCTGTGGCTTGATGTCTGCATGGAGACCGCTGATGAGTGGCATTACTCAGAGTTGGTACTGGGAATGGCACTGTTTAACATCTTTGTCAGTGTCATGGGCAGTGGAATCAAGTGCACTCTCAGCAAGTTTGCTGCTGACATCAAGCTGGGTGGTGCAGTCAACAAAGGGAAGGGAGGCCATCCAGAGGAGCATGGACAGGCTTGAGAGGTGGACCCATGTGCAATAACACAAAGTGCAAGGTACTGCAAAGTGCAAGGACCTGGATGAGGACAATTCCAAGCACAAATGCAGGCTTGTCAGAGAATGGATTAAAAGCAGCCCTGAGGAGAAAGACCTAAGGCTGTTAGTTGATAAGCTCAGCATGAACCAGAAATGTGCACTTGCAGCCCCAAAAGCCAATAACAACCTGAACTGGATCAAAAGCAGCATTGCCAGCAGGTCAAAGGAGATGATTCTGCCCCTCTGCCTGCTCTTGTTAGACACCACCTAGAGTGCTGCATCCAGCTCTGGGGCCCTCAGCATAAGAAGGGTGTGGACCCATTGGAGAAAGTCCAGAGGAGAGCCATGAATGTGATCAGAAGGCTGGAACACTTCTCCCATTGAGAGAGTGGGAGTTGTTCAGTCTGGAGAGGAGAAGGCTCCAGGAGATTACTTATAGCAGCCTTTCAGTGCATGAAGGGGACCTGCAAGAGAGTTAGAGAGGAACTTTTTACAAGGGTATGTAGTGATAGGACCAAAGGGAATGGCTTTAAACCTAAAGAGAGTAAGTTTAGATTGGATATATAAGAAATTCTTTTCTGTGAGGGTGGTGAAGCACTGGAACAGTTTGCCCAGAGAAGCTATGGGTGCTCCATCCCTGGAAGTGCTCAGAGCTAGGCTGGATAAGGCCTAGCAACCTTGTCTCATAGAAGGTTTCCTATCCATAGCAGGGAGGGTAGGACTAGATGATCTTTAAGGTCCCTTTCAAGTCAAAGCATTCTGTAACAAGACACTTGTCATTAACTAATGGAAGAGATAGAATACATTTACAGCCAGGTCATAGTCTAAAGGTGGGAGGCCAAGAAGGGTATAAATGGTTAGCAGAGCATCCTGGTCTTGCAGAACACACAGAACCCTCTGTGTTACTTCCTGGAGTTGCACTCTCCCAGTCAACTTGAAGTCAATGCTTGGTTGAAGTAGACTTAGGTTTTACATACCTTTAAAAAGCTAGTTTTGCAGACCTAAACTTCTCAGGTACACAGCTGAACTATTGGATAATGCATTCTGCCTTGCTGGAGTTCAGCTTATCACCTTGGATGTGGGGTACAGAAACTGTTTATCACTCAGTTTCCTGAGTGACTGACTGTTTTCTTAGGTGTGTGCCAGTACTCAGTGCACTATAAAGCCACACCTCTCCATTTTCACCACTCTCATTCCTTGTCTAATTATATGTGCACTGTCATATCTTGTGAAAGCAACTGGGTAACTTGCTAATATCATGACAGTGCTTCCTTCTATTTTTTTTTTTTGTTGTTGTTGTTGAGGCATCAGTTTTATATTTAACAGTGATTGAGACATTTTTAGTGTTTAATCTTTGCTTCTTCTGACAGCATCATTTATGCATCAGAGTCATAAAGGTATAAACTGCTGGTAATGATTTACTTTTTACAGAACTAAACACAAGTATGAAATCAAATATTTGAATACTTACTCTTAATACCCAATTTTCTTTCATTGGCTTCACCTACCCATCATTTTCCTTTGTGTAAAAGAAACCCAAATGGTTTCAAAGTGCCCTGAAAGCTCAAAGATGGCATGTGGGAAGGTTGTGTGTTTTTTCTACATTTGCTACAAGAGGCATTTTTTTCTCAAGGTCAAAATTTAGAACATCCCTAGCTGAGAAACAGATGGAGAGGAAAGGCAAGGAGGGGATGACTGTAGATTCAGTGAAATGGCAGACAACTTAATTTTGCCTGAAGTTGCACAGATATCTCAGCATCTTTTGGAAGATGGAAGGTGTTTATACATTCCCACCATATTGGTTAATTTATGAATGTGTGTTCAAGCACACTGTCATATTTCATTCATGGATTAGATATACCAAATGATCGGAGAATGCACCTGTGTATTTTCCATAGCAGCAAGGGAGCTCTCCTCAGACAACAACACCAGAAGAGCAAGCTGGGACTTAGGAAGGGTAGAAGGCATGGTAAAGGCCTGGAGAATGAAAATCTCCAGTGCAGGTACTAGGGGAGGATCTACCGCAGTGACAAGGTCTACCCTGAAGGACGCCTCTGAGACAACCCCTAAGATGCCACAGGGCTCAGTACCAGTCCCTGCATGCACTGCAAATTTGCACTGCCACTGGGGGTGTAAATCAGGTACTAGTAGAAAAATAGACACTTTTAGATTTGTAGGGCTCAAGTCTGGAATATTTTAGCCAAAATGCCATGCAAACAAAATTAGACAAAATGCCATGCAAAGGAAATTAGAAAAATGCCGTGCAAAGAAAATTAGAAAAATCCATATCTGCTGGTTTTAAAGGGCTTTCTAGAGGTAATATTCCCACATAAACCACCAGAAGGGGGAAAATAGCAAAAAAGCCCCCAACAAACAAAAAAAAAATAGATTAGCCAACATAGAGAATACCTATTTCCCTAGATTTTCTCATATACCTAGAATGCTTGTTCAAATTATTTAAACTAAGCATGACTTAAAATTTTTCATGTGTCCTTTAGATATCATACATAAGGTGAGTGAGAACTTGGCATCATCTGCTCCCCCCATGCTCAGAGGCAGCACTGTCAACATCATGGGCATTGGGAGCTGTGGTGTCTGTGAAAACTGTGAGTAAACAACAGAAAGCAGGAAGTTTTCACAGGTATAGAAAAATATGTATTAATTAAACTGGAGAGCAGTAGGATCTGAAACTTTTTAGAGAGACAGTGTCTTTCCTCCATATGATAGTGACCAAACCAGAAAATTAGTCTCTGAAGATTCAAAAAAAAAAACAGATCTGGATAAAATTTAGAACTTTATAAGAAATCTAAATCTCTGCACTGTATACACAATTAAGGCAAATTAATAGACAAATACTTTTGTAAGAAGTATTTTTAAAATGAAGCTTCAATAAATACCGAAGTGGATATTTGCTTGCACAGAATCTTGGTCGTACATGTAATCCCAGTAATTGCTTCCTTTTAATTAGGTTTGTAATTGGTACCCAACCCAGTCTAGATGTTCTTCAACAACTTGTCTGAGATGTCCGTGGACCAGATTGCAACAGAAGCTGACGGAGAAAAAATGGAATAACACACCATGAGCCTGCCCATCATCAAAGTGACCAGCACAAGGGTTGGTCATATCTTCATCTCACACAGAGTTTGGAACTCAGGCATAGATAAATCTCACCTGCCTAACTAAGTGCCCGCCCAATAAAGGCACCACAGAGTGTGATGCTAAAAGCACAGTCATTTAACTTTCTCAAGAGTCAGAAAGAGCCATCTCTGGAGACTCATCCTTGAGCTGGCTGGAGCAGGTGACACTCTATTGACAATAGAAGCATTTGTGATTCTTAACTTAAGCAGGTGACATGAACTTAGGCCTTGGAGGGAGGTAAGGAAATGCTGGTCCACACAGCAGGTATGATAAGCATGGGAAATAGTAGACAGACAGCTTATTAAATGGTTCTCCAGCCTCAGGTGATCCCCTTTAGGCCCTGGGGGGATTTATTTCTTAGGCGTAGAGATGTGAGAAATCTCCACCATCTGCTCTTCAGAGGAGAGTTTGCAAGGCCTAACAAACTAGACAGGTGATCAAAAGTACCTGTGTCAAGAGAATAAAGGAAAAGCCTGACTCACATCATTTAGGACTACATCTTCATGGATCTGGATTCAAACCTCCTGCAGAGATGCTTCTTGCTATATATGAGGAAACCCATTTCACCTACAGAAACAGATTTCCTCTCATGGGACCTATTCCAAAGTTCAGGAAAGTTAAGGATATCCATTTGCATGAAATCAATAATCTCTGGGTCAGTCACTTCCCAGAGATGAAAGACAGAATCCAGAACAACTGAAGAGATAAACAAGCCGAGCTTTATTTCTAGCAACGCACCACATTAATCCTTAATGGTACATGATGATGATTATTTGCAGGGAAGGCTTACTCTTGATTAAAAGAGAAGTTTAGTCGTGATTCTTAGAAGGTAGGCTCTTTATTTTATTGTGTAAGGCCCCATCATTCAGTAAGATGCCAGTAAATGACCTGGAGAAGGTGACTAATGAACAGCTCCTTATTGCTCTCAGAATGCATTCAGTGAAATAATCAGTCTTCAAGTTTACAACAACAGAAAAACTTTTTCACATTGCACCTAACTAAATCTGAGGAACTCACTGCCACAGGTTGTTTTGGTAGCATGAAAATGTTCAATGAATGAAGGAAGGTGCATCAAACACAAGTATGTATATATGTATGGATGCAATTTCCAGCTCATGAAGTTCCTAACCACCAATGACCCTCTTCATGAGCTCCTTTCTGAACTTGGCTATTACACCAAGCAGTTGCTGTTGGCCACTCAGACTCAAGCTGTTAAGTTAAAGGGAACTATGGTCTGATGTCTGTGGCTAGTGATGTGATACATTTTGATGTCATTAAAATGACACAATATTTTTATTAAGACATCTTCTCACAATTTCAGTATGCAAGCATAGAATATACAAAGATCTTCAGTCAAGATTCAAAGACCTTAAAGGCTTTGTCTGAAACATAAAAAGAGTTCAGATGCCAGCATTACTAGTGCTCATATAAAACCAGAAAATAAAAATGTCACCACACTAAAGAAGTTGATGTGTTATACGTTATGTAAATAAAATGTAAAACAGAAGTATTACATTATGGAAAATATTAAAATACATATTTCAAGGCTTAAGTCTGGCCATTGGCTTTTTCATCCAGAAAATTAATAAAAAATCTGATATCTTAAAATATTTTAATTTTACTTTGTGATTTTCAAGTATAATTACTAATGTTTAATAAAGCACTGTGTTAGAGAGGTGATTTTAACCTTTCTGGTTACTTTTGCCAATGGCAATACTGTAATGATGATTGCTAAACCCTGTGACTTCCACTTTCTCATTGGTCCCTAATACCCAGATGCAAGTTACACCACAAAAATATGCCTTGAGAAAAAGACATAAGTGTCCATGCACCAAAAGAATTTGGAGGGGCAGGGCAGCAGCTGAAGTCACTATCAATGTCATGACTGAGATGGTAAAAAGCATCCAAGCAAATGGCTATCTCTTCAAGGACTTAGTTCATACTTGAATAAGGCAGGATTCAGAATATCTTTTGGTATTAGTCATGCAATTCACACAGCAAACACTGCCTGAGTAGTCAGATTAGACAAGAAACTGCATGCTTTGCTTGTAGCTCACATACCTGCACTATATAGTCAATTGAAAAGAAGCGATCACACTCCCAGTAGTGTCCTAAGAGCTGCTTTGTTAGTACTGTGGAAGTGCAGATGCTCCCTGAGCCACAGCAAAGGGAGCAGATGGAGATTGCTGACCATGCCCTGCAGCAGCATCTATAAATATGTGGTCCTTGCTATATAGAGGCTGCACTGAGACTTCTCCAATCACTGTCAGGCATACCCATCAATTAGAGAACAGGCTCAAGGGCTAGAGCAAGGGCACTGCTTTCCTCTCTCTCATCTCTCCTTCCTTTCTTCCCAGTAAGGAGAGGTTGAGGGATTAACTCTCCTTACACCATGTTTGAAGGCATTGCTAGGAGCATTCAGCCAGCAATACTGCTACCCCTCCTGTAGCACCACTGCAGTGATAGATGGATTGAACAGCCCTGCCTGTCTGTCTCTCAGCTACTCATGCTGCTTAGCAGTTTTCAGGAGGAAGGAAGCATATCAGTGTGTCACAGATACAACAGCTGTCCTTCAAAAAGGACTTAGAACCAAAATGGGAATATGACGTGTCTTGACAAGAATGGAAAAAAGTTGAAAGTAACAGCAGGATGAGAGCACTATGTTGCAGGAGTTTACTTGCTTTTGGGTACTGAAAGCATTAAGACTGAATAAAAGTATTATTCAGGGTTTCAAATCCATGATTGATTTAATACAATATACTTACAGATGGTCCCTAGCTTATTTGGGACCTAAACATGAATTTGGAATTATATATAAAAAAATCTGAATTATCCTTGTCATGAATGTTGAGCTTCTCAAGTTTATACCCAGACTTTAACCTTGCAGTTATCTTCTTATCATGTACAAAGAGTTAGCAAATCAGCTGAGGGAAGAACACCAGAAGAGTGAAGCAGGGCTCCAGACACAGTTTTACAGCTTTGCCCTTTTTGCCCACACGTGCTTTTGCTGTTCCACTTGTTTATCTGAAGCCAAATCTAATGAAAGTGATGCCTAACTTTTCACTGTCTAAATCAAATTCACCTTTAAGTAACAGAAGTATGAGGGTTCATGCTTCAGCTTTACAAGCCAAGGTTTTCTAGGTTTTGGTTTGTTGTGGTTGTTTGGGGTTTTTACTGACCTGAAACTAGGTTGCTTAAATCTTCTTTTGAGGTGATGCTGTGATGCTGTTACCCAACAAGGTTTTCTAATTAGCAGGCCTGATTTTTAGCAGTCAGGTGGTGCTTGACAGGTTTCAATGTCATGCCACTTAGATGCTTGCATGTGACTTCACAAGTCTGTTAGTTGGTAAGAGTTTTTAGAGACGTTGCTTAAAGTTCAGCCTCTGCTTGTCATAAAATTAGTCCTGGATAGCTCCATATTGCTCCTATCCTCCTAGATCTTTATTTTCTTGACACTTTCTCCCTTAAATCTAGGATTACAACTGCTCTTTGTCCCAGCACAGAGGTTCTTTTCTTTATCTGTAAGCAGGACAGCTCATGAGATTTCTGATTTATTTTTAGTTAAACAAGATATACTGTAAAAGCAACATTTCCAAATTAATATTATTAATTTTATTCAATAGACGTTGGAAAATTTGGTCTAGACAGTAAAATATAGAATATATTTCAAACATTATGCCAGAGTTATATTTACCTACATTGCTTTAGCCACCATACTCTTCCCCAAACTAACCTTAACTTCCTTTGCATGTACTTTTCTGTTTTTTTCTGATTGCCTGGCATTTTTTTAAAACTTCTCTGGATAAAATGTAATTTTTGGCATTATTTAAATGCCAGAAATGTAATCAGATACCCCTATGTTTCACGTAATACCAATGATTCAAAAAACTGAAATAAATAATTAAAGACATAATAATGTTTAAATATTTGCAATATAAATAGTAGATTGTTTCTGGTTCCAGATGGATGTTTCACTAACATTACAGTATCTTCAGTTCTGACAATCTTGCATTATTTATCTAGCTGCCAATATGTCACAGGTACTACAAAGAACAACTTTTCAATAGCTTTAATGAAGTAAGGTGCTTTATTAAATAATTCCAGAAGCACATGGGGATTTCTTCATATATTTTTTTGCCAAACCACTTTTTCATCTGCTTTAAGGGCACAGACCAATTGCCCTCCAGTGCTTCTGAAGTCAAACAAATAACAGTGTTCCCTTTGCTCCTCAATTGTGAGTGTGGTTCTTTGTCTCCAACACCACATCCAAATAGAAATTTGCAATGGATTATATTCAGATCTTTAAAATGCTGTCCAGACACTGTCACAACACAGAGAAGTACACCAATTTCATCCTTACCCAAAGCAAGTGAGGCCAATTATCAACTGAGATATGTTTATAAATTGGCTGCTCTTCATATAAAATTGTTAGATCAATGTCTTTGATTAACAAGAAGGAAGTTAATTATATGTTGCAAGTGATGTTTTAAATATTATGTTTAAAAAGCAGTAATATAAACCATTTATTTTGCACTCACATTACCTTTGCTTACTGTCTGAATTGAACAGGTTTCCTCTCTCCTATTGTATCAGAAGGTTTTATTTTTATTCTTTATTTAGCAAACTAGGAGAAAGCAGACAAACATACAGACAACTTTATTCTTACATGCAGCATCACAGATACCAGCAAGCTGCAGCAAAGCAGCACACAGGTCCTGCAGTAGTGACCTGTCTAACTGTCTTGTACTAAAACCATTTTCTCCCTCAGTAAGGAATGAGTACACTTATTGCTTGGATCCAGTTCCTGGCTCCAAGGATGCTTCCCTTCATGCTTAAACATCTTTTAAAAAAGCAGCTCTAAAATAACCATCACAGGCCAAAGCCAGTGAAGGTATGGATTCGTGATGACTTTGCTAATCCCACCAGGAATACAAGATGTTCATCTGCCATGATATAAACCATAAATTTCTAGGATTATCATTTTCTATGATATCTGAGTAAAAACTGAAGAAGTTTCTGAACATCTCCTTTCTTTTGTTTCTCTAGCACTTCTGCATCCTGCTCAGAGCAATGATCCTGGGACTCTCTGGTGATCTCTGTGGTGAGAGTGAGATAAGATCAAGGCAGAGTCCACTCCCCACAAACCGATACTCTAACCAGAAACAAAAGCAAAATCTAGTCCGGACAAATACCAGAATCTTTTATACACAACTGCATCTACTGTTATTGAGACCCAGGTTGCTACAAAGCCAAGGCCAAGTATCCTTAGATCTTGCTGGAAGGAGTGGGAGCAGGCGCATCTCGTTTCCAAACATTTCCAAACCAAACACAGAAGTAATCAATCAGCAGTAAAATCTAGAAAAGGAAATTAAGGTGATCATCATTCTCATCTTTAAAGGAATAATTTGTGAAATTGGCCACTCTTTATTAAGCTCACAACCTGAGCAAAGATCTCTTTGATCTTTACTGCTCCTGGATTGCTGCTGCTTTCTAGAGCCTATTTGATGTCTATTGCCCTGCCTTCAGCTCTTCCTTTCTAGGCACTGAAAATAAGCTAAGTAAACTCAATGAGAGAAGAAGAATCTGCTTAGCCTCTTTTCCTCTAAGAGGTAAAGAAAATGAGGAAGCTTAGGACAATTTCAGTAGCAAGTCGACTCAATTAAGTCTTCCTTTTTAGGAGATAATAATGAATGGCATAGGATAGCTTTGGGCTTGAAGAGAGATGGGGAGGGCTATATTGTCCAAAGACTTTCTTGACTTTCCAAGATCATACTTGAAGACCTCTGAAGAATTTCTCTGGTCAGTATCTCATGTATTCTCTAGTATCATCTCCCAGATGTTGCCATGACAGTAAATGTTCTATTTTACACCAGAAGTCTGTGCTTTGTCACTGCAGAGCTGCAGACTTAGGCAGAAAACTTAAGGAAGTAGCATGGTTTGGACATGGGTCTTGGAGAGTTCCTGGGCTGTGCAGTCAGGCCCAGGAGCTGGGAAGTACTCTCATGATTGTAATAGTAGAGAGATAGCAAGACTGTCTTTCAGTGGCGGGACTCATCATTTAGGGGGAGGTGTGGCAGTAACTCATTCAGGCATCCATATCTTGCATATAAGCCTGGACCCTCCTGCAAACCCCTGTGCCACTGAACTTGGTTTCAGCAGAAGATGAAATTCACTAGCTGTTCATTAAAAATAAAAGGAAAATTGTACCCCAGCATGAGAGAATAAGAAGGCAGCCGGGAGATGATAATTGCTTGAAAAAATAGCAGGTGACGGCCACTCAGGGCTCTTATGAATCCAAATATTTTTCTGTTGCTATTGAATCTAAAGGTTTGATGGAGATGACAGGAATAATCTCAGAGTGAGCAATTTCATTATTGCATTTCTCTAGTCATTGTTATTTCTACTCACTTTTTCTTACGTACATTTTTTGGTTTAGATGCAAGGCTGTCTTTCTGTTTATATTCTAGGTCTGCCCCACACATTTTCAGCAACTCAGAAATAACTCTTTTGTCATTGTGAATATTAGTATGAACAGTCTCTAGAAGCAGTAAGCTGAATGAATAGGCTGCAAAAATAATTTATTCTGAGGAAACTGAAAATTGCCTTTGGCATAATCCTGCCAAAATCAAATTTTAACATTCAATTTCATTCCCAGACAGATGGGTTGATAGTATAATGAGAGAAATTCTTTTGGACTGATATGTATGCTTAACAATCTAAAATAATGTTGACAGAAGCTCATAGTGCATAAAAGTTTTCCCAGCAAAAACTGTGGTCCTGCTGATACTTAAGTGAGATTCCCAAAATATATCAAAACATAAGTATATTATGAAACAGAAACCCATGTATCATAAGCATTGCAAAGTGTGTCTGTGTGCCTTACCTGTCAAAAAAGTCCCAGGAGCTTCAGCTCCATAAATGTAAAATAAGGTATATCAGAGGTGAGTGCATTGCCATATGCCACTCATAAGTCATCTTCAAGTGCACCAGGTGAGACAAAGTGCTGCCCCTACTTTGCTGAGATATTTCAGAGAAGTCACTGTATCTTGCTAGGCCTTGAGTTCCTCATATTAAAACAAGGTAAATCTTACCAAGGCACTTCCCATTTGCCTTCTCTTCCTATTACAGAAATTCTCATTTGTAGCCTTCCATATAGGTCTGAATATAACACTGATGAAATAATTCAATCCGCGTTCCTGGGTGTTTGCCAGAAAACAAATAGCCCAAGATTTAGGCTGGATTTCTCTTTCAGAATGGAGAGAAACCCTTTCTTTGTTAACTTAAGTATGACAGATTCTCCAAGTAATTGCTGAATAAACCTGCTTCCTTTAATCAAGAGGGTGAAGCTAGAGCAGAAAAGTTTAATTGTTTCTGTTGTTGGGGTTTTTCACTTCCCACACAGGAAGGTTAATTTGAGAGTGCAGTATTAGAGTGTGTGTTCATTATTATCTCATGTAATTACAAGACCCTTGAGGGGGAAATTGCTCATTGCTGACCTGGATCAAACACCTCCTCTCCAAACCCACCACAGGGGCAGGCATGAGTCATATTGCGGACTTTGTGCCAGGAGTGGTACAGAACCAAATATTTTCCTGTGAAATGTTCAGAAAGCTGACTGAAATGTGTTTATATGTATATATTTGTCTGAAAGTAGACTGCATCAAATATGGATGAAACAGGTTTGAAATCAAATGCAGGCTTGAACTTTTGCAATCTTGGAGGCATATTTTTAAAAACTGACTCAAGAACTCTGTTTTAAAAATAACAAGATCATTGCCATAGAATAAGGGTGCTTTCAGAAGCAGTCAGTATGTCAACTAATTCCTGAAAATGGGAGTCACTAGGATATGGACTCTTAGCTGGCTCTGTAATATCAGTAGGTGACTGGTTGAATATTCAGATTAAAAAAAAAAAAATTGAAAAAATCTTTCTATGAAAAAGAAAGTTTTAATTAACCACATTATATGGCAATTATATTTTTAATTATGTATCTCTGTTTCCAAAATGATCCATGGCCCTTTCCTCTGCTGTTGTTAAGGTGCTAACAGGAGTAAGAGAAAAAAAAATATAAAAACCTTCATCCAGAATATAAAGGAGAGAAAAGCACCAAGAGTACAAAACGGCTGTTAGATGGATGCCACTAGTACTGTTTTATTAACTCACATATTCCAAAAGAGTAATGGTCAGCAGGTTAGAATTTCTTCTTCAAGCTGCATCAAACTACTGTACATTTTTCAGTCATTTTCATTTAGATAAAACTATTCTTTAAGCATTGTAAATGTGCAAATTTTATTTTTAAACATTTATTTGGAAATTCTATTTGAAATTTCATTACAAGTTTTCCCATTGAAGAATTGCTCTTATTTATCTTTTCTCATAAATCCGTGTGCACTTTTCATAATGAGATATGGCAAAGAAAGATACAGCTGGTAATTTTGTTTTCACTTCTGCTGGGGCTATTATTGTTGTTTGAGGCATTTTATCAGCTTTTGTAGATCAAAATATCTTCTGTTAAAATAAAAAAAAATTGACTCAGCAAGGGATAATTTTGTCTGTAAAATAACATGCCTATTTTGTAGTTGTGAGTAATAACTTCTTCTATCCCATGGTCAAAATAGAATTTCAGCATTACCAGGAGAGGTTTTGAGTGATACATATTGTCAGACTTTCTTGGCTATCAGTCTCGTATGAAATAATAAAAAATACAAAAATAATGTTTCAAATTCTGCAAAAAAAAAAAAAAAAGTCTATACAAATAGAACAACTGAAAAATCTAAAAGTAAAAATATTTTTAAGTGATTAAAGTATTTTTTAATATATGATTAAGCGAAAGTTCTGAATAAGATACTTGAGTTCATAAAAGAATATGCATATTTTATATTTACAACAATTAAATTTTACTTAAGCCAAAAGCCAATTTCAGATTGTTGAGAATTTCCCAGAAAAGGGAAAATGCAGATACAATCTATTTAACACTGCCTGTCCTGGTCTGCCTCACTGACTCACTGATGGGCATGCTGAGCTTGGTACCAAGGGCTGAATGACAAATGGGGACATGCACGACTGGCTTTGGCAGCCCCAGCCAGTTGCAAGACAGCAAAGCACCCATGCTAAGTGGCATGGAGACGCGGTGTGCTGCAAAGCTGCTTACCCAGCAGGAGCATGGGACCTCACCCTGGTACGGGCTGAGCAGTCCCAGGGGTGCTGAGTGCTCTTTTCCCAGCTCAATCCAGCCCTGGGAGTGCCAAGCACCGTGGAGGGCTCAGCAGGCTCAGGAGCACACTGGTGGTATTGCACTTTCAGGGATGAAGTGTGCACCCCCTGCCAGCTTCAGTCACAGAGTAGAAGGCCACTCTAACTTCTGCTTGCCCATTAAGGAGTGGTTCAGGTGTCTCAAAGACACAAGGAGACACTTAACAATGCCTGCGCTGCAGAACAGACAGCAAAGTAGGGAACCCTCTGTGGTTTCTTTGTCCCCCACACAACTGTGCTCCTGCCATCAAAAACGAGGCCAGAAGAGAGCTGTGCACTACATCCTGTCTCTCCTCCCCTACCTGCTGTTTTGATCAGGTCTCCAGTTTCTCTAACACTCTCCCTCTCCGCTGTGTCAGCGAGAGCACAACCCATTGGAATGGAAAGGTATGGCATGAGAAGGCTTTGCAGTTGGTAAAGGCAGAAAATCTTCTTCCTCTGCTTCAGATATTCTTGCAGCCTCATGAATAAAGCACTATTTTTTTCCCAAAATTATTATGATTCCTCTTCAGTGACAGCCTCATTCTGCTCTTAGCACTTCACTTCCGTGAACAATGTGCATGGAACTCACTCCTTTATGCCTGGAAGTAAGCAAATGGACTTCTAATTTAAATTAATACCTTTTTTAAATTATGTATTCTTTATCGTAATATTCATTTAGTTTTTCTATTATACAGGGTGCAAAGAGAAAACTGGAAGTTGCATTCAAAGCAATGATAAGTTACCATTTTAATGATTCCTTATGTTGTGAGTAATTTATAAATCACCCAGTATCTTCTCAGCAAAGCTTGCCTCTGTTTTTAAAACGTACCTTTTTGTATCCAACAAAGGGTTTCAGTGCAATAAGAATTAAGGTGTGTCTCTTAGCTCTTACCTGCAAGCAATAATGATGTTGTCAAGCATTTCAGGTGAGACCAGCCCAGGATTTTGGGGTGGGGAAAGACACTCTGTTATACAGCATCTTCAGTTCTTCCCTCAGAGGGAGGCAGAGACACCTTGAAGGGCTGAGTATAAGGACATGTACAGAGTGTCTTTTTAAAAAGTCACCAGAGCTGGGGGGGGAGGGGAACAGGAACAGGCTTGTAACCATAACTCTGTTGGACTTGTTTCTGAGAAGTCAGATGCCATGGATTGGCTCCCTCACCGAACGGCTGCTTTTCTGTTCCTTTTGTTGGTAAGTCGGATTTTGAAACAATATTTTTAAACGCTGTGACTACGCCAGTTTCATCTTCCTCAGCAGACCATTGCATTTTACATTGTAAACTATTCCCCAAAAATATCTTTTGAAACTTACCATAAAAACCAAAGCTCTGCTCATGTTAAACCGTACTTCTGAACATTCTATTAAATCAAATTAACTTTTCATTAAATACTGACAAATATTTATTTTTAGACTTTTGGCAATCTGTTGATGTTCAAAATGTGACTTTCTATGTTTACTGCATGATTTTTCAGGCAAATGTTTTCGGTGGCTGCTATTTAAAGGTCACAGTTATTAATAAAATTCTGTAATTATAAAAATTTTAATGGTTGCAAATAATTTGGTTCTATGTCTTTTTTATCAGTTGAGGAAATACCTTTTTCTAAAAAATTAAAATCTCATTTTTCTAAAAAGATTAGCAAGATTGTTTCACAGCTGACCAAATACTACGGCTATTTTCAAGAGAGCAAAAAATGACAAAATTTAATGATCTCACTTAAGCAAAAATCAAGACTTGGCTTATTATTTCACACTGCAAAGGATTCTTGTGTTGTTGTGCCCCAGTGTCTGAGCCACTATGTGCTGAGCAAGTGAATGCATGATGAAAGTGTTGCTCTTTGGGTTTGTTTTTCTCACTGTAAAAGGAAAGTTGTGGCTATGGTCAAGTGGCATAGTTGTTCAATGTGTTCATCAAGGCATAGAAATTACCCAGAAGGGACTTAAAAGGGCTATGGGTGCCCTACTGCTCCTGCAGTCGGATTTTTGTGTGGATTCATTTTACTCATCTGTGCTGACCTCTTAAAATTCGGTAGAGGTGCAAGGCCCTGAAGATTGAGAAGAGCCGCATTTCTACTATAGTTATATCCTGTGGTTTTCATGAAATTTTACATTTTACACAGTGTGTTAGTATGTGTAAATGTTTGTTAACTTCTCATTACTAACTTCTCTAGAAATGCTGTAATCTGAGAAAAAGTTTGTGTTATAGGTTAACAAATCCTGAAATCATTATGAAAATACAATCCATTAATTTTAGATGACAGCTCTGCAATCTGTAAAGTAGAGCTAATTACCACAGAGCAGCTGCCAAGCAAACAAGGGCAAAACTTGGCAAAAGCAAGTTATGGTTCGGATAAGTTTCTACTTGTTCAAGGCAGCAGAGAGTTGTCTGAGACTGGCCTGTTGCACATCACACTAACACTTCTGGATTTTCATGAAGCACTAGTGACTATTCATTTTACTGGTGACACACACTCCCAGTGTGTCGAAGTTCAAAATGCTTGACTGTTTTATGTTTAAGACCTGTCCATTGAAAAGACATTTTACTCAAATGCTTTACTGCTTTACTTCTCTCAGCAACTCTGGAGCCATTTTCATTCCATCAGTATATTGTTGTTAAAATTGTGAGTGATGGAGGGTAGGTGCTGGGTCAGAAAAAAAGAGCAATTCTGGAAAATGCCATTGTGTTTTGATGACTATCAAATATTTGAATTTTTATTACCTACAGGAAACCCTTGTTCTTGTTATGCATTCTTCTGCCCAGCAATGTCCATGATGACCTGTATGAATTAATAGTATCTTTCAACGCTTAAAAGAAAGGTGGCAGACACACTGTTGAGATCAAATTATACATTTATATCCAGTTTTAGTGTATTCTGAGAAAAAAAATTGGCTTTCAGCTTAACTAATCTTTCATGAAAATCACCTGTCTGAATGGTGTGTCTGGTTAGTATATTGTTAATAAGTTGCATCAAATAAAATTAACATGGAGTTATACATATTTTAGTACACTACTGCATTTTCAAAAAAAAAAAAAGGAAACTTACGAGCCCTGAAACAAATAATTTTCTCTATGGATTTCACCATTGGTGGGACTGATTCTGCAACCCTTGCTCATGTGACTTCAAAGACATTATTCTCATGAGTAAGGGAGTTCTGTTTGCGATACTAGCACAGACACGTTTTATGGAAATAACCTGTTTGATCAGGTATGACTCTTCTCCTGCCAGCTATCATGTGACAGACAATAATTGTAAATTCACCACATCTCTTATGCACTTTTGTCTGGATATATTTTCCCATATGCTATCTAGGCTTATTTCCCCCCTCAGTTGTAAAGCTATGGTTACACATCCTACTCATAACTTGATTGTACGCAAAAGTGGTCATGGGCTACATCCTGTTCTTTTAAATTCATGTGAAACATCTGCAAGAATTGAATCAGGAACTTGAAGGTTCTTCTGCTAAATATTTTGTTGTAGAAATAGAAACTAAAGCAATTCCACATCCAGGAACGATCACCTAAGATTAGGTACTAAAGCCTGCAGTTTTACATTCATAAGTAAAATGGCCATTAAGCAAACATGCATTTCCAGCCAGAAGACTCTAGGTCATATCAGAATTCAAGTTTTATTGAGGAGATTTATTGAGGGCACTTAGCATGACTAATTTGAAAAACTCAAATTTTAATGATAATGGCATACACCCTATATTGAAATTACTTTTCTGTTCATTTTTTCTAATGGTTAATGTCAGTTACGCATGGAAATGTATTGTATCAGCATACAATAGAAGATACAATA
This sequence comes from Taeniopygia guttata, assembly GCF_048771995.1. Taxonomy (NCBI): domain Eukaryota; kingdom Metazoa; phylum Chordata; class Aves; order Passeriformes; family Estrildidae; genus Taeniopygia; species Taeniopygia guttata. Next base: position 108,473,239 of record NC_133026.1, read on the forward strand.
GCAGAACAGTGGTTGTCCTGTTCTGGTATTGTAATCAGAAACAATCTCAGTGGAAACTTTCCTAAAGTTGTTAGTTCTTTGAGTAAACTTCGAAGTATATTCTTCAGCCTGACATGGGCATTGTCATAATTCCTGAATTATTCCTGTCACAATTGTTGAAAGAGTAATGGATTATCCATCCTGGGTGCAATTCAAAGTATTGCTAACATAGGAAACACCTGGTCTCCTCTGAATTAGAAAACAAAATGCCAGAAAAATAATCCAGAAAATCTTTCCCTTTAAACTGGATGAAGTACATTCATAAGTGACATATGAAAAAGTGAAGAATAGAAACAGAAAATCATATTTCAATTTAAAAAGTGGTAAAATGGCATATTTTTAAAATATGAGGATTTGTCATATTTGAACTCTGCTTCTCATTATTTCATATGCACTAATGTATCATTTTTTTAAAGAGATGCAGAATGAATATAGGGGAAGGGTTCATTATTGTAAACCTTTTCTAGTCAGGGCTTTGGATGAGTAAGAAAGACGTAAAAGTCCCAAAACGCTGACAGTACCAGAGCTACCCCAGCAGCCTGATGACTAACACAATATGTGTGAGTTCTCAGCACTCCTCCCATCCAGGCCAACAACAATGCCACTGTTGACTTCAAAGAGAGAGAAGCAGATCCCATATGAATAATGCTGGGAAGATGTTAAAGGCATGTTCAGTCATTTAGATTTGAGTAGGTGGAGGAGGGAGGATTCTGTAATTACATATGATATTGCTTAGCACTCAATTAATGATTAGTTAATTCTTGTTTGTAAATTGCTTTGAGGGTGCAAAGAACAGTAGACATCCTATGGGCCTAATTCTGTCCCCAGTTGCATCAGAATAAATCCAGAATAACTCCAGTGTGACTCTAAGGTGTCATTTTGGACACAGGGTCCAGGTATCATTACAATAAAAGACAAGTTTTCAGACAGAACACTGTGCAAATGACAGAAACCATAAACTTGTTTCCTGCCTGCACATCTCCCAACCTGAAATAGAAGCAGTTTGTGCAAGTGATATGACGTCTAGATTCTCTTCAGCTTCCATTTTTTCAGAGACTAACAGACAGCAAATCTTGGCATCATTCTGACCAGGTTGCCTACCCCAAGGTCCTCAGGATACATCCCACACATTCCAGAGGCTCCTATTGCTTTAATTATTGTTTATCCCCGTGTCTTCGGAAAGTACTATACTTCGAGATTGGTTTAGAAGGGAATTTTTTTAACTACCTAGAAATTTGCTGGGGTTAGCTGCTAGGAGACAGAACTTATCTGCTGGAAATAGCACTAGAAAAAAAAAAAAAAAGGTTTTCATCTCAGATAAATATTAGAAATAGACAACTGGAAAACTTCTAACTGCTGGTGAAAGTGGAGAGCCAGAAGGTAGTAGCTTGGGAGGTGGAGGAGTCTCAAGTAGGATAAATGTAATTTCAAAATTGTTCAGATTTATCTGGTGAACTAGACATTTTTGTCTGATGTCTACCTGCCCTCCTTCCTATACCACAGCTATAACTCAGAGATATATCAAACACAGCCACCAAATTAATCAGATCAGCCTTTTCAAATAATAAATGTACTAAGGACTCTAAATTCAAGATCTTCCATTACCAACAAGTAGCAAAATGGGGTTTTCCTTCACTATCACTGCATAAATGTGAAAATACAGGGCCTAAATTTACAATCCAAACATCACCAATGGACAAATTCCTGTCGTTTCCATTATTGGTGCTCAAAAACAAAGGATAAGACTCCATTGTGAAATATGTATTTTTCACTGCTTGAAAACAGAACTCCCTATAGGCTGTAATCAAGAGATTTATGAATGCTCATGTCCTTAAGTAATAGAATTCTTTACAGGTATAATTCTTATTTCAGAAAGACTCAGAATAGTTTTTCAGAATATGAGAGTGATGTGTCTGGGTGTGAGGCACTAGTCTCACTGTTAAGTAACAGGATAGGCCACATGATGCAGACAGCAGACAAGATTCACTAACACTGAGAGGTGCATACCCATACTTTGCCAGGTCAAGACAATTGTTTGCATGCCAGAAGGGATTTCAGCATAAGGGTGGAGAGGATTTCATTGTGCTCACCGAATGAGGTGGGATAGACTGATAAGAGACATTCAATTAGTGTTATTTCTGGTGGACCTCATCACTCAGACTCTCTTCTGAGGGTGTAGTCTGCCCCTTTGACTCTTCCACATTCCCCTGTTTCCAAGGGGGATTATAAAAGAACAGGACTGAGCTCCCACTGGAGGGAACAAACCCTGCCATTCTCAGGGACTCTGATATTGTCCCTTCTCTGAGATGAGGAACAGAACAGCTGCACATGAATTTGAACCCTATTCTGAAGCTGAAGATTTAAACAGTCATAAACTCAACATAAGGTAAAAAACGTATTGGTGCTTTTAGCACAACATGAACATATTGTAGTGATTCTCCTGCAGAGTACTTTTCTTAACCATTATGTGAATAGCTGGCTCAAACAAGGAAAAAATCATTAAAGCTACATATGCACATCAAATGGGCAGATCCAGTTCAAACTCCTCCACTGAGAAGCAGATTAAGGCATCCATTATAGGCCAAGGTCTCAAATAAATGTTTTGGGTAAAACCAGATCTGTTTTGAAAATGACAGATGGTGAATTCTTGCAGCATAAAGGCAAATGGGGAAGAGAGAAAGGGAGAGAGGAAGGAGGTGAAGCTGCTGTTCATTAATCTGTTGCATGTAAGAAGTTGTCTTAACATGAAGTAATTGGAAAAAATTTTGTGTCTATGTTCCAGTCTTGCCAGTACAATGCAATAAATTTGAAGTGAGGAAACTCCCATGATATAAGGATAAAAGATGCCAGATTTTAACCAAGTGTAGCTGACATTAAACCCCACAGATATCAGACAAAAAAAACAAAGAAACCAAACCAAACCAAAAAGCTATGGGAAATTATAAGGAAGTAAAATTCTCATAACTGCAGTTGTTAACATTTGTTGAGAAAAGAGAAACACTGCAATAATTTTTGCGTCACCTGGATATTTTGTAACTTCCAATGACGAATGAAACAAGAATCCAGTCCTGAAAATCCCACATTCTTCACCCCTTATTGTCTGAAGAGAGCCAAAGCAGATCCTAAACCTGAAAGAGATGCTCTGAAGAAAGTAAACTTCATTTTCACACCCTTTTTAGGAATATAGCTAATTAAATTGTGCCTTCTTTTAAATTGTGTTAATCAAGAAGTTGAGGCTCCTCTCATTTAAATTTTAGTTTTAAAGTAATTAGATACTGCGTCTGATCCTGCTACCTTTATTTACTCAAGATTAGTTGCATAGTTGAGTCTCGAATCAAAATTAAGTGCACTCCAGGGAAATTTGCCTGAAAACTGCAGGTGGGTTTCCATCTTACATTGAATCTCTTCAATCTCACTGGGAAGTTCAAAAAAATAAACCATTTTCATTCTTTTTGGTTAAATTACATAATTAAGTACTCCAGGGGTATTGTCAACTTTCTAAATTGGAAAAATAAAAAGAAAAAATAATAAATTATTTAGGATAAATACCTCTGGTTTCCTAGAGTGTTTGGTAAAAACTCTTGCAAACACTTCTCTCTTCAGCTGAGGTGTTAAAAATCTGTGTGGAAGCTTTATTTTGACGAAGATATAGTTTGAAAATTGCTCTCGCATATCCATTCAAGCTCAAAGTTCTGTCTTGAAAGATAGACTGGATTTTGAAGCTTTTAACTGTCAAGGAATTTAGGTGCTGGGTATAGAAAAAAACTGAATTTCATGAACTCATTTGTTGAAATCTTGCAGCTAGATAAGCTATTGCAGTAGGCCTACAGTATAGCAATGTCTTGCAGCTGGGTTTTGCTTGCTGCATTTTGCCTTGCATTTTTATGTGCCAAGTTTTTATTTGTTTTTGCAGGTACTCTTGGATTTCAGCACAGGATTTCATGTAGAGGTAATATATATATTTATTTAGAACAGTTTTTCTGATTAAACAAAATGTAACAAATGAAAAATCATGTGTAAAATACTCAACTAAGACACTTCTTAACCCAAAGATTTAAAATATATTTAAATATTAACCAGCTGCAGGTAATAACTAACCCTCTCAAGAGAAATTCACCTAAATATAAATGAGTATTTTATACAAATGAGTAATTTTAAAATAAACATGTACAGTCATAGAGTTTGGGACTCATAGACATGTAAAAAACCACATGGTAAAAAAGTACGTGGTCTACAAAAATCTCTTTTCTTCTTATTGTTGGACATTATAATTGTCTTATTTATTTAATATGGGCTGAGGTCACATAATACTGGAACTCTCTGTCAAAGGTAAAAGAATGGGATGAAAATGGAATGGCAAGATGGAAAACCTTTAGAAGACAAAAACGTGAATGGATCAAATTTGCTGCAGCTTGTAGAGAAGGAGAAGATAATTCCAAGAGGAATCCAATTGCCAGAGTAAGTAGAAAGAAAAACACAAGTATTCACTTGTGTGAATACTTGTGTGAAGGAAGTTTTGCCAGAGACAGGCTGATAAAAGCAGAGACATTTAACAATTTGTATGCTTAGCGTTGTAAAAGAAAGGAATGTGGAATAAAAGAAAGATGATGCAACATTCCCAGCTCTGCTGAGGCAGTCTCATAAGGTGAATCCATGTGGCTGCTAAGGAGTAACCAGAGCCTTCCTAGAACTTTGCTATGAGTCTACTTTCCAGGCAGCTCCAACCAGTGACATTTTTTTCTCTCTCTCATCCTGAGAAACCCCCGAGCAGAAATTCAAAGACTGCACATGGCCTGCGGGAAACAGAGAAAAATAAATACCTTCCTGTTCTCTTACTGTAACCATACCCTTACTGAGTTCCAGGCTCAGTGTGATACCCTTGGAGGTTTCTCTCTCCACTTCCCTGACAGATGTAAGAGAAATAGAAGGCCTTAAGGGGAGATGGATGTCTAGGTTGATGTTTTGTAAAAGAGTCTTCCATTGATTCTGTCAACTGAACCTTGTAATAAGCGGTTGAGAAACTGAAGTTATACAGAATTTTTTACAGGAACTAAGAATAGGAGGAAAAATCCTGTAGGTGTCTTCTGTAAACTGGCATAATTTATTATTATATTTTACTGTAGATCCGATCTGACTGTGAAGAAGACAATCCAATCACATACAGCATCTCTGGAGTTGGAATTGACCGTGCACCCTATGGAATATTTGTTGTTAACCCAAGAACAGGAGAAATTAATATCACATCAGTAGTGGATAGGGAAATAACACCAGTATTTGTTGTAAGTACTCCCCTTTTTCTTGACCTTTATAATGATGGATCCAGGGTGGGGCAGACAACAAATTCATTTTCTTCAGATTGCTACTTTGCTTACTTAACTTTTGGTATTAAAACGAGTAAATCTCTTTATTTAGATACGTTGCTTTGCTAAACACTCAGTGACTGGTATAGATTTGGAACCACCTCTTGAACTTCGAGTCAGAGTCCTGGATATAAATGATAACCCTCCTGTATTTGCACAAACTGTGTTTACGGGATCTGTTGAGGAGAGCAGCATGGACAGTGAGTACCTCTGCTATGCCTTTTACAGCACTGCTAGTGAAGCTCACAGAATGCAATTAATATAAACCTGGGATGCTCTTTCTGCTTTTCTTAGGCAATGACATAAAATGGTCAGGGCCACTCCAGAGGAGGGAGAAGCAGAGGCTTCTCCAAGTGCTATTTGAGCCAGGGCCTGGGCTAATTGCTATAAATTAAACAGCAATGCTTCCTTCTCGCTTTCCTCCCACACTTGAGTGCTGAATGTTCCAGTTTCTAACCATACCATCATGCAAATACTTTCAGATGTGAAAATGTAAAATAAATAATTGCAATCCTTCTCATTAGAATAAAAATATCATTACACTTATTTCCTTGGAGCGTATGTAAAATACATTTTCCCTCATTTTTTTCTTTCAAATATTTATACCTGTAGCCTGTGTATTTGCAATTGCAGCAGAATATTACTAATTCTATACTTAAACCATTAAAATGGTTCTTTTTACCAAAAGTGCAGCAGTCAACATTAGACATGCAAATAGCACTGAGGCAATGGTGCCTAACACTCATTTTCTTCTTTCTAGAAATTCTCATTTAAAGTTGTGATTTCTTATAGTAATTTCTATAAGCTCAGTACTTGCTGTATTTGCATATTCCCTATGGTGATGTAAAGAAGCTCAGTGAAAGTCTGCATTATTCTTTCTGACTTTGATTTTTAATTAATTTGAAGTCATTAACATTGTCAGAATCAGTACTACAAAACTAAAGTTTTATTTTTTCTCTGTAAATGTCAAGGAATAGATAGCCTTCTATCATTTTCATACACAGTTTTAGCATTGTCTTGATGAGTTGTTTGCAGGAACTCAAGAGATTTTCTGGGGGGGTTTTGGCTTGGTTTTATTTGTTTGCTTTGTGGGGTTTTTTTAGTTACTATTATTTTTAATTTTATTTTTAGACACGCTGGTGATGAAAATCATTGCAACAGATGCAGATGAACCTAACCACTTGAATTCTAAAATTGCCTTCAAAATAGAGAGTCAGGAACCTTCTGGTCCACCCATGTTCATTATGAATAAATACACAGGAGAACTCCATCTTGCAAATTATCTTGACAGAGAGGTAACATTTCCCCTTCCAAAGCTAAATAAGATTATGCTGTAGTGTATATGTGCTATGAGAGTGAGAAAAATATAGAAGAGAGAGAAAAGTTGTGGGTTTTACAAATAATACGGGAGAATTGCATGGTTTTGATGTGTCACAATAAAATGCCTTAGCCAAATTCCTGCATTAGGAAATAGCAGCAAGCATGAGTTATTTATAAGATGCACAGATGGTCTTCTAACATACTCGCTTCTCTTTTTGTGACAGCAACATAGTAGCTACACTCTGGTTGTGAAGGCATCAGACCGGGATGGGGCTGCAGATGGAATATCATCCCTTTGTAGCTGTAACGTGAAAGTTATCGATGTTAATGACAACTTTCCAACTCTTGCCCAAAGCTCTGTAAGTTTGCAGTAATAAAAGCAGCAACACTGATTTAAAACCCCATTTAAAAGCTCTGTCAGTAACAGAGTCCTTACTAACCTGTAGAGAACATTCACATTAACATGCTCCATGGGATTTACAGGGTTCTTCCCTTGAAGAGTGTTCAAAATACAATCTGTCACTTGTGCAAAAATTCTGGTAACACACACATAGATAATTTTTGTATTCAGAGAGGTAAATCCTGACACTGTCATAACTGACTTCTTTGTATTCAGAGTAATCCTGTTATACAGGTGCCCAGATCCCTGCAATGTGAGATTATGTAAAATAACCCAATCCTTGGAAGACCATTTCTTACAGAAAGCACAAATCCTTTTCCCCTTAAGATGCATCTGCAAACCTTGGAGGTGATACAGCTTTTCAAATCTGTAATCATAATCACAGTTTTCCCAGAACATGTTTTGGTTTTTTTTAATAAATTGGCATGGACTGTGCTCAGAGCATCCTTCAAAACAACCTCTGCACACAACTGTGTTTTCCTCGCATATATATATATATATATATATATATATATATATATAAATGTTTGCTAATAGGTACTTATCTGTCATTTCAGTTTTCAACAAGTATTTCAGAAAATTCACTCAGTTCAGAACTGCTACGAATACAAGCTCTGGATGCTGATGAAGAGTTTACAGACAACTGGTTAGCAGAGTTTTTCTTTATATCCGGTAATGAAGATAACTGTTTTGAAATTGTTACAGATCGAGCTACAAATCAAGGAATCCTTAGAGTAATTAAGGTACGGATAAGTATTGTGATTCAGCTCTTGACTTAAAATTTTAATTAATTGTTCATAGAATTAAACAGGCAGTAAAAACACTGTCACAAAGCCATCTAAAATGAAAATATTTTTAAATATTAAAGAAGCTTTTATGTATTAACTAGTTCTTTGTGGTTTACCTTTTAGGAACTGGATTTTGAACATATGCGAACTCACTCACTGATGATTGGCGTCAGGAATGTAGCTGCATTCCACCACTCTGTTGCACATGAGTACCAAATATTTGGGACACCTCTCACAGTAGAAGTAAAAAATTTGATTGAACCACCAAGATTTCATCCATCTTCAATTGTGTTTTCACTGGCAGAAGGTGCAAGAGTGAATTATGTTCTAGGAACATACACAGCCATGGATGAGGACACTAGAACTATTGCATCAAATGTTGTGTAAGCTCTGCTCTGCTTAACTTCCTGGATGGAATAATTCTTTTGAGATTTCAATGGGATGAGGAATAGGTATTTTAAAGGACTCTTTAAAAAACTATGATTATTGATCAGCAATTGAAAAATGGCAAAAGAATAGCACTATATAGTATCATATAATATTATATATTATATAGTACTATATTTTACGTTATTGCAGAATAGTATATAGCCCATTTTTGTGCTATAATTGCTTTTCTTTCCTGACTACTTTCCTTTGCCTTATGCACAAGACAAGGAAAATATCACTTTTCTAACAGGCTGTACCTTAAATAGACTAGAATAGGGTTTGGTTTTTTTTATTTAGGCTAATAATGTTTTTTCTTGAAACATTTGCTACAAAGAGGGAATTTGTTAGCATCACAAGAAAAGCAGGTAGAAAATCCCAATAACAGTCAATATTATCCAATCAGAATAGGAGAGGTCCCTACTAGCTCATTCTCTAGTGAAAAAAAAAATTTCATTTGTTTCTTGAAATTCAAAATAATAACTGAGACTGTAATTTGCTTTTCAGTTCATGTAGAAAAAATACAGCCTATTTACACATATTTGGAAAAAAATTTCCTAAAACAGAAATGTGTCAGCAAATACGACTGTAGAATGTTATAGGAAGAGCTGTGGATTTAATCATTGATATCAACAAGGCTTCTAGTCTGCAGGATCCAGAAAAGTTTTACTTTTAGACTGTCGTGACACTTTCAAAGTAAAATGCTTTTGCTTTATTCCTAATTAATTTTCTGGTCTACATCTTTTGGAATCTACATGGATTTTGCTTGAACTGGGTGAAATTCAATAGAAAATAGCATAGCTGAAAGAAAAATGCTCCAGAGTGCCAAATTTTATCCACAAAATAAATATGTAATACATATATTCATTACCTAACGCTGAATATTTTTACTTCACCAAACACAGATATAGTATAGGGCGTGATCCAGCTGCCTGGTTCAGAATCAATCAAAACACTGGTGAAATCACACTGAACAAAGTCATTAATCGGGATTCCGTCTACATAGTCAATGGGCAGTACCAAGCAGAGGTTCTGGCTATCACCAGAGGTAAGAAAACATATGAAGTTTTCTGAAATAAACTCTTTGTGTTCCAGCTTTCTCCAAATGTTTTCTGCTGTTTCTAGTTTTCCAACCCTACCTGCATTGTTTATAGTATCACTATTCCCTCCTGACCACAAATACCTTCCTTTTACAGGGACTCCTCGATATACTGCTACTGGCACCGTTGTGCTTTCAATAGATGGTATCAATGCCAATTGCCCAACTATTAATACTGAAATGAGGAAAGTATGTATGAATTCCCCATCAGTGATTATCTCAGCAAAACATAGGAATGGTGACCTCTATGCCACCCCCTTCACATTCAGCATACATGGTGAACCTCAGACTACATGGATTATCAGACGAATAAATGGTAAATTAACCTACATTTTGTAACAAAATAAATTATAGTAATAAGCTCTTATCTAAAATAACTGATTTGGATGTTACTTTATTAACAAACAAAACACTTACTAGAATCTTTTAAAATCTCAGTTAAATATGAATCTAAGAGGCTACTCCAAATTTGAATATATGCATGTACATATATATATTAGAATATTTAAATCAGAATTATTACATGTGTTATATTTTAAAGGCAACTGAAAATTTACTAACAAAACTGTACTTTGAGTATAACTATGACAAGAGTCTTTATGGGTTTAAACATAATGAAGTAAATCAAAATAAATAATTTGACACTTTTTTCTTTCTGTGTTATCTAAAAAATCCTAAGAATGCAAAAAAATCTCAATTTTTTTTATTAGAGTACAAAGTTTATAGTTAGCAGAGCTTTACTTTTATGAGAGGCATATGAAAATGGCAAATTAAGATTACAACATTTTAAATTTATTGTACCAGTCACACCTACTTGTATTTTGAAGAAAATTGTTTTAGTCAGTTCCCAGTGAAGCTTTGCCAGTTCCCTTCAATAAGACATGAGAAAATAATGAATTAATCAAATCCTATGCATTACTAAATAACAAAATTTGCATAGTTTACTGTTTACATAGAAGACTACATTAAATGGCAAGTATCATAATTTAAAGTATTCTTGAGTCTCCTACCTGTCCTGAACAGTTGCAAATATGTAATCTTAAATATTTTAAACCTACTGAAAAACTTTTTGAAAAACATGTATGTGTTCCTTGAGAGAGGAATAGAAAATGTGTAAATCTTTCAACTTTTATATTTACCACTGTGCAAATAAAATTCAGGAAAAGCAGCAGTGGAAATAAAAGATTTCATTTTCCTCTTTTGTGTTTCTCAAGTTTAGAAGTGATAACTAGACTGATTTGGCTCAGGTTTTGCAAGAAAAAAAACAAGCATAGATGTTTATTTTATGTTTCAGCTTTGAGTAAATACTGTAGATGCATAAGTAATTGAGGTGCTCAGAAAGGGAACAAATTTTTTCATTCTGTTCTATGAATGTAATATACTAGTATAGACTTGTAGAGCACTTACAGTTAATACCTTCATTTTTCTTTTTTTTTCTTCCCTCCAAGATTCCTCTGCAGAACTAGTGGGCCAGAACATAGACTTTTATCTTTATAGGATCTATGTTGTTGTAAGAGATAGCCAAGGCCGGCGCTGTGCTCAACCACACATAATTCCTGTGCAAGCTTGCCAGTGTGATAGTCGGAACTACTGCACCAGTGGGGCCACAAGAATAATTATCATCGGTGGTGGTGGTGGTGGCTCTGGTGGTGGCACTGGTGGCGGCACTGGTGGCGGCACTGGTGGCGGCACTATTGGTGGTGGTGGTGGTGGCACTGGTGGAGGAGGCCGGGAAGACGGAGGACAACAAGGTGGTGGTGATTCTGGCCAGACTAGACCTGGAGGAGAAGATTTTGAGGACCACACAGACTGGCAGGGTTATACTGATAGTTATGATGAAGGTGAGGATGGATATTCTGCCTCCACTGATGGCGGTTACGCTGGAAATGATAATATTGGCAGACAGTTGGATTCAAATACCACACTTAGTGGTGCTGCCATTGGCCTGATGTTCCTCGGTGGATTAATATTTGTTTGTAAGTATGAAATTAAGAAACAATTTTTATCAATTTTCTTAATAATGTAAATAGCACATTTTTAAATTCTTCTAAAATAAGGTTACGTTTTCAGTTGGTTGTTAATCCATTGGCTTCTATTGACCATTTGAAAGAGAAAAAACTTGTCTTTTAAACGAAAAATTTCCATAGATTTTATGTTATACATACATTTTTCATTCAAAATTAAGCATTTCCTTTCTAAGACTTGTTATCCAATTCTTAGACAGAGCTGTCCTGTCACTTACATTTTGCAACTTGTACTTCCATTACATTACTAGAAGAAATGGGCAAATATTAGCTCCAAGTTGGGTATGACAGAATCTAAGGAACAAGATTCCCTTTAACTCAAAGCCAGATTTCAGTAGCAGAACAATAAGTCATAGATTTTGAAATTTTTGGCTACTCCTTTCATACATTACATCTAATAAAAAACCAGTAGCATTTATGATAACAGGATCAAAATAGGACCTTAATTAATTTGTCCTAGTATTCTCGAAGAATTATGAGCTTCACGAACTCAAGTTAGAATTTATACAAGCAATTATTTCTCAGACTACCAAAATCATATGTGATCAATTTTCTTTCATGGCCTGGGCATCAAGTAATCAACATCTAAAATTTCCTATTGCAGAAATACTGACTACAAAACCTGAGGAAATTGATTTTTTTTTTCCCCTTTGTACATTGTATAGTCATTTCCCCTTTTCATTTCACTTTGATGTTCAAGTAATCAGAGGGCTGTGGCAACTCTCCTATGAAGACAGGTTGAAAGAGTTGGGACTGTTCAGCCTGGAGAAGTCTCCAAAGGAAACCTTAGGGCAGCCTTCCAGTGCCTAAAGGGGGCCTGCATAAGAGCTGGAGAGGGACTTCTTACAAGGGCATGTAGTGACAGGACAAGGAGCAATAGATTTAAACTGAAAGACAGTAGGTTTAGGAAGAAATTCTTTACTGTGAGAGTGATGAGACAGAGGCACATTTGCACAGAGAAGCTGTGGATACCCCATCCCTTGTTCAAGGTTGGGCTGGATGAGTCTTTGAGCAACCTGGTAAGTGGAAAGTGTCCCTGCCCATGGCAGAGGGGTTGGAACTAAATGGTATTAAAGGTCTTTTCCAAGCCATTCTCTGATTCTATGAATTAATATTGCATTGCCTTTCTAAAATATGCAGTGTTTCTGATGCTGGATATTACAAGCATCCTGCAATTTCCAGCACTGAGTTCTTTAAACAACTCAGCATAATACAGCACTCTGGGAAGCCTGACTCACTCTACGTAAACATTTGGGCTTGGGGTTTGCCCCTACTGCTTTTTCAAATCAAGCATTATGTATACATAATGTACAACTGGAGCCTTAGCCAATGATCACTGTAGTCAGGTAGACTCTCCACTGATTCTCATACATCTATTATTACTAATGTGTATGTCTTTTCTATTGCAATACTTGAAGAAAAAAAGTATGCTCATATATCCAGAAAGAATAGCACTGAATATTATATATAGCAACACTGGTTCTGTTTATTTAATTTTCATACATATGCAACATATATTGGTTCAGCTGAGATAGATCAAAGTCTGTTCCCCGGTGCATAAGCATAAATTTAGAGTAACAGCCCCACCTCTGTGTTTCTCTGCTATAACTAAAGGTAAAAAATTATTCTGAATTCCAAATACAGGTATCTCCACAAGCAGCTAAGTCTGAAAGCCAGACTTATAGGCTACTTGGTTAGAAATATTTTAAAGGCATATTTTCAAGAGTTCATGAGCACTGCCCTCTGGAGAGAGCAGCTATTCCTGTGAGGAAGAGATATCCTAAATCCTTGTTTTCCTGTTCCTTTCCTGTTAAGTGATTCCAATTCTGATGTCAATGAGCGACTGCTGTGGCTGTGGACCTGGCGCTGCAGGTGGAGTTGGAACTGGGTTTGAACCTGTACCTGAATGTACAGAAGGGGCAATTCATCCATGGGGAATAGAAGGTGCACAGCCTGAAGACAGGGTCAGTACATCCCCCATGTTTCTAAAACCAGAAGTAATTAATATTTAAAGGCTGCATTTCTCTATAGAAAGTGATAGTAACACTGCGTAATCTAAAACTAGTCTGGGTCAACAATTGCCAGGCAGATATGAAAGGTGATTCTTAATTAACATTCACTGATGGGGTTTATGCATTTAAAGAAGTGGTCGCTAGTTTGGCACAACAGCTTGGTGCCACTGTTCCTTAAGATGAAGCATAATAACTAGCAAGCTTCTTCAGTGCAAGTTTAGGAAAAGGGAACAGAAATCATCTTCAGTGATCATTGTTCATGTTGACAAGGAAAAAACTTGTAGCCTCTTTGTTTTGGTTTGGTTTGGTTTGTTTGTTAATGGAGATGGTGATAATGACTAACTATCACTAACAGTTTAGACTGATAATTCTTTAATATAATTCACAAAGACTTCACAAAGACTTCCACAAATCATTCAAGGAGTCAAAATGTTGTTTTCCAGGATGTCTCACACATTCTTGCCCCAACAACTGCTGCAGGAGGTGATTTTGGTGAACCTTCTGGTAAGCAGATCCTTACTTCTTCTATGTTATGCTGTCATAAAGCTGTCTTTCAGAACTTCATGCCTTTGGATTCATGAGGTCCTTTGGTTTCCCAGCCATAACCCAACCCTTCCAATCTCACATCTGCTGATAGTCAAACTCATGCTGGTAGGAATTCCAGTATGAATAAAAAGTCTGGGGCTTGAGCTTTTGAACAGATTAATTTCTGCAAACTACACTTATTTTGAAATATCTGCCAAGGCTTTCAAATCCCAGGCAAATTTTTCTTTATCAGCACAGCTACTGAATGGAGGGCATTTTCAAGACACCCATTCAAGCAGAAATCAATCTTTAGCCAGAGTAAGGGTATTTGCTTTCATAATTTGGGTAAAATCTTCACTTCTTCCCAGTTTCCTGCTTCCCACAAGCAAGCATGTCAAGTAGCTAGTAAATTACTAACAATTTGTGTGTTAACCTAGACAAGCTGATACATAACACAATAAATGCATGCTTCTGAGATAAGGTTCCTCCAGGAGTTCAATAATCATAGAGAATAAGCCCAGCTGTTCAGTGCCACTTTCTCTTTCTCCCCCATTCCTTACTTCAGAAGAGGATGGAAGAATGCTGGCACAGAGCGATTTTCCCTAGTTTCTGACAGGAAAAAATGTTACTCTGCAAGACAACCTTTCTGCTGACTATTTATTATACAAAAATGTTCTCAGATTTCTCATTTCATAAAAGTGAAAAAAATATGTAATTTAGCCTATGTTTCCCAGTGTAGCCCTAGTCAAGACTACTGTATGCAATTCTTTTATTATAATATGTGCTGATCAGTAAGAAAATTCTTTCCTTGTTATCATGTATTTAAAAAATATGGAGAAGATAAAATCCTGTACATATTACTTTATAACTTATTTTAAAAACCATTTCCAATATGCATTATAAAATGGTGGTTAATATGATCCATTGCGGTTCTCCCCTAAAAAATCTCACTACTAGAAAATGTGAAAGTAGTTATGAAACTCTTTCTTTTCTAGGATTTACAAAGCTCTTTTTTTTCTAAGTGTGCAAGGGAAAATATTTTAATGCCAATGTGATCATAAATATGCATTTATGTATTTACACCTATAAACTATCTGATTTTCTAACACAAACCCCACGACAGCAGGTATATGCACTAGACAGAATAATGTCCAGACAATAACAAAATAAATCCCTGATTTTCTAAAACACATGCACACATGCTGCCTAGCCTCAGGAATAAAATCAAGTGCTTAGATGTCTGCTAATACATATATAATTGTTACTGCACTTTTAATATTTGGCACATGTGCATGTACCTGTGACTGAAATTGGTCTAAAATACCTTTAGAAACTCAGAAGTGTCATTATAGCATTTGTAAAAACAACTGACAAATTGTTTGTAAAGTTTCACAGAGCACAGGAGGGATAACTTTTTCTGCTTTCAGACATATATAATAACACATATGGAGGAGGAGGAGTAGTAGCTTCTGGTGTTGAAGAAACTACGGGTGTTGGCTATGGCACTGGTACTGGCTATGGAACAGCTGGAGGAATTTCTGGAACAGGAGAAGCAAAAGGGTCAATTGGAGGGACAATAAAAGAGTACCGAGAAGGAGGAGTGAATATGGCCTTCCTAGACAACTATTTCTCTGAGGTAATTAAATGCTATTCTTTGAGTTACATTTGTGAGCATGCTTTCTGTTAAGATTCTCCTTCCCAGGTTACATGATGGAAATCCCAATTAATTCTACTCAAATTGAAACTTCCATGATATAAGACTGCTGTGAGTGCAAGGCTGACCACACTGGTAGGAAAAGTTACAACACTTGTAGTAGTAGTACTGTCTTTGAGCTGCTGCCATAGTAGGTGGATTGTTCAACAGCCTTTTTGTAAGATTGATGGACATACTGCAGGTAGGGGTAGGAAGCAATTAAATGATTTCAACTTCATAAGTACCCACCAAATTTATGTATTTTCTCAGTGTATAAATATTTAATAACTTTTTGGATTTGTTCACTCCTACTTCCTGTACAGTTTGTTAAATTAAGTCATTTTAATACTTAAAGAACTTTAAACATCAGTTCTTCCTTATTTTTATTGCTATTTCTGCTCCCTAAAAGACTTGTGAACTACCAGTGATATCAATATGCAGTTTTTCAATTGGCAACACCTAAATTAGCCTTTACGTATGGGATTAAAAAAAAATTGTATGGAATTTACATTATTAATAGTTTCGTGGGCTATATTTTTATTCATATGCATGAACTGTGAGGCATAAATGTTACAATTGCATGTCACCAAAATATCAATTAAGATATAAGGATTGTTATATTTCAAAATGTAAAGATTTTTATTCAGTGGAGGAGAGAACAGAGCAGAACACAGCAGTCCTGACAACCTGAGCATGGATTTCTCCCAGACTGCAATCTTCCTGCCTTGGCCTGAAGCACTACTAATTGTCTGCCAGTCACAGGCCTCCACTGCTATCCTCCTGGACTATCTCAATTCCCAAACTCTCTGACTCCTCTTCCATCCTTTTCTGCTTCCTCCAACCCCACTCTGCACTCACTTTAAATTCTTGTCTTTCCTCCCTGATGTCTTTGCAATGACCATACCAGGATCCCCAACATCATCCCAAGTTGGCAATTGCCTGCTGGCTCAAAATGGACTCCCTCTGGACTCACCAAGCCTCCCTCACTGTGGAGAATCCTCCATCCCATCTCCTCTTTCCTTATCTCTTCATTGCTTCCCTTGCCACCCTGCTTCACTCCTTTTCCTACTACTTTGTGTAGATACTGCTGCCCAAAGAAGGCATGTGTTTGCCTGTCCCTCTGCCCCATAGACAGAGACATTGATAGCAGACCAAATTCAAGATGCTACATGTTGGCAGAAACAAGAATAAAACACAGTACTATTTAAATAAATTTATTTCAAGGTTAAGAAATGTTGATTGTATAGTCTGTCCTATATGTCCCATTTTTCAAGTAAGGTGGGCCTTACTGTGGTTACTGAAACTTTACTGTGGTTTGAGTAGTCATGGTTAAAGACCTGACAAAATTCACTCTGTTATTCTGTTCTCTTTTTTTTTTTTTTCCATTTTTTTGCTTTTGCAAACTACAGAAAGCATTTGTGTATGCAGATGAAGATGAAGGTCGGCCAGCAAATGACTGCCTATTAATTTATGATCATGAAGGAGTCGGTACTCCTGTTGGCTCCGTGGGTTGCTGCAGCTTTATTGGAGAAGATACAGATGAAACATACTTGGATACATTAGGACCAAAATTTAAGACCCTAGCAGAGATCTGTCTGGGCAAAGAGATTGAACCTTTCCCTGATGTCAACCCACCCTGGCCAGGGGTCAACATTCCCTTCCCCAGCCCTGAAAGTGATTTAAACCTCCCACCACCAGGCACCACCATCATTGTCAATGGAAGTGCACCTATGCCTCCCACCGCTGGCACTACAACGGTTGTTACTGAAAACACCTACACATCTGGGGCAACCATACAGACCCCGAGGCCAATGCCGGATCCCCTGCTCCATGGCAACATGACGGTGACGGAGACCTACACCTCCAGCGCGCCTTCTCTTTGCGTTGACCCTCTGCGTGCATCCAACGTCGTTGTGACAGAGAGGGTTGTCGGACCTGCGTCTGCCTCTGATTTGCGCGGCATGCTGGATATTCCTGATCTCACAGAGGGCTCCAACGTTATCGTCACTGAAAGAGTAATCGCGCCTAACTCCCGACTCCCAGCATCTCTGAGCATTCCTGATTTGGTAGATGGGTCAAATGTGGTAGTGACAGAAAGGGTGTTCAGGCCTGCCTCCGGCATGCCAGGCAGCCTAATAAATATTCCCTCAGAGTTATCCAATGCCCACAATGTGGTGGTCACAGAGAGAGTAGTGTCAGGGTCTGGGATGAGCAGCCTGGGAGGAACAAGCCTGGGAGGGGCAAATATGGGGGGCCTGAGCAGCACAGGCCAGATGCTCAGTGCCGAATGTCATCTTGGCCAGGGAATGGGCACGGCATCTCCAGGCACCTCCCGGAGACGAATGACAAAGTACAGCACCGTGCAGTACTCCAGTCAGTAAGGCCTCTGCTGGCACCCCTCTGCTGAAATCACCATTTGCACCAACACTCATTAACTGCCACCCATCAAGAATATTGTTATTATTTATAACTAAGAAATAGTGCTAAAATTTATGGGGTTCCTGCTTGTTTGAGGATCTCTGACAGGTGCCCCATTTTAAGGTCAAATGCACTTTGTCAGTGAAGGGAAAATAGAAGTCAGCTTTAAATTTCTTTCTTTCTCTCCAACTAGCACCACAAGTGTATAAAGAGACCAGTATTTTTGGAGAGATATCTGATTACCGAGAAGAGCAGTAAGAGGGGATACTTGTGTGCACACAGCATGAATTAATGTCTTACAAAAGCATGTCAAAATAGTGTACAGCTGAGTGATCTCTCACAATAAGCAGATTTGGGTTAATAGGCCCTCACTGACAAGAGAGGAAAAGAATGTAGTTAATAATTAGTCAACTCAAGACTAAATAAGCACTTTCAAACGCATATTTTACTTTGCATGTAATTCAAGAAGCGCTACAAAACGGCACTTTGAACCATTTCTCCCATCACCAACAATAGTTATAAATAATAATTATATAAACATAATACACTTCCATTGCTTTCTGAAGTTCTCAGTAAACAAACACCCTGACAGAGCCTGCAATACAGTTCCTGTCATGGCGAGGAGCGATTTGTCACAGCTGGTGCTGCCACGTTGACACTGTCACTCAAGAAGATGTTGGCTTCATCCTTTCTCCATTGCCATAACAGCTTTGCTTAAATCTAAAAGGACTTCAGTGACAACCAGGAACTTTTTGTCAGATTTTTGTGCCAAATTATGACTACCATTTAAATTGCCAGTGTCAGGTTATATTAAGAGGGTTATAATATACTGTGTCAATTCTCATCTCACATACTGATAAGAAAAGAAAATCTTGGAAGCTTTGTGATGTGAGGAGGCAATAGCAAGTATTGTATTACTGACACTTGTAGCTGAAGTCTTCCTGAAAAGAAAAAAAAAACACTTGGAAGCAATATAAATTTGCTAATACGCAATGTGGAGAATTTTTATTTCATATGTCAATGTATTTTGCATTGATATTTTGAAAGTTTATTTGAATGTATTAATTGAAAAAGTCATTATGAGTTTCTAAACTTAATTAAATCTGGCTTTTATTTTCCCACAAAAACAGCTCTGCTGGACTCTGTTATTCTAATAATACCTTAACATGTCTTAGAATATGATCTGAAGGACCAAAATACTGAAATATATCTTTTAACTCATTTTATTTCTGTATCATATGTATAGTAACCATAGCACACCCAACATTGCTTTGGTGTAAATAAACTAGAGTTATAAGGAGGGACTAGCTTTTTTTTGCTAGACCACCAAATCAGTAGTTTTTCCGCAAATTTTGCTTCTTTGGCTTTTACAGATAAGTTAGTGAGAAGTTTAAGAGTTGTCTGTGAACCTCCCACTCCATAAAATAGAAAAGAAACTCAATTGCATATCCAGACTGATTTACCTCAAGAGAAATGGATGACCAGTTTCTGAGTCTGATACCAAGAAAATGTCTTTTAAAATATGTTTTTGGAAATGCAACTAGATCTGCTGTCAACAACAGCCTGCAGTGCCCCCTGAGTCAATGCTACTGTCAACATCATTATTCCCAGAAGTCATGACTGAATCCAAGGCTCCAGGAAAGTCCCTTCCATAGTTTCAGGTTCTTTTCTACAGCAATTGGGCATGTTAGGTACTCTCCCCATAAAATCTGATGTATTGCTGGTTTCACTTCTATCTGCAGCCTTGATTATCTTACCACTAAAATTGCATTGACTTCGAAAGGATTAGTCTTTCCTATAAGATATGTACCAACTGTAATTATGGTTCCTGGAACCATTCTTTAAAGCAGGAAAATAGGTACTAATATATAAAGCTATATCCTTTTACATCCGGAGATGTACATTTGTGCAGAAGTTCACTAAAATGCTGACAAACTCCCTTTCATTTTGCTAACCACCTGTTTGCACTAAAAAACAAATATTTGAAATCTATATGACTATCTGGAATATAAAAAGCCTATGCAATACAGCCAAACCCCACTAGAAAATATCTTAATGTAAAAAAAAAATTAAGTCTACTATAAATATTTCCATAATCATCTTAAGCAAATCAGAAATATTTTTCTGAATTGTATTCAAAGTAATGAAACTTCTCTTTAGGAGCACATTCTGAATTCCTTGAACAGGAATGCTTTGTGAAGTATGAGTGTCTGAACTATGGTCTTTTGCATGTCTAGAAATAGGGGAAGAATGAATATAAACAAATAGAGAAATAGAAAACTAAAAGAAAAATAGAGAAATGTTGTTCAGATTACAGATTTTGGTTATGTGGTGGTTGTCTATTTCTAGTACTATATTTTACCAACTTTTTAATTATTAATTATTGTGTAATACAATTTCTTGAAATATTTCTAGCATCTTATAATATTGGTTTCTCACAACAAACAGCAATTGCATTATCCAGTGCACTTCTGGATATTAACTCCTATTGCTATGTAATTTTTACAAACTTCCTAAAAATCGATTTCTTAGTTAATTGAAGATTCTTTTAGGTTACTACAAATTGTGGAAGAAAAAATGCATGTGAAGATGGAACAATTTTTTGGTTCATTAAAAATTCCGTTCAAATTCTTTTTCTAGCTTTATTGTTTAAAAAATAGCATATAGTTTAATTCTGGCCAGAAGACATTAATTTGGTTTCTTTTCTTCCTGTTGTAATTTAAAAGCCTGTTTGCTCTCTTACCTTTAGTCGTACTGTTTAATAATGAAGAAGGAATGGTTTTCAGGGAAGAAAGAGAGTGGTGATATCAGTTCTGCTCTAAACCACTCAAGAGAAATGCTCTTACTTAGAGTATAGCTTGCTTTTTTTTTTTTTTTTTTTTTTTAACTCGGGTTTATTTGGGAATAGGATCCTACAGTTTTGAACAGGCTCCATGAGATATTGGCATGATGAGAAGTATACGGACATGGAAGAAAACAGAGCCACAAGCTGAGGGTCTCATTAGATTTCTATCTTAGGAACACTGTCTCAATTTGAACTGCAAGTTTCAATACTTCTTACTCTGTCCTAATTATGTGGTAATAAATAACAATTTTAAACTGTTGTGAGCAGCACTTACTATGCGCAATATGAAAAGGCCACACAATTTAAGCAACAATTAGAAAAAATTCTGCCATTTTGCTTCAATTAACATAACTGCATAATTCAAATGCTCCTCACTGTTGAGTCACCAAATGCATCATTTTAATTTTATTTAAAATACAAGTAATATTACTGTGGGTTTGTGTTTTCATAAATAAAAATATTAGAGGTTTGTTTGTAATAATTTCTGAATGGCACTGAAAAAATACAATAAATGATCATTTGGAACAACATGTTTTACATAGAGTGGCTCAGAATATTTTTTTTCCATTTATCAGTGGAAAATACAGTTTCCTTAAAACTGATGGGGTTTTTTCAGAAAAGAATCTCCTTCTTTCATGAAACAAAAAAAAAAAAAAAAAAAAAAAGAAGGTGTTGATTTAGAAAATCAGGTAATTCCAAAACAAAATTTTTTCATGTGTCAAATTGACTACAATACCTTATTTCAGGTTGTCAAACACAAATGTGTGTCATGTCTCACAAGAATTACAGTTAAATTTCCTCAACCTATCATTCTCTGCATTGTTCTCTCTCTTTAGACAGCCTTTTCTGTGATACCTTTCTGTCCTGCAACTCTGAAACAGTGCTTCAGAGGAGCTATAAATTAACGCTGGACTACAAGCCACAGAGAGAAAGACAGCAGAACTCTCTAGAAACATGGTATGTGGGCAGCAGAGGCATCACAGGTATATTCACTGCATATTTGTCAGAATGAGTTGAACCAAGGAAAAGCACTTTGGTTCTAAAATCAAATTTCTTTCTAGTGTTCCAGATCAGTGTTCATGATAATTGTTTTTTGTACAGGGATTTTTTCAAAAAGTTTTATCTGAACTCAGTAAATTACTGCTTTTAAAAACAGCATCATGTATTAAGTAAATGTCATCTAATCTATCATTTTATTTTGCCTTAACACTTTTATATCTTATTTCTGCAGTTTCATACAGAATCATTATGGGCACTCATACATATTTCAGGTAGTGACTAAAGTGTATTTTCAGGAAGTTAGGTAAGAAGAAAAAATTTTCCATCTTCAAATTTGCTATCAGTCTGATGATGCTGCCAACTCCAGTGCAAAAAAAGATAATTTATCTCTTTTTTTAGTGTATTTAGAACCTGACTAAACAGAAATGAACCAAAGCTAGTTTTTATGCTCAAACAACTTGAGTTGAAAAATATGGGAGCACAGATACAAGTCAAAAATGGTTCAATAGACAATACTATTTCATATTCCAAGTGCACTTAAATTTTAAAAGAAGGAGAATAACAAAATTACAACTGGTGACAGTTTTAGATGCACATTTGTATAATGATGAAACTGTCATGCTTTATTATTGTGACCACATGTTAAATAGCATCTTGTAATTCAGGACACAGTGAAATAAGTTATGAAATAGAACAGCCACAAAATTACAACTTAGGAAACAAATGCTTAGTTGACACCCATCACATACCCTGATTTCTGATGTTCATCATGTGCTATTGGGCCTACCTACAAATTTTGATAGTTACCAGTTTAATTTTTTTATTTTTCCTACTTTTTGGGAAAGCTCTAAAAAACAACACCAAATATTATTACAGGCTTCCTTCCAGCTCCTTAATTAAAGATTGGTTTCAAGCCAGTCAAAATTTAGGTAAAACAAATGGTAATTTTTTACCTGCAGGCTTTGATTTTACAGCGATCCAGTACCAAAGATCTAGGTGAGGGTCTGTTCCTCTGCCGGTCACGGCAGGCTCAGGCTGTCAGGGAGGTGAATTGTGACACCAGAACAGCACTCAAGAGACAAAGGCTCCCCAGGATTGCTTATAGGACCTTGGTAAGTTGTTTGATATTTCTGAATTTTCAATAAATTGTCTTTGAAAAGGGGATTTGCAACTTAATGTCTTCCCCTTAGGAATATGATTAGAAATTCATCGATGATTGCAAGATGCTCAGGTGTTAAGGTGTCTTGGTAATCCCCATAAATACTTTGTTAGCTACATGCCTGAAGCACATATGCAGAGGGACATCTGGAGTCTTTGATGCTGAATGTCTATGATATGAATGCTATTTGACTGTAAAATCCACTCTAGATCAAATGTTTGAATATAAATAGCAAAATAACAGCTATTGGACATGCACAATTTATAAATACTAGTAGGAAAGTAATGCTTTTCTTGTGTTGTTTCTGGGTATGTACATCTGACTTTTATGTTTGTGACCTTCTTATTTCGTATATTACTGAATAAAAGGCACCATGGTAAACTGTAGATGCACCAAGAGCCTTAGAAAGCAACTGGAGAAATTAGTGTGTAACAGGTCAACAAATACAAACTAAACTGGGACAAAAGGGGAAAAGAGAGGGGTGAGGGGAAAGTCTAATTCTGGAAAGTGCTTTAGACCACAGCACTATTCATTCAAGTAATTACAAGAAAAATCAAGTGCACACAAAGTTATAAGGTCAGAGTTTACAGCAGTCTTTCAGTATCTAAGAGGGCCTAGAAGAGAGCTGGGGTGCGACTTTTTACAAGGGCATGTAGTGATAGACAGTGGAGAATGGCTTTAAACTGAAAGAGGGTTTGGATTAGATATTGGGAAGAAAATCTTTACTGTGAGATTGCTGAGACACTATGCCCAATACCTGGAAGTGTTCAAGGCCAGGCTGGATGGGGCTTTGAGTAACCTGATCTCGTGGAAGGTGTTCCTGTATCTTTTTACAGGGCTGGTCTTTCCCAGTTTATACTTGTGCCCAGTTTTACTTCATCCTAGGTGCAGAATCCAGCATTTCAGCTTGTTAAATTTCACCCCATTAACCACTGCCCAATGTTCCTATCTATCTAGATCTCTCTGCAAGTCATCCCATCCAGGGAGGTTGAAACTAGATCTTTAAGGGCTAAAGATTCTGTGATTCTACATCCCCAATCACTAGTAAACAACACCTGACTACATCAGCAGCTCCTTTCATGTCACCAGGAAAGCCTGGTGCTTTAAAGTACTGGAGTTCACTGTCCTATCTTACTTGTATATGTTTTATTCAGTCAAACTTGCCTAATGGAAATAGGAAGAGTAGAGATTCAACAGATTAATTCTAGCACTATCTTTCCTGACAAATGGCCATCTTAACCCTAAGAATTTCCAGAAAGGAGGATTCAACAGGCTCCCAGTTGTCCTTTTATTCCTACTGCAAAGTTCAGCTTACTTAAATCTTCCTTTTTTGTAATTTGTCATTCTTTGTAAATGCAGAGAGCAACTATGTTTTTTCTAATGTACCTTTTAAAAACTATGGAATCATAGAATGGATTGGTTTGGAAGCCTCTTAAAAGGTTATCTAGTCCAGTCTCCTGGACTTGTGATTACTGCCTTACTGAAGTTTCTTGGAGCCTGTAAGGACATAGGAACCAAGATTCCCTTTTATCTTCAGACTGACCACTTTATCTATTTTAGCGTGAAACATGTGACTACTCCTGAGTGCATGTTTCACCTTATATATCAAAGACTTCAAAAATTAGAGCATATGCATATATATTGCATCTTTAGGGTATTTTTAGTTAATTTGGAATTATTCTTATTAAATATATTTTTTTATTATAGCCTGATCTAGTTGAAGATGTTCCACTTCATTGCATTGGGTTAAATGACCTTTAAATGTCCCTTTCAACCCAAACCATTCTATGACTCCATAAAAAATTTTGACGTGACTTTCTGTTATCACCACCAGTCCATTGACAACTGGCAAACACATTATAGAATCCATATTCAAATCCAATGAGCTCTCATCTCTGAATTTACAACCAAGACACTCGAAACTCCACCAATCAGAGTTCAACATTCCTACAATTTCCAGCCTAAACTTCAGGTCAGTTGATATCTGGTTTCCTGCCTGCATTGTTCTTCAGTTTTAAATGGAGCCCTTTTTTTTTGCTAAACCAGCCCCTTCTAAGGTTACCTACTGACACAGTGCAGAGGCACACACAGTAGTTTTACATTTATTAACTCATATACCTCAGTTGTGACAGAAAAAAACAAATAGAATAATACTGTTTTTCTTCTGAGACTGGGAATTCCACATTCCTGAACCTACAGTCCCTGAAAACTTACACTGTACCATTACAGCTAATACTGGTCTTGACAGATTAGAGTGAGTCGTCAGAGATTTTTTCCAAGGTGCAACTTTTCAAAATTGTCTTTCTGTTGAATACAATTCAGCTGTTCAGCACTAGATAAAAATTCACAGACCAAAAGGAAGCTAATATTTCCACTTACACGAAACACAAGTATAACATGGGAAAGGAGTGGTGGCAGAGCAGCCTGCAGAGGGTCATCTGGGGGTGTTGGCCAGCAGGAGGCTCAGTAGGAGTCAGCATTGCCCTGGCAGCCCAGAGGGTAACCTCCAGACTGGGGTACATCAAACACAGCACACCCAGTCAGTCTTAAAAGGAAATTATTCTTTTGTGTTCTGTGTTGGTGCGGCCTCACTTGGAGCACTGTGAGCAGTGGCCCCACACAAGTCAAGAAGGATGTGAAGGTCCTTTAACGTATCCGGAGGAGAGCAACAAAGCTGGTGAAAGGGCTGGAAGGAATGTTCTATGAGAAGTGTCTGAGGATTATGGATTTGTCTAGCTTGCCAAGAAGAAGGCTAAGGGGCCACCTTGTTGCTTCCTACAGCCTTTCGAAGAGGAGAAGTGGAGAGGGAGGTGTTGAGAGGGAGAGGGTTCTCGCTGGTATCCAGTGACAGGACATGTAGGAATAGTTCAAAGTTCCACAAGGGGAGTTTCAAACTGGACATCAGCAAGCTTTTTTTTTTTTTTAATGAGAGGCTGTTCAAACACTGAAACAGGCTTCTTAGAGAGCTGGTTGATGCCCCAAGCAATCAATAGTTAAGAGGCTTTTCAACCATGCCCTTAATGGCATGCTGTTGCTTTTGGTCAGCTCTGAAGTGCTCAGGCAGTTGGACTGACTGATTGCTGTAGGTCTCTTCCAGCTCAGCTATTCTATTCTATTTTATTCTATTCTACTAGCTGCACAGCAGAGCAGTCGTTTATTTGTATCTACTTAAATGCTCTCTGTCATGAGTTCTCCCAGACAGCAAGCCTTGCAAAAAGGCAATTTCAGAGCAGTGCCAGTTGCTACAGAGAGGAAAGCAACGAAAGGGTTACTCTGCCACGCCTTGTTTCACACACACATAAAAGGCAGTATATCATGCTGGCAGTAACAAAACGCCTGTGTTCAGGACAAGGAGCTGGCCTGGCTGTTTTACAGCTCTGCCAATCCCACGGCTCGCAGCTCAGCAGGCTTACTCATATCCACAGCTGCACCTGGCACCCGAAAAGTTAAACAACCTAGCCACACCAAGAAAAAAAAAAAAAAAAAAAAAAAAGAATGCATAGAAGAACAGAGAAAGACAAGGAGAAAGCAGTTAACTGAGAGAGAGGAGGTAACGCAAAAGAAAGTGGCGGGGATTAGTCCTGCTTGAATTTGTTTAAGGTGCAAGACAGGAGGCAGGGAGAATCAAAAACCTATTTAACCCACAGAGGAACAACAATGACTCCATTTTCAGAATGCCAAGTGTTTGCTTAAAGTATCAAATCATGATGCTAATCTACTCTCCTCAGTCAGAGCATTTTTGCTCTCAAAAAAATGCAGGTGCTTGGTCATGTGAGCACTTCGAAGCTGATGACTGTACCTATTGCAATTGCTCTGGCCTCAAGAGCTGTCTGGGGGTTAGAAATCTCTGTGATGTGTATTTTTTACATATTATGCATTATCCATTACCTATTTTGAATAAATAAACGTTATATTGGCATATCCATGCAACGCCCTGATACACTGCTTCTACTGGGATCTCTTCCCAAAAAATGAGTGCCATCTGCAACCACAGTGCAGTAAAGAATCTTTAAACAATGCAGAAAATATTAATGACAATCTCAAAAAATGCAAAATATTTTTCTAATAGCTTTATGTGAATATAAATGAATTTCAACATTTCATTACTGAGCATATACACTGGGTTTTCCACCTTAACACCACTTGCTAGGTACTGGACTTGTTTTATTTGGTTGAATCACTTGTCAAAAAGAAGAAACTATATTGTTCTAATAAAAAAAAAAAAACAACAACAAAAGCCAAAAAACACAATTGTTGGAAAGTTAACCTTGCTTTTGTAAGAAGCAGAGGTGGACTCTGGTGGTCTGATCAAGCATGTCCTTGTTCTCCACCCCAGGGAAGCCAGAAGTTTCCTGGCACTGCTGTAAGGAAGATTAGTCAGCATGAATAGGGAGCAGCAGGCAGAGCTGGGGGCAAGGCAAGGTTTCAAGGGAGTCACCAAGATCCAGCCACTATGGCAAGGGTGTGATAATAACTTTCTAGAACACCTGTGCTTACCACTATTATTCCTGAGAGCAAACACTCTCCCTCCTGACAAATGTTAGGCTGTTTTAGATGACAATTAAATGCTGTTAAAAGTTTATCAAGAGAATTTAGACTTTTGTACTTTTTTGAGACGTTTATACTTTGAGAAAAGAGCAACCTCCTACCTTGAAAGCCCCTTTCTTCACCAGGCACCAAGAAGGGCTCAGCTGCTTTTATGGTTTGAAAAGCAAATATTAACTTTCTCTTTATTCTGCGGTGTCAGAGAACTCTGAATTGCTGCTGTCCCCACCAGGAAAACAAAGATCTAATGCTCAATTGGTCTTCCTGTGCAAACTGATTGTAGGGACAGAACTGCAGCTTGGTTATGGGAGGAGGAGTGTGTAGCTGCTGCCAGGTTAAAGTGAGGGAAAAACAGAAAGGAATTCAGCCTCAGTGGTTGCTGACACACTTACTAGCTGTTTTAAAACAAGATTTATACTGTTTGACATTCTTTTTGCAACAGCAGGCAAATAATTTTCCTACAATAGGGATAACAGAAGTTTTTCATGCAAGGCAGCCAACTTAAAGAGAAAAGAAACAACAAACAATCTTTTTATGATAGCTGGGGTTCCTGTAGGATGTCCAAGACGTAGCTGGCCCATGCTTAAGCTGTAAGAAATTTAAGAACAGACATCTAAGCCCTGGCAAGATAATTTGCACAAGAGCTCCTGAGCTATTGAGCTCTGGGAAAAGATTGTTCTAGTCATTTCTCCTGTAAGAACATGTGACTTCAAAGGGAAATCAATGCTAAGCATTTTTCAAAAGAAATTCATTTATGTTTTTACTCCACCATATCAGCATTTAAATAGTTGTAAACTATATATATATATATATATATATATATATATATATATATATATATATATACTATTATCTCATCAACAGTGTGCTGGATTGGCAACAAAAAACTGTTTCAGAATTCCAGAAAGCAACCTGCAGATTGAGAAGAAAGTTGCAAATCATGGCTCTTCTCTTACAGCCTTTTAATGTAAAGAAATACTTGACCATCAGTCTAGGAAATTTAATATACATCTGAAATCAGAATCTACCTCTAAATCACCAAATTTAAAGGGTTGCAATATGAATGCTCTCTGAGACATGCTCTTTCTCATTTATCTCAAACAGGAATAGCTAAAAGAAAACTTCACAGTACTTCTATTACCATTAGCTGCAGTAGCTACAACAGAGATTAAACCTGGGCCAAAATACACCTCTGTCCTCGAGACCTTGAAGAAGATCCTCACAGAATGTCAGTGTGTAGTGCTGTGCGGACATGCATAGTTCTGTGTAGTTACAAAGTTATCAGTACAGCATAGTGACTCAGTGATAGAACAAAGAAGGCATAAAAAAGCCCTTAATACTGTGCATTTCAGATATATTGTCTTGTTAATGACTTTTGTTTTGTTTAAATTAGGACAACTATTTTTACGCAGGGATATCAGCAAACTCCATAAAATGGTATATTCCAAGTAAATAACACAAACATATATTTGTCTCTCCAGAAAAACTTTTGAGGTAAAGCTCTTCCCCCCATGACAGCCATGGAAATTATAATTGCTGCAATTGACATTGAATTATTTATTGTCCATTGTTGTTGCAACATGCAATAACGGTATATAATGCGATTGGAAAGACTCCCTTTAGGCTGGTTCCCCTCTCCGACCCCAACAGTATCACAAATAGCATCATAACCATCAGGTTCTGAAGTTACTTACCACAACTGAGTGTGACCCTGGAAAGATTAACCAGGTAACTGCCTCAGCAGAGAGGATGTACAAGAAAGCACGTTTAATTGTTTCGCCGTCATGAAGAATCAGTTATGCCTTCGTAAGCATCAATTAACCAGGCGTATCCAGGAAAGATCTCTGCCAGATAAGAGTAGGAAGGATATAGCTAGGAGCGTATAAAAAACGAGGATTATAGAGAAGGTTGTCCTAAAAACGCCCACAATTTTATTGTCCCGTAAGACTGCGCTCCCCCCATTAATTACTCCTGAAAGTATCAGTTTGTTGTCGCAGTCCTCCTGCACGCTCCGGCTCGCCTTCCTCGGCGGAAGCGGGACAAACAAACCGCAAACTTCGGGAGCCCCGGGGAAGCCGGGCCCGGCGCTCCCGGCGCTGCCTCCTCGGGCGGGGCGCGGACGGGACTCGTCGCCGCGGGCCGGGCGGGGCCCGGGCCCGGGTGCCTCTTGCCCTCTCCCGGCGCAGATCCCGCCCGGCACACCCCACCCACCCGCGGCGACTTGTGCCCCACTCCACGGGCCGCCGGCATTCCCGCGTTGGGCGGCCGGAGGAGCTGAGCCTGTCCCGGCACGGCACGGCGGTCATGTCGCGGGGCCCCGTGGCGGCGGTGCGGCTGCTGGCGCTGCTGGTGAGTGCGGGGCGCTGTTTGCGAGTGCGGGGCGCTGCTTTGCCGCGGGGCTCCCTCGGCACCGGGCGCTGCTTTGCCGCGGGGTGGAGACGCGGTGGTACCGCCGCGGGGGTCCCGAGTGCCGCCGCTGGAGAGAGGTGTTCCCATCAGGACTTGGCAGCCCTACCAACCCTGCTGTGTGTGTCTGGGAACGGGTGTTCTCTCTTTATTTGGGAATTAGATAAAAGCTATCGCCGTTTGCTGCCTGAAAGCAGGTGGAGGTAGGAAATCCCAGCAGGAACGGTTTCTGGGATGGGTGGGGTTCCAGAGGCGCCGGGAGGAACAGGAAGGTAGTGAGGAGTTCACGTTGTTGCCGTCTTCATGTTCAACATGCTCTTTATGCTAGTAAATTGCATTTCCTTTCTGTGGGAACAGTTTAACAGTGCCAGGAGGGGAGGTGAATCAAAAAGTTTGGAAGTCTTTACCGCCTTACAAAAGTTTCACCAAATTCTTAACGACCGAGGACTCATTAGGCTTTCTCCTGCCCTTCCCTCACTACTTTCACCCATCAGCCTTTAGATCTTCCATCCTATGAAATACTTTCTTAGGCTAAAAGCAATGACTATCTCGTAACAAACTGAGAACGAAATGTTTGATTTGTTAGATTTGGACTGATGCTTTTTAGCTCTTTCTAGCTGCTTTACAGCAAACTCTTCATTGTATCTGCGGCATTTTCTTTTGCTTTTCACCTTTCCAGGCTGGCAGAATGCCTGCGGAAGTTGGGCTGCCGCCATTCAGACAAAGGTGAGGGTGGAGGCCATGCCCTGGGCTGTGCCAGGAGCTGCGGAGTAGCTGGGCAGGGATCAGGAATGGCTTGTTGCATGGACAGAATGGAAGGCACTGCGGGTCAGGACCTTCTTCTCTGAGCTCAGGAACCTGCAAAATCAGATTTGTTATCTGGACACCTGTTGCCTGTTAACTTTAATACAGACATATGGTTGTGCATAAGTTGGCAAGCAACAGTTAAATCTGTTTTTACAGTAAGCTGGTAGTTGGGGTTTGGTTGGAAAATGTTTTATCCTCATTTTGTCCAAATTAACGATGGAAAACAATGAGCATCGCTTGTGCAAAAGTTTTTACATATTGTTTCTGCAGTACCTGAAGCCACACCATTGTCCATTTTGGTGGGCTTGCACTGGCTCAGGATGCTGTTAGTTTACCTGAAGAACATTATTTTTCTCAAACTTCATCATCCTCAGTTTCAGCTAAGGCTGGGTCAGGATATGATGTACTGAGAGTCAAATCAGTTTGGCCTAAAAGACTCATTGTTAGAATATTAGAATTAATAAAGCTGCCTTAATTGGGTGATGGCAGAAGAGAAAGAGAGGCACTGCTGGGTTTTGAAATTTTGGAGTTTCAAAATTAGTCTAAAAGTAGCATCTTCTCAAAGCGCATTCCACCTTAGAAGCATCAGGAATGGTAGGTTGTTCCTCTCCCGTTTTTCCTGGAAGAATCTCTCAGTGCTCCCTCCCTGCCTTTGCATCCCTGTATCATCATCCCTGGGTACCTCGCAGAGGTCATGGCAAATCTCCCCAGGCCCCTGCCTCCAACCCCTTTCCAGGAACATTTGTGCTGAATGGTGGTGCACCCAAAGGGTTGGGCTTGACCTGGAGTGTGTCCAGGGCACACACCCAGAGCCATGGGCCTGCCAGGCGGGCAGAGCTATCGAGGATCATTAGACTGGGAGGTTTCTCAATTATTTCTAAAGGGGGTGGACATCATGTATCCAAGAGAAGAAGTCTTAGAACACTTCCTGCATTTGAGTGAAAGGATAGTTGTCAGAGATGTATGAATCTTACTATGGGAGTAGCAAAATTAATCTTTTCTCTGAATGTCTTCCTCAGATGTACTTCGTTAAGGTTTGGGATGGGTATGATGAAATTCAGGCCTGATCACTACTGTAATGTCAGAGTCAGTAGCAGTTAATTTTCAGAAGTCAC
The DNA here is from genome assembly GCF_048771995.1 of Taeniopygia guttata. Taxonomy (NCBI): domain Eukaryota; kingdom Metazoa; phylum Chordata; class Aves; order Passeriformes; family Estrildidae; genus Taeniopygia; species Taeniopygia guttata. The sequence goes on from NC_133026.1 coordinate 108,505,219, forward strand.
AGAAACAAGTTTAATAAAAACATCACAAAGTGATGCTTGGTTTTACGAAGAACAGAGGTGAGCTAATTCAAAGCAATCTAGCTTCTGTTGCTAGTAACATGTTGAAACGTGGTTTAAATAGTTAGAATCATCTGTGGATTGAGTCAACATTTTAATATTGTTCCAAAAATGAGGGAAAACCCAGCTGTGGTGAAGTCTGAAAGCAGCCGAGAAATATATAAAGTCTAGCATTTTATCCATCCTATTGAACTGAAGTGGTATGTTACTTTTGATACCAGATTTCAGAAAAAAAGTTCTCTACAGGAGAAACTACAGAACAGAAAAAAAAATGCAATTTAAAGTCACAAAATTCTTTTTAAAATTATTTTTAAGGGAAATTAAAGAACTGTTATGTGAGAAAAGACCGTGAGTAAGATATTTGATACGTTCACATATGCATGAAGAGTAGAAGAAAGGGGAATTGCACCACACAACGAGAGCATTGTCAACATGTCAAAGGAGATTAGGTTTGAGACTAAGTCATCTCAATATAGATGTTTAAGTTTCTGCTAATGTATATGGAGATGCAGTCGATACTGAGTGCACCTGTTTGATTGGATCAGATTGTACTTTGGAAGAAAATTTCAAGAGTGAGTGAATTGTATCCCTCCTAAGTGAAAACACATTGGTAGATATATCTATCTGCTTGTAGATGTTTGACCTGTGGGAACAAGCTAATTCTAATCTGTAGGATCCATCAAACCACGGGTTGTATGGTGTTGGGTTCTCTGCATCAAGTGCTTTGCTCTACAAATCATCCTGTGTTTGGTTTACAATACTTAATTGGATGTACTTACAATCAGTAGGGCTCAGAGAGAAATAAATGTGGACTGGTTTGAGGGCAAGTGGAGCAGTACTCTGATCTCTGTGGGTATTGGCTATATTTTTGCTGGTCATAATCAAAGTTTAGGCACTTAGCTTTCATTTAGATATGTAAATTTATGTGCCTTACTCTGAATATCATACAAGCAGCAATATGGCCAACTTACAAGGAGCTAAGAATTAGGGTAATAAAATGAAGATGAAAATTAACACACTTTTCACCGGTAGAACTATCTAGGAGCCCCCTTAGGTTAATTAGGCTGGGGGACCTCCATCCCTTCTTTTTAAGAACAGGATAAACAGTTGTCAGGTAGTATTTGGGTGTAGTTTGGTTGTTTGGGGTTTTTTTGGGTTTTTTTTGTAGTTTGTTTTCCCCAGGGCTAGGAGATGTACTAGTAGATGTACATCTCTAGTACATCTTGGAGGGTTCCCCCTGCTTGCTTCTCTGAGGTCTTCACATGTTGTTTGTAACACCAAACTGACTCACAGGAGGTGCAAGCTTCAAATCTCCTAACACACAGCACATGGAAAAGGCCTCATTTCTAGGCATTACTGTTTCCTGGTGTAGTAAATACATATGCATACCTTCTTGGTTACTCAGTCTTTATAATTTTAGAGCTTAAATCTGAGCTTTGTGTTGAAAATCTGTCCTTTAGTCACTTCCTGACTATAGATGAGGAGGGATTTAGTCAAGAGCAGCCTTGCAGTCACTATCCATGGCAGTCACTCCCTTCTTTCCCATGCCCTCTTGCCTATTCCTGCTGCTTTCCTGTAGTGTTTCATTCCAATTTCATTACTTCAAGCCTCAGAATTTTTTTTTTTTTTTTGTAACCATCCCATTTTCTTCTGACAATATGTTCTCAGCTCACGTCAACAGGTGTCATCAGTAGATGTCTGGTTTTTGAGACAAGGCTGTGATCCACAGCAAATGACAAAGCTTTCCTACTCTGAGCCATTTAACAGAAGGCACCTGAAAGATACTTAAAAGAAAAAAAAATGTGGAGGGGAGGGGGAAAATTCACATGTTCAACAGGCAGTAAATTCGGACATTTCACTTGTCCTTGAAGAAAAATTCACTAAAAACTGGTTTTCCCCAGTTTAAAAGTTTTGGAACTTTTAAAATTTTTCAGTAAAAAAGGCTGAATCCCTTTACATATTTTTTTCCCTTGTATTTATGCATCTTGTGAATAAAATTTTAAAATTCTTAATTTTTTGTAGATATCTTCTAAGTCCCTTATGAGGCTACCTGTGGACTGTAGATTGAATAATACAAGAACAAAAGTATTTTTTACTGTCTTAACATTAACCTAGAATGTTTTGAGAGACATTTTCTACTATGCAAACAAATAGATTTTTACATTTACTTATCTTAATGAAAGATTCTCTGTTTATAATGACTAGTGGAATTTTTTTGCACATTTTTGACACACATCTCAGTGGAAGGTCTGCTTATTCTTGGTTTTCAAACACTTTTGTTTATACTGGGTTCTCAAGTTTCCAACACAAGGAAACTTCTCAGTGCATGCCTCTTGTCTCCATTCAGTTTTGAGACAGAAACAGTTTTCTGTCCAGTTTACCAATTAGAACAACCAAGGATGTTTCTGATGATATGCTCACCTTCCAAAAGAGTTGCAGCTTCTGTGTAAAACCTTGACTATAAAGCAAAATTCTCCTGACACTCTTGCTGGTATAATCTCATTAGTAATGAAAATAAATTTTGAAAATCCATACTATTAGTAAAATCAAATAAGATTAAGAACATCTATGAAAAGAGCTTTGTGTGAGATCCTGTACCCTTCCTGATGCATGCCCATTAGGAAACTTACTGCTTGATAATTTCTGTCTTCAGAATCTATGCATTGGGAAAAATACCATTTGAAAAACAATTTTGTTGAGCAAGTTGAAACAGAAATCTGCTGAATTGCTCAACACAGTCTGCTAAAAAAAGATAACATCTTTTTTAAAAAAAAGAATAAGCTGTTATCAATTCAGTATTCAAGGCTGAGTCAGAGGGTGTAATAGGGAGAGCTCAGTGAACAGATAGAAACCAGAGACTGATTTATTTTAGTAAAAAAACACCTTTTCTGAGCCTGCTTTGCCTTAGGCAGTTGTATATCTAAGAAAATAATCACCTAAGTTGCAAAATATAAGTAGTAGTAGTTTTCAGAAATTAAAGTATTTGCTACCTGTACAAAGTTCAAAACTTGATTTTTAAGTTTCCCATGTTGTAATAGCCTGCTTTTTATTGTTGCTGCTTCCCAATACCTACATTTTTTGCAGTTTGGGGGGTGTTGCTACTTGCAGAGCTATGGTGCCTGGAAAGCGAACATAAACATGGGGTCTCTGATAAGTTGGTTTCTTCCAGTCAGAATTTGTCACCCAGCTGAGTCATTCAAAGCCATGCATAGCTGTCCTGGCCTATCCTGGTGTGTGAAGAGGTGGGCAGTCCCAGTGCTGAACGTTAGCCTGCAAGGTTTTGTCAGAGCAAGCTCCTCTGCCTTGTTTAAATAAGTGATGCCATTTATCCTCCCAGCAAGGTTCTGAGTAAGAGAGCTGCTTCTGTTGTGTACATTTCTCAGATGTACACAGCAGATGTTTGGGTTAGTTCTTACCTTTAAACACCATTTATCCGATTTTCTTCTCTGATGCAATTGGTAACCCACCACAGCCACAAATCCAAAGCTTGCCCAGAAAAGGAAGCTTCTCCAAAGTGCTGCATGTTTTTAATGTCAGTAATTATAGGTGAATTTTTCAGAAATTGTTATGGGTAAATAATAAATATTAATTTATACATGTCAGAAGTCTTCTTCCTTATGGCTTTTCTGCTCTTATGAAACACGTCACAAAAGTTATGTTTTAGTACTGCTGAAGAGATATAGAAATAATAATGACTGTCATAATTTCCATTGCAGATCTGTTTGAATTATGGACATGGGCTCTATGTGAAGGTAGGATATAATGGAAAGCTTTTTTTTTATCAGTGCCTATAGAAGGGTTCTCTGAACAACATGTCAAAGTCATGCCTTATTTCAGTTGATAAATGTCTTGAATTCTACCATTTTATGAAATGTTAAAGCTGCATAGTGAATAGAGAAATGAAAGCTGAAAAGTAAGTGAATAGATTCCTACATCCATCACCTAGAGTGGCATTGAACTTTAAGAAACTTCCCCTAACACAGTAAAAATGTAGATTGCTTTTTTGACCTCGGTAGATGAAAAACCACCATTTTATTGAATATGTTAAACTGGGAGTCAACAGAGACAGGAGAAAAAAAAGTGGACAGAAGGATGAAGGCTCTCATGCAGAGTGAGAATAACATGTAGTTCAGCAGGGATAGCAGAGACAATGGATGGATTGAATACAGGCCTGCTCTTCCATGTATTCTCTTTCAGAGAGAAGGTTAAATATGCGAGGCAGTATTTGTGGGAAGATAAACACGGTGGTAAAGCAGAAATGGTGGTTCAAAACAGCCTTAGTGCCAAACTTCTTCCCACATCTGATGACAAGCATTTAAATCTTCCAGAGCAGGTGTATTTTCACCAACCTCTGGTTATGGAAACTTGCTCATATTTTTAAAGCCTGTCTAGCCTAATTCTGTCTTGATGAAAAGACCAGTGCAGTTTTCCTCTTCAACCAGCTTGGGGACTGTGTCACCCCTAGATTCTGACTCAGATTCTGTGACTCAGGAGGCTGATGCTGCTCCCTGATTTTGAAGTTACTAGCTATTGAAAGAGCAAAAGTTGCTCAGAAGTCTTGGCTACAGCAGCAATAAAGCATTTATCTGAAATGAGTAAATGCAGTGCTGACATTCCATCTTGTCTTTCCACAGGTTTATAATCGAAATGATAGGAGTGGCCTGCTGTCTCATCCCAGCAGCCTAGTCAGACAGAAGCGAGAATGGACAGTTCCTCCAGCTTTCATACGGGAGGAGGAAGACAATTCTTATAAGAATCCAATTGCTAGAGTAAGCCCAGAAAGCAATTAAATATACAATACACAGAAAAAATAGAGATGAAAATGTAAAATAGGAGTGTGGCTTCCCTAAACACATGAACAAAGATTTCTTTAATTTTAAAGGACATGAATGCCAGTTGAAGATTGACACATTTACTTCTGTTTCCTTTACTTTTAAATCCTAGTTTGGCTCAGTCTCTCATCTTTTCATTAAGTTTTGGGAATGCAATATCTTTGAGTTTTTTCACCCCACTACCCCCCTTGAGGTTGAACTTGGCAAATGGGTCCAAAATGTGCTGGTGCTGATTGGCCAGAAGGATGTACATAAAGCATGATTATGTATGCCTAGTCTTTTAGGAAACAGAGCTAAAAATAACCCAGGTGTTATCTTGTGTGAAAGAGCAATATGCATCTGGTTCATCACCAGTGTTCGAACCTAAATTAACCACTCCTGCCACTTCAGCAATGAAGTGACTGCAGGTGATGACAATCTGTTGCCCTCTGCTTGGGATGCCCCTTCATGGTGGTACTGGTACAATGCACACTTTTCCAGATGGTTTAAATATCTGCTGACAGCAGAGGAAGGGTGTAATGTCTAGTCTCTGCAGCCTCTTCTATGTGTTCATCTCCAGGTCTGACCTTTTCCTTCCACCCTGTCCCTTCTCCAGTCCTGGTATATTTGCTAGCTGAGGTCTGACCTCCCAGGTCAACTCCCTGCTCCAGACGTTTCTCATCTCCCTGCACCAGATTCTCAAACAGAACATTTAGCCCCTCCTGCATTCATCTCTACATCTCCACAGTCAGAGGAGTGCAGGGAAATGTGTTGTTTTTTTGTTTGTTTTTGTTTGGGTTTTTTTCTGTTTATTCACTACAAGATAGAAAAAATCTGTTGTTGCACTTTAAAATGTGGTTTTATTTGCTGAGTGCTATTTAATTTCTTTTATTCCTACTAGATACATTCAGATCTTGAAGATACAGGAATTGTAGTAACTTATACTATATCTGGTCAAGGAGTAACACAACCCCCATATGGATTATTTGTTATCAATGGAAAGACTGGTGACCTGAACATAACAGGAAGGGTGGACAGAGAAAAGACTCCAATGCTTCTTGTAAGTTGAAAATTAACTTTTTTCTTTATAGATACCCTCCTGTCAATTTTTTAATTTATTTGCTTTAAATGTGTCTGCTTGAAATAATATACATAATGTATTTCTGGATATTTGTGTATACTTGCTTGTATTTATAAGCATATATAATAAGCTTTTATAATATTTAGACTTTGTTGTCTATAATAGGTGTATTTCTGTTTTGCATATGTGTTTGTTTATATGACAGTCACTCACTAGATTTGTTTATTGTTTCTGTCTATATTATCAGGTCCGAGGCCATGCACTAGATAAAAATGGGGCAAAACTGGAAGAGCCAATAGACCTCCCAATTAAAGTTGTGGACATAAATGACAATTTTCCAGTGTTTTCACAGGAAGTTTTTGTTGGTTCAGTTGAAGAATTAAGCGAAACAGGTAACTTTATTTTTTTTTTCTTTTAGTTTTTCCCAGGATATTTACGGGGACAAGTGAAATGCACTTTGGAGCAGTGTATCTGCAGTAGCAAGGGCGCATTCTCTTGCTGACATAAGCCAGGTTATCCATGTGTGAATGAAGGCCTTTATTCAAGGCTAAACTGCTTGTGTGATTAAGGGAGAGCATCCCCCTAGGGGCAAGAGAGAATATTATTTCCTTTTGTGGCACCTTTGTTTTGTTGTCAGAGCTACCATAAATCCAGGAACCAGAGCTCGTCTGCAGGAATTGCACAGGAAATGCAGTCTGCCTTCTGGCCTAGTAGTCACAGCCTATTTGGGAGGGACTTCGCTCTGCTATCCTCATCCAAAGCCCTGCTTTATTTGTGGGCTGGAGAGGCAGTTTGCTGGTAGGCACATATGGCTGTGCCATAACCATTGAAGAGCAGGTTAATGGCCATTTTCCTATTCACATCAGTTAGCACATAGGGCTGTGCCATAACTATTGAAGAACAAGTTAATGGCCATTTAACTATTGACATCAGTAAACATAAGAGCAACAGATTATTTTCAAGAAGATTAGAAAAGCTGGAATAAAACTACCTAATAAATACCTGGCAGTGTGTCTGTTTCAATGCCTCTATAATGTGAAAAAACAAATTATAAGGGGATTGCACCATGGGTACCACCACATATATTGAATTAAGTTGTTAGAGGGCATCGGTATAGATCAGTAGTTTTACTAATGTTCAGGTAAAGGAATAGTTAGTGCTGTCTTTTAGAATAATGTGTGAAGGAAATGTAGCTCATTGTTCAAAAGCTTGTACTTTCTGCTCTGTATGCTATCTACATTTTGCTGTCATAGTTACTGAGAGAATTTAACCTGTTGTTTAATTTGTTCATTGAATTTTATGTGTTACAGATGTGTAAATGCAATATTTTTGTTGGCTAGAACATATACTTTTAACATGTACCTATTGGGTTTAAAAACACTTCATCAACTTCATGCATGAAATAAATAAAGTCAAGAGCACCAGAAAATTGTGCAGGGCATCTAAAAAAATGCTCTTATCTTTGACATTACAGTAAAGATATATACCAGGTGCATGGTGGTGTAAACAAGTGCTGTATTGTGTTTGTTTTCCAGGTACAATTGTAATGAGGATAAATGCAACAGATGCAGATGAACCAAACAACCTAAATTCCAAAATTGCTTTCAGGATTGTTTCCCAAAGCCCTAGCACTCCATTCATCATAGATAAGAATACTGGCGAGGTTCGCGTAGCAATAATAAACCTTGACAGAGAGGTAAAAAAAACCCTCCCATTTTGAAGTTTGTTAGTAGTGGTTTTCTGGTGCCCATTGTGTCACCCTCAGCCCTGCCTGCAGAGTGAAGATCTGGCCTTCTTACCTTTCTTAATTTCCCTTGCGATTAAAGCCTTGTCTGTGTGATGCATGGTTTTCAGGGATTGAGGAAGGAGGCAATGGGATAAAGGCCATATCCCCCCCCATCACCTTCCTAGCACAGCTCCAGCCCAATGGTTTTGTTTTCTGTCCCTCCTGTGCAGTCAGGGCAGCAGTTACACAAAACAATGCATCATTTCTTTCTGCTGGGGAGTGTATAGCAAAGATAACCTCGATCGCCATCTGCAAAGTTACTGGCTGCATCTGGATTTTTGTAGCCTGCCATGCAAATCACAGTTCAAAGAGTTAGGACAGGTGCTACTGTGAAACTGCATTGTAAGTCCCATATTACCAGGGACTTGACATGTGCTTGCAGAGTTTTCCCTGGCCAGCAGATGGTGGTGGGAATGCTGGCTCTGTGGCTGAGGGATGTGGCTCTGCCTGTGTCCTGATGTGTAGGTGTCACTGGTCCTGTCCCTGTTCATGGTCACTGGAATTTTTTACTTTTCTATGTAAGTACAGTCTGACTCTTTGTGGGGAAGATGTGAAAGTCTTGTACCCTTTTCAAAGCCTCAGTTCTACTCCAACAGAATTTGTGGAGGTTGTGTGTGAGATTAACTTTTATCTAGGGAGGAGTTACAATTGACCATAAGAGACCCTACCAAAACGTAATAGAGGTCAAAGGAAGAATTTTTAGCCTGGATTAAACACTTTTTTTCTTACCATGACAGACACAAAGTAGCTACTCTTTGGTGGTGGAAGCAAAGGACCGTGGTGGTGAAAAAGACGGGAATGCTGCAACATGTTCTTTAGAAATCAAAATTCTGGATGTCAATGACAATCTGCCTGTTGTTGAAAGTCGTACAGTAAGTATAATTATCACAATTTTTAGCATGTTCCTACACCTGCCAGGACCCCATAATAAGACATTGTGCAAAATTCCTTGCACTGATGAAATGAGGTAAACCATAACATCATTTTAAAGAGTGGATTTTTTTAATTGCAGTTTGAAGCAAGCATTGAAGAAAATAGAGCAAATGTGGAAATTATGAGAATAAAAGTATTTGACAAAGATGAAGAGTTTTCTGATAATTGGCTGGCAAACTTTACATTTGTTTCTGGCAATGAAGGTGGTTTTTTCAAAATTGTAACAGATACCCAAACAAATGAAGGAATTTTGACTGTTGTGAAGGTAAGTATAGATTTTAGAGAGTCTACTTTAAATATTAGAATAATTTATCCATCTGTGTTGACAAATTGTGTTTATTCAATCAATATGTAAAATGTGTGGATACTCCTCCTTTGCCGTATTTTTGATGCATTCAGTAATTCTATACAAAATAATAATTTTGTCAAGCTTTTCTGTGTGATCTCAAATATAACTAATAAGGCAGAAATCCCCAGACTTCCCTTGCCCTTTGGGTAACAGTACTAACATGCTGTAAACTTTAACGTTTCTGCTGTCCTTTATTTTCAGTATAAATTTCTTTATTTCTCCTGGCCACTGCTAATGTTGCAAGCAACACCTGTTCCATGGTCCACAAGCTACAGAAAATTTTGTGAATTTCTGCGAGTTGAAAAGATGATGAAAATATTTTTCATTAATGGAAATGTCTATTTTATAGTTTTCAATTTTCTTTAGTCCACAAATACTGAAGATACATAGTGCCCTAAGCAGCATTTTTTTTTCCTGCTCAGATTTCCTTATCTGAAAACTGCTAATTATTTTTTTAAAAGTTAGCATTATTAAGTGAATGATTATGTTTGAAAAAGAAACAAATGCAAACACAAATTTTGAGGAGCCAGGTAATTGAGGACTGATTCAGTGAAAACACAGGCAGAATATAGGGGTAGGACTCCTTTCACATACATTGAATAAGTTTAATTCAATAATATAAAAACATACCTATGGTGTCATCCATTAAAAATGAGCAAGAATAACAGGTTAAGAATCTTCCTTGCGCTGTAACATCCTTACTGTTAAATATTACTTAAATAATTACATCCTTATTAGTCAAATAAGTATGCTATAGTATTAATTAAATATTAAATGTATGTTTGTTGGCTAGATATTGGATTCTGACAAATTCTGATTTTTTTTTTTTAATTTTATTTTATTTATTGGTCTAGGAGCTGGATTATGAAAAAATGCAAAGTCTAAACTTAGGCATTGTTGTTACAAACAAAGCAGAGTTCCACAAGTCGATTAAAGCCAGTTACAAAGCAGAAACAATTCCAATCAAAATTAAGGTGATCAATGTGAAGGAAGGCCCTGTGTTCCCTGGTGGCACAAAAATTATTGAAGCAAGTGAGAAAACACAGATAAAACAGGTTATTGGACAGTATCAAGCCTATGATGAAGACACTGGAAAAATAGCAGAGCACATTACGTAAGAATTTTTTAATAGCCATTATAACTGAGTATGTCAGAAGTCATACTTTATTGTCAAAATTTTCATGTTAAACTGAAATAATTTCAAAGGCAATAATTTTCTGCTAAGGATAATTCACATCTTAAACATCATAATGATCTTCACTATTATATTATGCAGAAAACTGGTGATATGAAAATCCTTCTTTTGTTGTATACAGCAAGACCTGAGTGTTTGGGTTGAAGTTGTTTGTGTTTGTATGGTATTTTTGTCATACCTGTCTACTTCTGAGATTCCATCGTCTCCAGTACAATTAGGAAGGAATATGCAGAAACATTTATCAGTCAGACAGAAAGGGTGTAGCACAGATACATCCACATGTGTGCACTTGGGTTTTGAATCATAGCTTTTCAGCTAGAATGTTATGTAACCACTACCGTGGCCTTTGCAAATGGTGCACAGCAGAGTTGCACCCCCAGGGATGGACCTCTTTCCTCCATGCCTGCAATACAGTTGTTCATGGGTGTCTAATGCTCAACTTTTGCTGGGAGCACAGATGAGGGGGGAAGAGGACAGTGTCCAGCAGTGCAGCTCTGTCTCCTGTCCCAGTCTCACTCCCTGATTGTACTTTCTGTACTGTACCCATACCTAAATCTTTGATTTAGAGAGGAGAGCAGCTCTCAACATTCAGAATAGGTTTATAGTTGTAACCAATTACAGCGGCAGGAGCATCAGGCCTCAGACTTAAAGATTTAATCTCAGTTTTAAATGACGAGTAAATGTACTGTGAAGCCGCTTTTTCTACTGATGGTTGTATTCCTCATTATAAATGTGTCCATCTTTGTGTTCCTTTCATCAGATACATGAAAGGCAAAGATGCAGCAAACTGGATCACTGTAGACTCAGTCACAGGTGAAATCCTACTTGCTAAAAATCTTGATTACGAATCACTTCATGTAGTAAATGGTACCTACACTATCACCATGTTGGGTGTAACTACTGGTAAGTTGAGAGGTTGGTTTCGTTTGGTTTGTTTGCCTATCTACAAGGGTAGCTGGTTTAACCTACCCACCTCTAAAGTTACACAGCAAGTGCAGTCTCTATATTCAAAGGATAGACACAGGCAACTCATTTTTTAGAATGGGCTCCCAAGGTATCTGTTTCTCTCCTTTGACTACATGGAGGTGAACATTTTACAAAAGTTTTCAAAGATAGGTCTAATAGGAAACTCTATTGGCAAGGTGGGAATTGCCAATATCTAAATATGCCTATCATTAGACTTCATAGTCTTAAGTTTTCTTGACTTCTGAGCAAGAAAGACTCTCTGAACTTCTTTTGTATCTAAGTAGAATTCTTCTTTTATAATCTACATGTTACTGTGTAACCATACAGGATTTTTTTTCAAGTTAAAGTAATAAAACAGCTTGCCTTCAGAAGAACTTTGTCAATATATTTATTAACATTGGGAATGAAGTGCTGCTATCATAAGCTCCAGGGAGATCTCTTTCAACTTATTTCAACAATGTTGGGGTTTTGAAAGATATTAAGGTTTGGGGTTTTTTTATTATTTTAAGATATTTTTGTGCATAAATCAATTTAATTTTTCATATTTTAAATTCTTAGATTCCCCAAGGAAAACAATCACTGGCACAGTAGTCATTCAAGTTAAAGATGAGAATGACAACTGCCCAGTTATTGTGAACCCTGTGCGGACTGTGTGTTCAGATGCACAAGTAGTTGATGTTACAGCTAATGATTTGGATGGTTACCCAAACAGTTATCCCTTCAGCTTTACTGTCATTGATGAGCCAGAAGGGACAGCAGCAAAATGGATAATTGCATCTCGAAATGGTAAGAAAAAAATTTTTTTATTACTTTCAGTTCTTTGAAGTCCTAAGGTTGTAATTTATTAATTCCAGTCAAACTGTCAGTTTGGCTGAGTGAGACAAATACAGCAACTCTGTATATGGACTTGGGCATTAAGAAGATCATTTGCATTCTGCTCCCTTTTCGCTAAAGGTTATAACAGTCCAGACATGTCCTCTGGCCTCTGGGGTCTGTTGCCTTCCCTTAGTTTGACCATCTTTGCATGGCTTGATACCCCATGTGTGGTGACCAAGGTTTCATTAATAAGGCTAGGAGCAAGCTATCCCCTTCTTATGGATAATATGCAGTGATGCATTATCTGGGCGTAGTTGACAAGCTGTCCACAAGCCAGCAATGTGTCCTTGTGGCCAAAAGGTCCATGGTGTCCTGGGCTGCATTAGGAAGAGCATTGCTAGCAGGTCAAGGGAGGTGGTCCTGCCTCTCTCCTGTGCCCTGGTGAGGCACATCTGGAGTGCTGTGTCCAGTTCTGTGCTGTGTCCAGTTCTGCCTCCTTGGTACAAGAGAGACGTGGAACTCCTGGAGCATCAAGCAGAGGGCAACAAATATAATTACGGGACTGGAGCTCTAATGAGGTCAGGCTGAGGGAGCTGGGCCTGTTCAGCCTTGAGATGACTGGGAGGAGACCTCATCGGTATCTATCTGATGTATCTGATGAAGGGAGAGTGTCAAGAGGATGGAGCCAGGCCCTTCTTGGTGATGCCAAGCAATGGATCAAGATGCAATGGGCAGAAATTCTCACTGTGAAATTCACTCCAGTGAAATGCTCAGGAAGTTTCCACCTGAATACAAGTAGAAACTTCTTTACTCTGCAGTGACCGAGCACTAGAACAGATTGCCCAGAGAGGGTGTGCAGTCTCCCTCACTGGAGACACTCGAGAACTGTCTGGATACAATCCTGTGGCATGTGCTTTACAGAATCACAGAATCACAGGATTTAGGATGACTCTGCTTGAGTACAGAGGTTGGGCCCAGTGGAGATGCCCCACTGTGGTCCCTCCCAACCTTAATCAGTCTGTGATCTTTTGCCTAGATAGTCCTTGACATGACATAGCCACAGCAGCAGATGTTTTGTTGGCTCCTGATCTCTGTCTGTGGCCTACAATAGATTAATCTCCTCAAGACTGAGGCTGTTTCTCTGTGAATCTGTCTATCCAGATGACATAGTTAATGCTATACAAGTTGTCTTCCATGCTGTCTCTGGTCATGTAAAATTTCACAATTATCTGAGGCTGCAAGTGAGCATGGCTGTTCACTTACCAGCATGAATTACTTGATAAAAATAAAAGCATATATACTTTAGCAGCAGCTCATTAAAATTAATTCTATTGCATTGGCTGGGCATAACTGGCGGGGGTTTGTTGGAAGACTGTAGCAGTTGTATTTCAGTTAGTTTACAGGAGTCAGTTTTCTCTCTGCTCACTCCTTGTTGTTTTTTCTTTTCCTTTTTTTTCTTTAACCTCCCTCCACTTGTGCCTCAGACACCAGCATACAGCTGGTACCACAAAACCTGAAGCCGGGCAGAACTGAAGTTCCTATACTAATAAAGGATTTCCAAGGGGTCAGCTGTGCTCTGCCACAATCTCTGCAGCTGACTGTTTGTGAGTGTGCAGATAGAGGCGTGTGCCAGGAGAAGTTTGTTGGCTCGAATTCAGTGGGTCTGGCACCAGCAGCGGTTGCACTAATCATCTTGGCATTTTTACTTTTGCTGCGTAAGTAATTGTTTCATATTATCTGAGAAGCACTGTAAATGTGGTCTGCAAAGCATCAGGAAAGAAACAGTTCAGCTCCAAGGTTTTATCATCTTGATACATTCTGTGTAAACTCTAGTCTTGTGGAGGTCATGGCAGATCCCCAGCTAATTTTGGTAATACCAGCATTTCCCCCTCAAAGGATTTCAAGCTGTGCATTTTAAAATTAATATCAACAACTTTTAATATTTGTTTATGGTGCAGTAAATAACAAGTGGGGAAGCAGTGAGGAATGCTTTTGTATTCTGAGATGTCCCCAGGTGAACCCTAGCTCTTCCTACTCAAACCACAGCACATTCTCCACTGTCATTTCTGTCACTGCAGATTCACTGTCTTGCTCAAAGCAGCAGGTGGCATTTTTTTTTGTGAGATAAAATAAAAGAAAAATAAGACTTGGTAATTCTGCTGTGGTCAGGTATAGCAGTGCTGCATTTAAACTCCCAATAATTTATTACCTGTGCAATACACAGGCTAATTGTGATAAAACAAAGTTCATGCCACAGGAATAATATTCTCTGCTTCTGAAACTGGGTTATTTTGAGTCCCCCAGGCAACACTCTAGGCACGTCAAAGAAATGGTGAGGTGGAATTTACATGACGCCATGTTGTTATCTAGTAGTAAAAGAAGAGGAGGAGTTAGAAATGCTGAGGTTGTACAGTGATAGCCAGGGCTTGGAATTGGTGTGTGAGATCTTTGATAGCAGTATAGCTACATACATGTGTGGCCATCTGCAGGATTGATGGAACTGCACATCTGATGTGTTAGTTGTCAGTTTGCTCTCTTGGAAACTGGCCTCAGCATATGCTTCTAGGAAATGCCTTGAATATTTGGGAACTTGTCTTCAGTCCTTGCCAGCCCTCATACTGATCACTAGCTCATTAAAAATACATTTGGGTATGGGAGCTGGCCAAACTTACAGTGGCTCTAAGTATGCTAAGGTTCTAATAAGCAGACAGTTAATGGCAACCTTCTGTTTCCCTTTAGTTGTTCCACTGTTACTGCTGCTGTGTCCGGGTGGCTTGGGAGCAAAGGGGTTTACTGGAACAAAGACGTTTGCTGACATACCAGACCACAGTGAAGCGATGTTGCGTCAGTGGAACAGTGAAGGAGCAGCTCCTCAGGAGAAGGCATGTATCCCTAATAGCTCTTCTCTTTGATTTCCATCTCAGTGTTCAGTTTGGCACCTGGGGCCTCTTCCACACTACAGGTGGATATTCCAAAGCTCTACAACAGATTTTGACAACACATGAACATTAATTAAAATTAACCCTGTGAGGCTCAGCGAAGGATGTGTGGGAGATGACTTCCACCAGCAGCTGTAGAAAAACCAGCCATGGCACTTAAATCCCAAAATACAGGGCAAGCAATTAAGTAAATGTTGATCGTATCTGAGCAGAAGATAGGACTGTGGGAAAAGCGTTAAACCAATAGAGAGTGAAACATTTGCATTTGCAAGCCTGGAATGCTCTGCACCCCTTTGGGAGCATGATAAAACAGCAAAATAATATGTTATAATGCTGAGCTTCCCTTCACTGATTTAAAGTTTCAGACTGTTTTAAATTACTTCTCTGTGTATTTTCTTTTTTTAAACAGAGAAAATTCCTTAGTAAAAAAGAAAAAGGCAGAAAAAGTGCAAATCTGAGGAGGGAACAGTAAATACCAAAAGAAATTTGCTCTTTGTTGTTACACTACAAAACAAGGTTTACAAAAAAAGGGCATGACACTGACATGCTTTTGCACAATAACAGAAACAGAAGGTAAAAGACTTTGATTTAGGGCCAATGCTCACACCAAATTCTTGTTAAAAGATAACAAGCCAAACTGCTAGGGGAAAAAAAAAAGGGCCAGGCAGCACCGCAAAGGTGGAAGGTAGTGCCTACTTCCCAACGTAGTGTCTGAGGAAAATTGGGCAGAGTTTTTCTTGGGACAGCTGAGCTCCCTAGAGTTTTGCAAGCCTATTTTTGGTGGGGTTTTTTTGTTTTGTTTTGTTTTGTTTTTTCATTTTCAATCCTCTGAGTTTCAAGAAAACAATGCTCTATAAATATATTTCTATAAACCTCCTTGGCAATACACTTGGGAAACTGCACCCTGTTTTTAGGAGGCCTTTTACTCTTTGCAGCAACATGTATAAGTGCAAATTCAAACAAGTCATAAGGCAGCACCCTCCCTGTTCCCACCCAGCCCCACTGCTGGTTTGGTGAGTTCCATGTGCTAGACAGCAAAGCTTTCATGTCACATCTTAATTTGTCTTATTTATGTAGCCAGTGCTAAGCTTCATTCCACCCACTGCACTTGGGAACTTGAAAGGAGGAACAACAGCAGCAGCAGCAGGAGGAGGAATGAGTGGAGAAGAAGCTCTAATAGGAGCAGGCAGCTCTGTCTCTCATGTAGGAGAGCATCACAACACTATTACCAGAGAAAGATGGGAAGAGCAAAGGCATCTTCTTTCTGCTGCTGACTGTGGAGCCATGGCAGCTGGAGCAGCTGAAGGCATAGCAGGTGTAGACGGCAAGACAGTCGTGTCTGGAGGAGGAGCTGCTGTGGGAGCGGCTGGAGCCATGAATGAAGAATTCTTAAGAGGCTACTTCAACGATGTAAGCATATGACCCAAAAATAACAGTATTTTGATGTTTGCACTTAGCATTGTGAAATATCTTTCATGTGATGACAGACAGAGGTGAGTAGATATGTAGATATAAACAGTCCTGACATTGTGCACATGGAGTTGGGGGCAATAAGGATTTTTGGATTGGCCACACATGTGGAACTTGGAGTGTGACAATGTCTTCTAGCACTGAATGCTTGCAAGGTGTTACACAAATAGGCCTTTCTCTCAATGGAGATATTTGTGGCTGGGATCCAGAATATTCAGCAATAGCTGAAGTGCCTTCAGCAATAGCAAGGAGTGCCTTGCCCAGGAAAAATCCCTGAGAAAGACTCTGTGATCTAAATCTCAGGGACTTAAGAATATGAAACTGGTCTCTAGGGAGGCACCTGTGACTCATCATGAGTCACAGCTCCAAACTTTACCATGGAGGAGGTTTTTGAAAGATAAGTCAAAGATGTCATACACCAGTGGGTGGGGCTGTATTTTCAAAGTAGCTGATGCAGTAAGTGGTGCTGACTTGTCTGTTTGCCTAGCAGCCTGGGTAAAGATCCATCAAAAGTGTACGAGGCATATGTTGCAATCCCCCTTTTTTTTTTTTTTTTTTTTTTTTTACTGACCTAACCATTGGCCAGTAGGTTGTTCTTACTTGTTGAAGCCACTTCTCTTCATGTGACATACATCATTAGTCCTTTGGCTGGTGAGCTCCTTGTAGTGAAAGTTTGACTTCCATGCACCATCACCTGTACAAACAAAACATCTTCACACCCTACAACTGGCAGCTGGTGTGGTTTTGCAGGGGAGTAGCTGTGCAGATTTGAATCATCACCTCAGGCCAGGGAAGGATTTGAGCTTTTGGTACTTGTGTGTCTCAAAGTGCTCTAGCTGCTGTTCTCATGGGTGAACAGAAGCAAAAGTAGCAATCTCCTTTTTTTCCACTCTTTGTGACATAACTTTAAGCATAACTGCCTGATGAAGTCTGCAGGAGGGAAGTCATGCTCAGTATCCATACAACTTCTGGGAGGCTGAAATATCTCAGATTAGGGGTGACCACATAACCAAACCAAATAGTTTCAGCTGCTGATTTTTGTGGCAGAATCTTGGGTTGCATGCCTACTTCCAGGATCAAATGCAGATAAACATGCAGAGTCAAATGGGGTCTGGATATACAGCACATTACACAGATGCCTGAGCTAATTTGCAGTCCAGAGTTTCAAATGTGGCAGAAAGGTGGTTCTGAGCACAAGCCAGGATCCATATTAGATAAACCTGGTTCAGCAGGCCCAGAGGATTTGGCTGTCTTCACTTTTGGAACTGGAGCTGATGCTAACGCATACACAGATATTTGTGCCAGCACCACAGCAGCTCCATGGCAGACATTGCTTTCAGATTGAGATGACCCCATAAGCAATGTAGGCAGAACTCATGAGCCCTCCTTGTTGCCAGATGGCTTGCATAGAGCCTAAGAATTTACATGGTGGACTATGCTTTCATACTTTACTAATCTATTTAACTTTGTGATTTGTTTCCTGTTGGGCATCTTGGATGTGATCCTGTAGTCTGCGCTGTTGAAAAGGGCCGTGTTAGGTGATAGCATGTCAGCATGTACTCAGTTAATGTTTGTTTAACTGTTAGGATACGCTCAGAAATGGTCTTGGTGCTCTCCTGCAAAAACCTAGTTAGAGGTGAAGTTCATTCACTGAACTAAAACTAAAACAATGTCTTCATGACTATGAAGCAGTATCACAAATGACACATTTACTGGAAGGAACAGCAGTAGGTGGTGAAGCAATGCAAGGTTTTAAATATAATCTTAGATTTTTCTTCTCATCAAGTGTACTGTCAAGTTCGGACTAATTTCAAAACAGGAAAAAAACATGTTAGGTACAGCCCTCACTTGGTTGACAGTTTCTGTGGGATCAGTTAAATGTCTTATTTCAACCTTTTTGTCCCAGCATTTCTGATTTTTCAAAGTTACTAACTTCCGAGCTGGCATTAATGAACTTTTGCTTGCTTTTGTTTTCTGTCTGCAGAAAGCTGTCTCTTTTGCGGAAGAAGATGAGGAGCAAGCTGCAAAAGACTGTCTCCTGGTTTATTCCCAGGGAGAATCAGGCTCCCCTCACGGCTCCGTTGGCTGCTGCAGCTTTATTGAGGGGGATTTTGATGACCATTTTCTTGATGATTTAGGAGACAAGTTTAAGACTCTAGCAGAAATATGTATAGGTAGACAGATCAACATGAAAGACGGTGGCTACAAGAATGAATCAGGTTTTGGTCTTAGTGAAGCAAAATCACAGTTCTTACACCAGCAAAATACTTCCACCTCTGGACAAGCCTTTGCCTCAGGCAGTGGTTTCCAGTCCATCCCACCCATGCACGCAGGCAGTGGCACAGGAGAAAGCAGCCTGTCCAAGGAGGTGGTGACAGAAACAACCTTTTCATCATCCCATCCTGGGCAGCACAATGCCCGGCACCTCCCCACAGGCCACACAGAGAGCAATGTCACCGTGACAGAAACATCCTATTCTGTGGGGGCTCCTGCCCGCTCGGCCCCTGTCTTTTTAGACCCCCAGTTTAAGGAGAATGTAGTGGTGACAGAGAGAGTGCTGGCACCTGCATCGAGCATTCAAGGGATGGTGCAAATCCCTGATTTGCCACATGGAAGTAACGTGGTGGTTACAGAAACGGTGGTGAAATCAGCGGGTGCAGGGCCAGGAGCCCTGGCAGTTGAGGATCTTCCTGACTCGCAGTATGTCGTGGTGAGGGAGCGAGAGAGGGTGCTGGTGCCTGCTGCAGAGCAGGGCTCTCTCAGCTTCCCTGCTTCGACAGAGGAGCGCAGCACAGTGCTGAATGAAAGGGTGGTGACAGCCTCAGGGCTGCAGAGCAGAGCTGAACGGGCAACAGGTGCCAGCTCAGGAAGGCAAGAGCATGCTCTGATCACAGACTCCCCACTAAACTTAATGGGCTCTGACTTAAAAGGGTCACCTCCTGCCAGTGCCACACTGAGCAAGTCTTCCAGGGTCACCAAATACAGCACAGTGCAGTACACTCGTTCATAGCCTGGCTGTGTGGCAGAGGGTGGCAATGTCCAGCACCCTTCTGTCTGCATGCATCCTGCCTCAGGTTTTCCATGAAATCCAAATTTGCTGGAGCTTCCAGAATGCCATGTACTCATTTGCACTAGTTTGTATAAGTATGGATTATATGACCACGAAGCAAGTAAGGAAATCTAGTGTTATGTTACATTGGCAGGGATACCTTTGAGATGGAAAGATATGGGAAATACCTTTTTTTTCCTGGTTTGCTATTTTTTAATTGCTTTTTTATTATACAGATAGTATAACAACACCACATAACCAGAGCTGCATAATTATGGGAACACTGGAAAAAAGTGTCCAATCTAGTGATGGATAGTAGCCTGCAAAGCACAAGTAAAGTTTTTGAACAGCTGTTGAGTGTATCTGAAGTCCTCCTGTGGGGGCAGTCCAAGCAATCCATTTCTGATTGTGTGTTTGCTGTTGTGTTGTTGGCCATGGTATCTCCTCCTGTACCTTGCTAAGAAATCTTCCTGAGAAGCCCAGGCCACCAAAGCTAGTATGCCTTCAGAGCAGTGGTGTGTTGACCTCCTGAAGGGATGTCACAATTTCAGGTTATCAGAATTTGTAAATTAAGCAATCAATACTTGCATGTTACCACAGCAGTTAAAGAGCTAGCAAAAAAGCTGAGAACTCCAATTTTTCATTACCTTAGTCTAAAAGTTCCATTACTTGGTGTGGGTCTACACTGACATGGATAAGTAAGCATTTGCATCATGCACATTTTTCACTTTATTAACTTATAAGAAACAGCCAAGGTTTACCTTAGTCTTAGAGCCAGAGATTCAGTCAGTGGCTTTGTCAGCAAAGTTTATGGCCCTTGGACATCTGTAGGATCTAATTTACAAGTGCAATTTAGTATGTGGAATTCATTCCACTAGTTTCAGTACCAGAGCTCAAGTGGCTGGTATAGTGCTGTGTAATGACAGTTTCCCTTGGCTGTGACAAGAAAACAGGAAGCTCCCTTTAGCTCTGCAATATTTGAATTTACTTTACTTTCCTTGAATTTTATGTGGTAAAAGCAAGAGACACTACTGCACTGTTTGGTAGTATGTATATATATATGCACATGTAAATATTTGTATGCTGTTTGGAACATTCTGAAGTTAAATTTTATACAAGAAAAAATGTCCTACACTCCTTTTGTTTTCTCAGAGTAGGTAGTGTGTTTATCTCATACCTGTGAAATCAGCAAGTTGGTCATAAGGTACTGCAAAGCCCGTGGACCTGAGGAACTTTCAGGTTGTCTCCATCTCCTGGAATTTTCCTGCAGCTGCAGTGTTATGCTTTCCAATGATGTGTTCTGACTTTGACTAGAAATGCTCTCAGTGTGTTTAGTTTTACTAATAGTAAAACTTGCTTCAAAAATATAAATACATAAAGTAGGAACCATAACTATGGTCAACTGTGACACTTGGGCCATTACATTAAGTGGAGTAGTATTTCCAAACATATCAGACTCCCTGCTTGCTTGGACCTATTGGTTATTTATCTCTTACACTACATTTTTTAAATACATGTATTTATTTCTCAGCAAGCCTGCAGTTCCAAGTGGTCACCACTTTTCTGACTTTATTCTGATAGAATATCTTTGTGGGTTTATACAATCTTAACATAAATAACTCTACTGTATCTTTAAATTTTTTATTCAAACAGCTACCCCAGTGAACACATTAGCTTTCCTACTGCAGAGTTTAAAGAAAGAATGAGGACTGAGATTTCCCAAACAACCTCAAGGAATATCTGAAAGATGCAGATGTAAAAATAATTGGTGTCCTGCTGTATCTTAAAGATTCTGACAAAAATGTGAATTCTGCCTTGTGGTTAAGTGCACTAAATTCTGTTCTAACTTGATGCAAGAGAGCAGTATCCCTGCCGTAGATTTACTGGGCTTTGGCACAGACCCTTCAAATCAGATTATGCTTCCAGACAACATGGCATTAAACAGTCTTGTTTTTATAACATATTAAAACATGCAATTGTTAACATTCAGAAGAAGAGGTAAGAGTGTAATGTTTGTAGATAAATTGCTTTCACAGATCTGCTTGTAAAGAATCTATTTGAATAGATTTGTTAACAGCAAGTCTCCATTATTTGACTTAGCAGCTGTAGCCTTGGTACAAGTCTATCAGCATAGCATATCAGCATGTGTTAATGCTGGCAGAACATCCATCAGATTAAGTCGCTCACTTCTAATGGAGCTATGTTTTGTAAACGATAGTAACTGGTGGGAGGAATGCACAGACCCAAATTAATGGAAGTTCCTGGTTAGCATCTGACTACTAGATAACCCCGAGAGAGGGACTAGCCCCAGACACTTATCTTTGTGAGAGATGCCTTGTTGTGACTTCAAAAGGAAAGCAAAGTCTGTAATTTTCTTATCTAACAATAATAGAGCACAGTTATGCTGAAATGCCAGCATGACAGGGATTAGATCCATGCTGCTCTTCTGTGATTTATGTTATCTGTGAATCCTTAGTAAATAAGTTTGACTCCATGAGTATAAGCCAGCCTGCCACAAGAAGGATGCAGCCTGTGTCCTGCATACCCACAAGGAAGTATTTCTGTGTCAGCCCTCAGTGTCTAGTTGGAGCTAGGTTAGACTTCACAAGACAGTACAATATTTTCCAGGCTCCATTCTTTCTTGGGAACTTTACCATAGTCCACCATCAAAGGTTTAAAGCTTGTCAGGGTTATCAGCAGTAAATCAGCTTTTAAAAAGCTAAGTAAATCAGCTGCTATCCTTAGGAGAGTGATAAGTGTTTATGGCCTTGAGGCATCTCAAAAATGCATCACTCCTTCACTGCCGTGCAGTGGAGGAGCTGGTGGTGCTCGCTGTCTCCTCTGCTGGCCCCTTCTCCCTCCTGGTGGCCTTTGAGCTTCCAGGGGAGCTCAGAGTGCACTGACAGCCATCTAGGTAGGTATACAGGTAGGCAGGAAGGCTGGCCTCTGCTTGCTGCTTTCAAAGCACACAGAGTTTGCACGGTTTCCAGGTAGCTTTTCAAGGCCCACGTGCATGGAGAAGCAAGGCATTGGGGGTTACTGAACACACAGAAATGGCTTCCAGACATGGGAAAAACTGAGAGCCCTGTTAGGAAAACCTTTCACAGGCATCTTTGGGTGGCTGCTGCTATGGATGGCTTGGATGACAAGGATTTTTGGCATGATCCAGGAGGGGCTTGGTGTCAAGTTGTAACAGGACAGACTCACCTGAGGCAAAATGATGGATTAAGGTGACTGGATGAGAAGAAATGGTGTTCTGCGTTCCCTGCACAGACAGCAACCACTGAATTAAAAAAAATAATGTGGGGCAGGGCCCTGATTGCCCAATAAGCCATGCCTAGTGTCCCAACCCTTTGGTGTGACTAGTGAGAGTCACTGCCAAGAAACAACTGCACAAATGTAGCCAGTGTGACTCCTGAACCACATAAAGTGGTTGCAGTCACCAGCTCCCAGTTTCTCCATGTGGCCTCACCCCAGGAGCCAGCACTGCAGGTGATCAGATCTCCCCACCATGCTGTATTGCTCAGGACCTTGGCAGCCAAAAATCAAATGCAGAGCTGGATATTTCTTCCCTATTGTGGGGGGCTGATATGTGGGGGAAATTATTCTTATTTTTACAGCGACCCATTTGTGGAGCCACAGAGGCTATAAAGAAAGAGGGCATGTTATAATAAATGGGGCCCGCCCACAGCTGAAAATTGCATTTTTATGTAATTCTAAGCAAATTTTTTATATGCCAAATGGTAAAACTTCCAACATCACCTTATGTATTAGTTAGGGGAGCCCAGGGAGAGAGGGAATCACACTGTGCAGATGTTCACTCTTCTTAGTTCATTATTTTCTGTTAGATACTGATGTGTAGCACTGGTTTTAAAATTGCCCTGAAACTCATTTCCATGAAATATATAACAGAAGTGTCTTCAGCCATATGGTAGGAGTGCTTCCAGAAGGTGCTGTGGACATGCTGGGGGAAAACCACATGGCAAAGTTTGTTCTGTGGCTGCTGGGGAAGCAGGAGGGTTTATAGCCTTCCCACCTGAGCTCCAAGCTGGTTTCTGACCTACGTTTCAAATGTTTCATCAGACTATTTCTCTTAGGTCTGTTATCTGCTACTTGCTAGAGCAAATAAAACTCAGAGATACCACCTCACAATGATTACGCAAAACCAGCATTGATTCCCTGGCATTGATTCCCTGTCTAATTCCCTGGCTAATGATTATCCAAGATCTTTGGAGCATGGCTGAAGTTTAAACCCTGGGGGAGAGCAGGAGTTTGAGCAGGCAGTGCTGGTACCAGCTGATGGGTCTCCCTCAGGCCTTGAATCCAGCCTCCCAAAAAGCTGTGGGGCATGGGATGGTGGCAGACCCTGAGCTGCTGGCAGTAGCTGACTGGCAGTGACATGGCACTGCACAGCAGAAGGGCACAAACCCTGGACTGGGTACCAGGAACAGAGCTGTCACAGCTCAGGACAAGGACAAACTCCATTCTGGCTGGGTGTTTTTGCTGCCTTCTCTTGCCACTCACTCAAGGAAGGCTGGTGCCTTCCTTTCTTCCCTAGATTTCTTTCCCTTATGAAAAGCTCTCTAAGACAGATTTATTTTATTATTTTTATTATTCCGTAAGTATTACCAATTACTCCTTTCTTGAAAATAAGACTAAAAGCAGAGCTTCCAACTAGGAGTTATGTACTTACAGTATCAGCTTTCTGATGGAGCCAAAGTGCATCTCCCAGGTGATGCGTCTCACCTGATCTATCACGCACCTGTCAGTGGCACAGCTACTGATGGGCAGATTTGCCATGTGCCCTGTTTTGCTATTTTTCATCCTCCATTACCCAACTATACCCAACAAGCTTGATTTTTGCAATGGCAGAAGAGACAGGAAGCTTCTCACACCCTTTTGGAATCAGAGCCCCAGGAGAGTTACTGTCAAAATAATAGATCTGTTAATGAAAAGTTTCCTTGACATCCATTTCTTGGTTTTGTGGGACCGAGGTGGGAGAGATGAAATACAAATCCATACAAATATTTGATTTCTCATAGTCCTGGTATCTTGGAACTCCCTGTACTCTGCCTTACTGGAATAAAATATCTTTCCCTAACACAAACAAACAAAATCATGTCAGTCAGGGTTTTGTGTGAGGTTTTTCAGGCATCTCTTTAAGCAAGCAAGAAAATTACACTAAGTGTTAGATGGGTAAAAAAAAAATGCTTCAAATACTCTTTTCCAGGTGGTGCTAGTGGAATTGGTTAGTAGTTGAGCTTCCTGAATTTTGGATAAACAGCTGTCGCCTGGGGCAGATGAAGTCCCTACTACAGCAGGTAAATAAGCTGTAACAGATCTCAAGGACCATGTCCTGAACAAGGAGCACAGGGGTCATTCTCACGCATCCCTGTTCTTTGAATCAATGAGCATTTAAATATTTGATACTGTGTGAAGCAAAGTGTAAACAGAGTGACCTTACAGCCTCCTTGATGTTAGTTAGGATGCTCTTAGCAAAGAAAGGGAAGATAGAATGGTACTGAACAAGGTCTTCTCTCCCATGAAAATACCCCTTACAACTTTAATAGAGTCAACCACCATTATAAACTCTGATAAATTTCCTGGCTCACTCTGCTTGTGTTACTTCAAAAGATTAGTTCAAAATACTTGTGAGACACACAGCACAGGATTTCTTTTTTTTAAAAGATAGGGTTAAAATAAGAAAAAAAAATTTAATATTTAGTTGCCTTTTCCATTGTGTTCTCCTTTCAGATTCAAGAAAATTCCTGCAAACCAGTGTCAAATTAAAAGAAGGCACAAGTACAATAACACTGTAACAGAAGCTGGGAAAGCAGCCATAGTAAAATTTGTAAATTAATTCAGGTCAGTATAGAAATGTAGTTGGCTATTAAGGAAGTTTTTTGAAGGAGATATCTAAATGAACATTCTGGTAAAAAAATCATAAACTTTCAAGACATCCACTAACACACTTATAAGATGTATTTCAGTATATCATTTTTCAGAGATCTCACCCCATTAGTGTGATCCCCTTTCTGCAAATCACTTTAATAATTTGTAGTGCAGTCTGGAATCCCACTGTACTGCTTTTGCCTGGGATAGAATTGATTTTCTTCATAGAACCCCTGTGGTGCTGCTTTTCATTTATGACCTGAACAGTGCTGCTAGCATAGGGGATGTGTTAGTTATTGCTGAACAGCGCTTGCAAAGTGTCAAGGCCTTTTCTGCTGCTCACATTGTCCTGTCAGCAAGCAGGAAGGGAGTGGGCAAGGAAGGGACTGAGCCAGGATGCTATATCCACAGTGCAAAATCCAAAGGGAAGGGCAGACATGATGTTTCACTTATTTCTCAGATATCTTTTTCAGGATTTTCACTGAGAAGGAGTAGTCTGACCTGTGACAAAAGAAGATGAATACTTTTGAAGCACATGAATGGAACAAAAAGGTTCTTGATGTGATGTGGTCTAAGGAGAAATAAAATCATTTCAGGTAGAAAGCCTCCAAGCAGTGAGCTTTGCTGTGAACAATATTTGCAGCTCTCTTACTACATCAGCTGAAGTTTGAGATTAGCAGAAAAGGACAATGTGACACAATATGTGTCACAATATCGTGTAGAAGAAGAAGAGAAGCTGTTACTTTTCAAATTGTTTCTGGAAGAGAATGTGCTGAACATACTGCTTAGTGTGAGTTTACAAAATTATCTGCTATATGTTAGGGAGAAATACTCTGTGAGGAATGTTTGCTGCACTGGAAGGAATTTGTACCACAAATAAATCAGCAGTTAGTACCACCAGGGTTCATTTCAGAGAGAGCCTCCTTTGGAAGGCCCTGTCCCTCAGATAACCCCTTTTTGTTTCTCTCCCACGTCTACCTTTTCCTGCTGTGCTCTACAGCCAGATTAAAGGATCAACAGGAATTGAAATACTCCACAGTGCCGCCTACTCATCCAGCAGACTGGATGGTTTTTTTGTTTCGAGGAGTTGGAGTTTGACAATATCTAAGTGCATTAAGTTTGTCTGCAGAGCATTGGAAAAGAAATCCAGGCTTTCAAAGGGAAGATAAATGGAAATCTGTCTTCAGCATATATTTTTTTGTTTACCTCAGTAACAAAATTATTTTTTGGGTGTATTTTTTTTATTATGTCTGGCTCTGTCTGCTACCACAGATAAGCTTCTTTATCACAGCAACAGAGGAATGGCTGACATTTTTCCTGGTGTCAGTGAAAAGAAAATAAAAGAATTTGTTTGTTATCTTTATTACCAACATATGACCAGCTGCTTCCCAGGAGGTACCAAAGGTGTAACGCATTTCACAAAGGAGAACCATTAAATCTTTCCTTCATGGAATTACAAAATTGTTAGGGTTGTAAAGGATCTCTGGAGATATCTACTTCAACGCCCCCGCCAAGGTGGGATCACCCAGAGTAGGTTACACAAGAATGTGTCCAAGTGAGTTTTGAACGTCTCCAGAGAGGGAGACTCCATGACTT
The DNA here is from genome assembly GCF_048771995.1 of Taeniopygia guttata. Lineage (NCBI taxonomy): Eukaryota > Metazoa > Chordata > Aves > Passeriformes > Estrildidae > Taeniopygia > Taeniopygia guttata. The sequence goes on from NC_133026.1 coordinate 108,532,159, forward strand.
TCCTGGGTACATGTTCCAATGCTCTGCCACCCTCAACGGAAAGAGGCTCCTCCTCATGTTGAGGTGAAATGTCTCAAGTGTTAGTTTATGGCCATTACTCCTTGTCCAGTGTCTGGGCACTGCTTTCAGGGCCTGGCACCATCCTCTTGACACCTGTCTTTAAGATATTTATATGGATTAATGAGATCCCCTCTCAGTCTTCTCTGGACTGAACAGGTCCAGCTCCCACATCTCTCCTTGTAAGAGAGATGCTCCAGACCCCAAATCATCTCTGTGACCTTCACTGGACCCTGTCCAGTAGCTCCTTGTCTCTCTTGTACTGCAGAGCTCAGAACTGAGCACAACACTCCAGATGTGGCCTGACTCGGGCTGACCAGAGGGGGAAGATCACATTCCTCAACCTGCTGGCCACATTCTTCTGCTGCACCCCAGGATTCCATTGGCTCTCCTTCTGTGCAGGGGAGCTCCTGCCCCGCCGAGAAAAACAACAAACAGCAAGGTGCATTTTCCCTAGGATAGGAGGCAGACGCGCCGGGGTGCGAGGCGGCGGCGAGCGGCGCCCGAGGCCGGCAGGTGGCAGCCCGTGCCCGGCGTGCGGCAGGGCCACACGGCGGCACCCGGCGAGGTGCCAAGGACACCCCTGCCAGGGACGGGCCGGGAGCGGCTGCAGAGCTGCCCTCACGCCGGTGAGACCGCTCCAGCCCCGTCGCATCCGAAAGGTTTTTGGTTCTGTTGCAAACACGTCTCTAGCGGCGCTAAACTGTCCCCAGCTGCGCTCAGTAAAGCCCACGGGAACAAAGGATCCTGGGCTGCAATACAGCCTCTCTCTTCTCGTGCTTCCTTTCATGTCGGTAACAAATCCCTTCCAAACAATAACGATTTTTTTTTTTTCCAGCTTTGTCATTGATCTCTTAAATAAGATGTTCTCTGGCAACATACCAGCGCATTCCAGCTCTCAAAAGATGAATCCCTTAGGACTCCCTTACAGCATTTTTCTTTCAGAAGTTTTGACGCATGCTGTAATGAAAAGAGAAACAATACAAGACCTGATTAATTAGAACTACAGCTAACAAACAGTGCCCTGAGGGATCAGCACTCTAATCATCAAGTAATGTCAGAGCAACATCTGTATCCCCATTTCCCTCACTCTTTTTCTTCTCAGCCTTGTGTAGTTTTAACCTGAGATAGCTCTACCCGTGTACTGGGCTTATACAGGTGACGAGTCAAGCTACAGGAGACAAAAAAGCATCCAAGTACCACAGTTCACTGTGTGGTAGCTTCTGTATGACTATCACTCTTAGTCAAAATGAGCAACCTATCAGTGACATCTTCAGAAAACTAGCTATTATGGATGTCTATTTTTTTTTTATCAGCAAAAATTAGGAAGTGATTGATAAAAAATATAGTACAATATAGCAGAGGATGTCCCCTCAGAAAAATAAAAATCTTGTTATGTGCTTTGCCTTAGTGTATGTTTTCCACCCCTTTTCTCTGTCCATGCTTTATAGTTTTTCCTTTATCAGTGCTTCTTTCTTTTTCCACCTCACTATTCTGGAAGATTTATAAAAGGAAACTAAACTTGACCTAGGGTCAAGACTAGACCCTTTTTGCCATGAAGGCACTGTTGTGTTTGCTTTATCAGGGTTCGCTTGGTAGTCTCCTCAGCATCTAGGCAGGGACTCCATGAGAGGGTCCAGAAATCTCTTTTCCTTGTGAGCTCAGCCTGGCATGAGAGTCAAGTGCTATTCTAATGGGCATTTCTGTAAATCACATCAATCATATAGGGGAACATTTGTAATTACAAGGTCAGGGATAAATTAGTCATCCTGTCATAACTGAATACTCTGGCAAATAGCAAGGCTGACATAGTCCTAGTAATTTATTTTTTCATGGGTACAAGCAATTTAGTGTTTCATAGCTCTGGTTAAAGTTGAAGTTTAGTCTGCAGATGACTAACCACAAAAACAGCAGGATGGCAGGATGTCTGTAGGAATGGAAAGAGAATGCTCTCTATTGTTGAAAAGTAGTTTTCTTCCTTCCCAAATTACTTCAGAAGAAAGGGCCCTACCAGATACTTCACAATTTTTTTTTCCCCAAAAGCAGACTGCTCATGGGGCCCGCAATCACAAGCTATATATCACTGCTCAGAAGTACAAGCTGGTTAATCTGTCGGCTCACTTCTCTGGTTTCCACCATCTCCACATAGCAAGCTCTTCCAGGCCCTTACTTCTGGAGTGGTCCATTGGCCATGGTCCATGATGAAGTCAATGCTACCTCTTCAGACTGAAATTCAAAAAAAACATGTCTCAGATCCTAATTGATTCAGATGAAGAAAGAAAAGAACATCCTGTACTCACCCAGGATGCTATGCCCAAACCTCAAGGGCAGCAAATACCTCCTGCAGTTTGCCAATTCTCCTCTTTGAGTCTGAAGGAGATGCATAATATACATGGGAAAAGTCTGTTCTGGTGTAGGAGCCACAAAGTGAATGTTTACCCTGTGGTTTTGAACCCATTGCTCTAGGCAGTAGCTACCCTGCTCCAGCCACTGAGCCAAAACTGATCTTAGTGAGTGTGGTGTCCTGTTTGGAAACAGCACAGTTACCTCCACAGAGAAATTGCACGCAAAGCTCCAGCAGAGTGGGTTGACAGGAGAATACACAAGCTCCTCAGAAAAAAAGGGCAGTGTGTATTCATTCCTACTAAAATCTGAGACCAAAAAAACCAAGTGTCTCCTTTGCAAAAGAGCTCTGTAAAATGATGTCCAGCAAACCAAGTCTTGAGTAGGCATAGGGGCAGCACATGTTTAATGTCAGTTACAGTTTAAAACAGAGAGACTGACTCAGAAAATATTATTTCAGCCTTGTTTGTTCTTGATTTGCTGCTTCCCTTGGAGACTTGAGCCTAAGACTTTGAAAATACCAGTCCCCTGTAAAGCAGGTATATTGAACTGCCAACAGATTTGCTTTTCTATACATTGCTGCTTTCTGTTTCTGTGTTTTATTTGTATGACAGTCTGGGGCCATCACCGCCTGAAAGTGTATCCTCTCCCCCTGCACACAGCCTTCCCTCATGTTGTTTTTGCAGCTCTTGTTTCTCACCATCCCTCCATGCCATTTCTTCCTTTTACTTGAATTTACACCAGGTGATTCCTCCAACCATCCCCCTCCCCTGCAAAGGCCTACCAAGAAGGCCTTTGCTCCTCACACTTGTACTATGAATGTACATGCTCGTATTACCACCTTCTCCTCACAGCTGACAAACTACGTCTTCTTCCCACACTTCTCCTTCCCTTTCTGTCTGCATTCCCAGCATTAGCCAGATATGCTGTCTCCTGATTTTTCTGTGCCCTTTCCACTGTGTTCCCCTCAAAACCCACTCTAAAAAATTTCTGCCAGAGGTTCACCCTCAACATTTAATAATTACCTCGGCCACTCAGGCTTGTGTCTTCCTCCACTTTTTGATGCTGCTTGGCCACTTTTGCCTGAGACAGTGAAACATATTATCTTGGAAAAGAGAGAAAAAAATAGGGAATTTATTAGTGGAGGAAGCAAATAGGTAACCTCTGAAGGTTCTGAATTCTTTAGACCATTTTATATGCTCTTTCTGCTTTCTCCCAAAATAAATAATTTCTAAAAACTAGAGTAGGACTTTAGTTTCTGAGACCTGCCCTGAGAGCAGAGACCCTTGGGGTACTCTTGCAGACAGAGCCACCCCAGGGTGCAGAGGCTAAGTGTGGAAAAGAAAGGCCAGTTTGTCAGAATCCTGATCAGATCCTGAGGCTAAAAATCTCTGGTGGGGTGAGGCTGAGGTAGGAGCACAGAAGCTAAAGCTCAGCTCTCAAGTAGGTAACTGAAATGTATAATTACACACGAGCACTGAATAGAGGTTTCTGTTAATCTGTGAGCCAATAATCCTCTTTCATTGCCACTTAGCAACAGAATTACAAACTGAGGATGGAAAGCCAGGTTGACTTAAAATTCCTCTCTTTGCTGGACAGAGATGAAAAAAGTTCTCTCTCCAAGCAGGCACAACAGGTTTCCCATCTACGGGTATTGTGCCTTTCAGCACAATATAAGTACAGACACCTGAATTTCAAGTTGCCCAAAGAACAGCTCAGTTGGGCAAATAACATGGTAAATAAGAATTAATAAATTTTATTCACAGAAACACAAGATTAATCCAGACACACATGTCCACAAACTCCATTAAATCATACATCTTCAGAAGGGGGAATATGGAAGAAAGGACTGTTGGGCCAAAACTGCTGCACTGGAAATTATTCTTAACTGGTGGGTCAAACAGCAATCATCACATTTTTGGGAGATCCACAGTGTCATAGAGATGCTCAGAAGAGGTGCAGGAGGTTGGTAATCTTTAGCAATGATCCCTACCCAGAGCCACTGGACCTCATTCTCCTCTCTTTGAGAGATATTTTGCACCCAACAGAGTGCCAGTGTACCTGAGGCCTCTCTTAGGTTTGGCTATTTTCATAAACATCAGAAAAGAGGTAAATTTAAGTGCCTGCCACCATGCTCTTTTTATCTCAGCCTCTTCTTTCCATCTCCTTCTTACCTTTTTTTTTTCCTTCTTTTTTTTATCTTTTTTCTTTTCCCGTTCTTCTTAACTATAGAGTTGAGCAGTCAGAAAAGGCATCATCTTTCACAGTGCTGCTGTGATTCTGGGACAGAGAGAGAACTCAAAGACATGCTAAAAGCTGCTTAACAATGAGGCTCAGCCGCATCTTGGAGTGTCTAGTGAGACTGCATGGCCTGCTTGGCATTCAGCAGATTCTTCCCATAGTCCAACTCAGAAGCCTTTTCCTTTGCACATGTCATGATCCCAGAGACAAAACTCCTACGAGGACAGCTTCCTTCTACCTTGAGCAACTTGTTCCCTGTACTGTGGAAAGGATGGGCTCCCATCCCAGTAGTGCTGCCCAGCAGCGGAGAGAGAGGGGAGGTATTCCAGCCAAAGGGCAACAGAGCCAAGGGTGCTGTTAAAATGAAAGTTTAAATTAATATTTACATTTTCAAAGGATTGAATTTACTTTGCTGGGTTTATCTTCAGCCAAGGACATGGCTTTTGTTTGTTTGTTTTGTTTTTACAGTAATGTTTTTCTGTGAAACTGAGCAGCCAAGACCTGCCCATGCAGACCCACACACCCTGTTTAAGAGAGGCTCTTTGTACCAAAACATGGCTCTGCTCCAGACTGCTGGAGTTCTTCATTCCTGACCAAATAAAACACAGTGGCAGGGGTCTGTCCGAGGGGCCTGCAGAGCTCCATGGCTGCTGGGTACCCTGCCATGGGTCACACGACTGTGTCCCCTCAGGAAAGTGTTAAGCAGGCAAAGAGGAAGAGCAGAATAGGGAACTTTGTTACCTCTTCTCTACTGTTTTGGGTGGCTGTGTGCAAGGAACAGCCAGAAGAGTTCTGGCTTTCAAAGGAGCCCAGGGCGTGATTTCTCAAGGCAATTACACCTGTGCTGGTAGATGTTATAAGAGAGCTTAAGGACTTGTGCAGGAAATAAATCCACTACCCACAAGCCAGCTGGATGTACGCAGCACACAGTTTTCCTTGCACTTCAGGCAGAGGAGGTAAAAAGTCTCATAAGCCATGTATAACTCAGTGCTTTCCTGCACTGAGATCTCCCCAACTTCTGCATGGCAACCCTGGGTGTAAAAAAAAAGACAAATTGCTCAACAGAAAGGAGTGTGACTAGCAATTACACACTTCTGCTATTTGCAGCCTTCCTCACATAATGGCACAAAGAAAGAGCAAAATTAGTATGTGTTCTTCTTTTCATGTGACTTTCTGTACTTTGTGGAGAAACTTCAATAGACTCATCAAGCTGATACTAATAAAAGATCTACAGTTCTCTCTATAGTCAAATATTCCCCAGATAATAGTCATGAGCTGGAATTATTTGCTGGTTTTTCCCACCTCAAGCTATGCTTCTTTCATCATTTTTCAAAGACTAAACAACTACTTGCTGAGTATCATCTTTAAAGAAAAAGCTAAAATTTACTTTTTTACTTTTTCCTTGCCACCAGGAGCCCAATAGGCAATGATGTCAAGCTCATGGGAAATCATCAGTACAAAGCAATATCCAACAGTGTTGTAAAGGACAGAGGGAATCTTTTAAATTGCAAGAAGGAGAGCAGAATAAAGAAAGCTTTGCAGAGTGCATGAGTCTTTTGTCCTCTATTGAGGGAGAAGGCTAGTTAGCAAGAGTGGGTAAAGATTTTGATCTGACCTTTCAAAGCCTTTTGAAGCATCCAAGCAATTCTAAGGACTTGTCTATTTGGCCATACTTGAGAGTTTATTAAGGCAGAATAAGAACATAAAGTGTGGCAGCATCTCTGCTAGGTGTGGACAAGCTGCTGGCCTCAATGCCTTCTCTGGCCTGCATGAGAAGGATTAAAATTCTTTTGACTCACGCTTAGAGGAGAAAAGCAGAGAGATGAAGGGGATTAAATTAATTTAGTTTACTAGTACATATTTCCCTAAGCTGGTTTCCTGTGGCTCCAATATTATGGGCTGTGATGCACTTTCAGAAAGACGTGGGATTCTGTGCATTGCATCGTGTAGTAGTGAAGGGACCATAGTGCTGCCCTACAAACTGGGAGGCACTACCTGGCCCCCAGGATCAGATGAGGCTCCCAGATCAGCTCTGCATGAAGGCTGGGGTACAAAGAGCAGGAGTGGTCTGGTCTGGGAGCCACTGTTAGAAGGGCAATACAGCAATGACCATTCATATTTGACCTCTATACCTCATGAGAATGAGGAGTGGGAATAATTCCCCAATAGCTCCGTACTCATCCAGCACTGTGGATCACCCCTCTAGCAGAGTGGGGTTTTTTTTTTAATGTTTAAAATCACTATGTGGACTCCAGGTTTGTAAAGCAGGCTGTTGGGAGTCAGAAACTCAAACTTCCTCCCTCTTGGACCTGAGTACAGGCAATAATCATTTGTCCTAACTCTAACAGGGACATAACTGGCTGCTCTAAGCCAGCTACTGGACCCCCTGGACACTACAAACTGCATGACACATAGAAGTCTGTTGGATAAGATGGTGGTTGTTCTGCTTGAGTTTGTCTTAAAGACACAACAGACTCCTCTTTGCTACAATTATTGACAAATGCAGGAAAAGTTGTGAACAGTCCAGAGGCTGAACAGTTTCTCAGCAGTGGTATGTGGGGGCCTGTATAATATGCAGGCCAAGAAAGAGAAGCTAAAGACTCCCCAGAAAGAATATATACAAACACAAGGCAGGGATAAAATGCACTTTGGCTGCAAAAAGCAGATTCTGTAATAGCTATGACTGTATATCTAGAACAAGAGTCATAGATACAGCTAAGTTGTAGGCTCAGCTGATATTTATTTTATTTTTCTGGTACAGGAGGTGTTCTGAATCTAGTTCAGAGATAGTGAGAAAAGAAATTGCTATTTTTATCTGCAGCAAGTGTTGCATTGACTTATTCACAAGTTTGCACTCTATAAACCTGAATATATATCTGTTATGTGATTGGAATTTAATCTCTCAGTTGGCAGTAGGTAAAGGGGGACATAACCACAGAGTTAACTTAATAATGGAAAAGTATACATCTGTTGCCTTTGTCCATCCATTTAAGCAGCAACTTGTGCTTGCCACAGCAGTTCATGCAGAAGGCGCACTGGTGAGTCTGTGAATTTGCATACAAAAGCAAGATTTTTCCTTTACAATATACCAAGGAATAATAGCCAGTTAATCTGTTGACTCACATACCCCACTGCATTTCAAAGTGTGTGAATAATTTTTGTCTGTACAGCTCAGTGTATGGGTAACATGCTGAGACGAACCACCGGAAAACTACTCCTGTTTTGTTTAGCATGCCTTCACCTAGTATTTCCTACCCAGGTCACAGAGCTTTCTGCTACAGGCAGAACTAGCAAGAACTTTTGCCTCAGAAAGCTAAAAAAACTATGACCAGTGGCTTGTCTAAAATAGCTATTAACAATTTTCTTTTGCTGGTTCCACATTACAAAAGTGTCTAGCCCTTGGTCTTTTCTGCCAGAAATGCTGCAGTATACTCTATTCTTGTCTTTAAAATTTGAATAAGAACAAAAATAAAAAATAAATAAATAAGAAAAGACAGATGTTATTAATGCATTGTACATAGGTACATGGTCTGCTCTGTCCCTTACCTTTCAAAATACCTTTTTCTTTTTATCCCTTACAAGATACAAGGCTGTTTCCTCTCATATCCATTTTCATGAGGCAGTCATTGGGTTTTGTCACTGTGACACTGGTAAATGTGCTTGGAAGCCAATGCCAAAGTTCAGTGAAGCCTGTGGTGAATACAGGCACTCTGTTTATAAGATAAAATGATTAGTATAGCATTTCCTGAGAGCTTTTGGCAGGAAGCAGGCACCAGTTCAATTAATAAAAAGAAAGGCATAAATGTGTCACTGTCACTGTCACTTGGTAACTTCCCACTCAACAACATGCCTGGGGGATTTTATTGCAGGGCAGATGGGGATCTTATTACAAGGTGGGACAGATGAGCAGGAGGAAGATATGGTCTGCATGGCCCAGGACATATGACAAAGTGCAGAGACACCCACAGGCACACCAGCTATAGTTCACATGGAAGTCCATGTGGTGATCTACCTGTATCTACAATGATCTCCACTAAACAGAGACTTGAGTAATTCAAAAGAAATTAACCAATGGCTAATTTGGCCCTGTGCAAATTTGCAGAAGCTTTTCAAGACTCTGCTCAGGTGGCCCTGCATGATGAAAAAAACAGGCATTTCTTCACACTTATTTGTATTTAGGTACCAGCATGAAGTGCCCTAGACTCAGCATTTTACAATCTTCAACAGCAAGATGATGAACAAAGTACATAGCTGCAATAGCTTAGCAAATATATATAACCTAAGAAAAGATTATAATTTAACCCTACAGAACCTCTTTTGGTCATTATTGCTAGAGGAAGATTTTGATTGTCATGTGTACTCTAATTAATCATTTGATGTCTGCAGTCTTCTGAGAACAAATGGATAATTGATGGAAATTCACTTAAAAATATAATACACTCCCAAAAGAACCTAGCCAAGACCCCAGGAAAATAGTGACCTGTGTTAAGATTTCTTTTTGCTATAGGAACATTTGCATCATGCTGTAGATTTATTGTGTATGTCTTCCTGTAAGAATGGCACAAAAGCTATATTTAAAATATAAACCACGTAATCATTTTGCTAATAAATAGATTGACTTTTAAAAATATTGATCTCATGGCAAGTGTCAGCATCTTTCAAACACAGGAAATATTAAGTCTGGCACAAGGATATCCAGTTAGCTTTGTGCATTAACTGAATTAGGGTTTTTTTTTTTTTAAATCACTTGTCTAGACTGATAGATTAGTATGCAGACATGAATACATATTAAAGTTGAATAACAGAAGTTTGGTTTTGAGAGATCACAAGACCTATAGGGGTAGCTTATGAAGAAGTAATGATCAGTGCCCAGTGATCTTGGCATTTAAACACTTCAGAGCCTGCTGAGATGAGCAGGTGCCAGGTGAATTCATACATTACAAATGCCCTAAAGTAAGACTCATGTATTCATGTGTTTCTTTTTTTGGACTCTGAGCTATGTCCCAGGATGGTCCTCGGACACAACCTTGGAAATTATAAAAAACCTGTGATTTTATACCTCAGGACCAACACAACCCATCTGTCTTCAAAATTGTTTGCTAACAGTATCCACCTCCTCACTTTTGAAGTAACTGGATTTGATTTAAGATACAAAATAAGGATATTTTTCTTATTTTTCTGCATAAGATCAGTAGTGTTTCCTTACTTCCAAATAAATAGGCAGTGTTAGTCCTGTGAAAACTTGATAATGACCATTAAAACTCAAAATACAGACATATCCCTCAGGGAAAATGAAAATGGAAAAGGCTGATAAACATGCACACACCACACATACCTGGAATGCCACCATTTTTAATACCATTCTTTACAGATTGAAATTCAAGCTCAAACATGAAACTCCTTGAGCACATTTATTAATTAGAAAAGCATTATCCCTGGCTTTGCAGAGAGGGGGAATGTTATATAATTAGCAAATAGTGAAAGCAACAGAAAATTTCTCACTGGTTCAAGCAGTTATTGCATTGAACACTGTCCTTAAGTGCCAAAGCTCTGCCACAGCAGCTCAGCTGGCAGACAACTGTAGTAAAATTCAGAGTTCTTGACTCTTTTTTCACCTAGAAAATTTAGGTGAACTCCTTTGAGAGGTAAATCTCAGGTCTTTTCCTTTAAGTCCCTATGGAATGTTACTCCAAAGTAAAAAAAGGTCTCACATTCAGGTCTCTATATTATAGAAAGGATTTTTTTTCAGAGCCCAGGAATTCATTAATTCTTCAAACAGGGAGTTTGGGAATTCTATCCAGATTACCAAATGGCTTACCCTCTATCAGACCCTTTCATTCCAATGTCACAGGAGAAGCTTACAGGTTTTTATGGTCAAAGTCAGGTATTCCAGCCTGTCTGAGCATTTTGCTATGTAGAAGCAGTTGGCTTTCTAAATAAAGTCAAATAGAAGGGAATGCTGCAAAGAATAAGGAGATTATCTGTGTAAAACAAGCCTACATGTCTGAGACTACATAGAAGAGAGAGAAAAATACCATTGCATAGTAGGAAAAATCCTTGACATAAACAAGGGCATTAGCCATAGGACATGTTTGCTCTTGACCTGAACACTGTAATGCTTCCAAGCAGGGAACACACTTTCATTAGAAAAAAAGCATTAATCCTAATTCTTCAGAATTGAACTTCAATTTATTTGGAATTCAGATAAGCCTCAAAACATTCACATATTTGAAGATTATCTAAATTTTTCCATAACTGGGGGTCTCACACTTGTTGTCTTCCATCAAGCTGAGGTTACTGGGTACACCAGTGACTCTTGGCCATTCTCTTCTCCAGCACCCTAATAACCCTGTATGCACCCCTTCTTCTGGGTTTTATGAGTCACCTAGATCCCAGATGCTTGCACTGTATAGCCTCATACTACCTCGGTTTTAGCTGTTACCCTACAGCTTCTTCCACACCAGGATTCCTAAATATCTCTTTCTGTAACTTAATTTACTCTTTTCTTACAAAAGGACAATTATGCTACTGCTCTGTGCTAAGGCTCTGTGTTGCACCACTTTTCTTGTCACATGTATCCTGCTAGCAGTCTCCTGGAGCTGCCCTCTTTCCTGATCTTCATGGTAGCTTCCCGCATCCTTCAGAGTACCTAGAGTTTGCCTTACAATTACATCTCAGAGCTCAGCCTCTCTTCATTTCACCTTCTCTTGTTTTTTATTAAATTATTCAGTATGTAAGTTTCAGAATGCCATTGCACAGAAAATCTTTAAGAACATTTAACAACAGACAGACAACAGTCAATCAGCACCTGCTGGATGCTCAGCAGTTACCCATCCTCTTTCTCCTTTTCCCTCCCACAGTCATGTTTTGATTCTCTACCAAGGGAGAACCATCCTCCTCTGCCAGCTGTTCCAAATCCCTGAGCCTTCACATGCATTTTATGGAAAATACTACTAAGTTGAAGCTGATAATAGAAGGGGGAAGATTGCTTTCACTAGGCTATAGTAATTTTAAATTAGATTCACACAGATTTTAATAGATTTCTGTATAAATTCTGGATGCTTCATGATCAGAGATTGAGTAGATATTCTTTTTTTGCCATCTCATCGAGTCTACCTGTATCTTAGAACTCATAGAAATGATCTAGTTGTGTGAAAAAATGTGTGAATGGAGATTCACAAACACACAAAGTCTAATTTCCACTCAAACTAGTGTCCCTGATAGTAGTCAAAGAATCCCTTTCTGGATTATGTATGGGATGTTGAGAGTTAAAAAAAAAACCCAGCAAATTAAGAACAAGGAATAAAAATCATACTGGGATTAGAATTTTTCATGCTCATTATTCACTTCAAGAAGCAGCTGCCAAAAGGTCAATCAATGTTATAAAAGAGGGAAGCAAAATAATATGGACAGCTGAAATGTACTATCCCTGTACATCTGATTTTTCAGAAACTGGTACTTTGCAGGAAAACCTAGAGAAAAATAATTAAAGTAATTGTCCCATAGGAGAGCAATTTCTCATGCAGACAAGTGCCAATATAATTAACTCCTTGGCGTTATCTCCTTGCAGAACAGCTGACAGCAAAACATAAGACAGCCTACTTGCCCTAGAATACAGGTAATTTCTCTTCCATACATACAAAGCTTCATTGCTTCAGAGAAATATTCACAAATAATGAGAACAAAATAATGAGGTAATATGTTTTTGCACAGATCTAGGAGCAGCATTTAACTTTCCTAGATTTGAATACAACCCCCAAGCATTAGATTGCAGCATGGTTTGTTACTGCTGGGCACCTTCCACTGACTTTTACATGCAGGCAAAGTGTGTGTAGAATGTTACCTACGTATCAGCCTGCTTTGCTGTAAGTACAAAGGGCACTTTGATCCCAGTGCAGGAGATTACTGTATTATAGATTTTTTTTCTCAAAAATCAACTTTGCCTAGAGAGAAAAACTGCCTAAAGCAGCCTGAAGGCATGAAAATCTCTGGAGAATACCATCTGTGATTTCTCTCTAAGACTTCCATCATAATCCTATTCAAGAAAACTGCTTTTTGTTAGAATACTGTGAAATCAGTAAAAAATGAGTGCCAGCTCCTGAAAAGTGTAGACTCAGGGTTGTTTAGGACGTGGGTAAAAGGAACTGCTAAACAGGGCAGGTTCTTTGTCTCTCAACTAGCACAAGGTATGGTATGGTATGGTATGGTATGGTATGGTATGGTATGGTATGGTATGGTGTATGGTATGGTATGGTATGGTATGGTGGTATGGTATGGTATGGTATGGTATGGACAGTCTGTGTGATGCAGCTGAACAAATCCAGCCAACTCCCCCAGGTGACTTCTCCCAGCTTAGGTTGGGGCTGAGTTCAGCCCTGAAAAACCTCTGAAATGTACATTTGTACACTTACAAATGTGGAAATGTACAAACCCACATATAACAATAACATTCCCAGCATAATAAAGATTTGGCAGCTAGAATCTTTGTCAGATGTTAACAAAAGCTAACATCTTTTTGTTAGCTGCCTGCCCTGGCTCCTTCTGGGGTACATGGTGCAAGAGAAGACTCATTTCACTTTTCTGAGACCTTTGGCTTCCCAGGGGACATCTCTCTAGAGATCTTTTCCCTGTGACTAAGAGGAGACCTCAGTGTCTGAAGGTTGGGCAAGATGAATCATTACTAACGTCTGGTGGGTGACAGGTTGTGTCAGATCCCATTTAAGTTGTGTCTCAAAACAGAGACATTGCTCCTTTCCAACATGCATAGAAACTGATTGGGAATCCAGCACTGCTTGAGTCAGACAATGAACAAACTCCATCACCCATGTACTGAGTCTGCATGTGAATGTGGGATCTGATCCTCAGCACTGAATATACTGAGAAGAAACATAGGACAGATGCAGAGAAAATATTGGAGCATTATCATGCACAAATTGAGTGCAAGCTAAAGAAGTCACCCTAGAACTGGTTGGATTTCTGGACCAAAAAATAGGTCATTTGTGTTATTTTGTGGAGGGCTTTCTATGAGTGTAATCTCCCCAGGCAAGGTTCATGTTTGTTTCCGTTACTTATTTTCTTTTCTCTAGTGATCCCGCAGTCCTTCCATTGACTTCAATGGCAGTGCCATGAAGCAATGGACTGACTCTAGGATTGGGCTATTTACTAAGCAAATAATCAGAATCAGCAGTTTTGGAGTCATATGGGCACCCAATAAGCAGCCTGTTCAGTTGTTGGATTGGCTATAAAACCCCAAATCCCCTCAGCTCCTGGCTGCTGGCACCAAGGCTCACTAACAGCAAGCAGAATGGCCTTTCAGTCTGCGCTCTTTGTTTTCTTAGCTGGACTGGTATTTTTCTCTGAAGCTGCACCACTGGTGAGTTTCTTTGTATTCAAACCCAATCATTACAAAAATGATAATCTGGATTTTCTAGATGACTAGCATCCTCCTCAACCATGAAATTCTGTAACCACTGGGCTTTGTCAGAATGCTATTTCTGGGTTTTTTTTATAGTAGCATCTTCAGAATTCTTGAAACTTTTTTCTTTTCTTGCCATTTACCTACCTATTTTAAGGTATTATGGAAGGGTCAGGGATCTAGGTGTCGTGACCTTTTATTTTCCTTTGTTTCCTTCTGTTCATGACTCACATCCTGCATTCTCAATTAAGAGCAAGCTTCACCAAACAAGTGCTTGTCTAAAGCACTAAAAATATTTTTGAGGTATGACTAAGGATTCCATATAATGTAATGAAGCCTAAGAGAGGGATAGCAGCCTTAGGATACTGTATGTATTTCTTTGTTGGTTTCCCTAGATAACATACTGTGTCTGCACTTAAAAGAATTTACTATTTTCATATTTGTGATCTCATTATAAAGGTATAACATTATACCATTTTTCTAGAGACATTTGGAGCAACTCTAAATATTGATCAAGCAATCTGTGTGTGTGTAATAACATATCAGTATAAAGCTCTAAGACATTCTGCTTAAAAAATAGATGTTTAGAAATTAGCTTTGAACAGCATGTTTCAGAGAACTTGCTTTTAAGTGAATGGTAATTCTGCAATTAGCATCCATCTTTTCTTTGGGAGAAGGTTTTTACAGGCTTGGTGAACAGTTCCTATACAACTTCTCCTTTTCCCAAGGTCTCCCATGGCTCTGTTGATTCCAAATGCCCTCTTATGGTGAAAGTGCTGGATGCAGTCAGAGGAAGCCCTGCATCTGATGTAACTGTTAAAGTTTTTAAACAGGCTGAAGATGGAAGCTGGCAGGACTTTGCTGTTGGGTAAGTTGTGTGGTCTTCTGGAGTCATTTTCAAGGTGCCTTGGACAAGCAATTGAGGAGTTAATGGAATAGAGCTCTGATCAAAACAGAAATATGTTTTCTGATGTGTACCACATTATCAATGTTCACAGCACATGAATTCTGATTTCAAATCCATTAGATTTAAGTGAAATTCATCCATGATTGAAATGCTAATTGCAAAAATGTTGCCCTGATTCTTAAGATTTTCTAAAATCTTCTAAGTTTACATTCTATTAGAAAACTTTCCCACAAATTTCTATAAACAACATATTGTTTTGCATTCCTTCATGGGAGTGCAGAAACTTAATGTACTAGTAGTTTGTCCAATGTCTGTAAAGAGGTAGCCCATTCACTCTCCAATCCACTGTCACCTTTGGAGAAATATAAAAGTTAGAATCAGAGAATAAACCTTCTTCTTTACCTTGCAAATAGCAAGTAGCTCATGTTGTGCTTTCACGTGTCCTATAGCAACCCAAAAATATGTCCAGATGCTCATCTTATCTTTGTAAGGGACTAGTTTTAATACTTTTTTTTCCTCCTAGCTTCAGTATTATCTTTCCTTTTTATAGAAAGAAAAAAAAAAGCCTATTTACCAGCATTTTGTAGGTAATCCATACTAACCTATCTCCATATGTAATGGATTGACTTTTAATAGAGCTTTATGTGCAGCAGTCACATGCAAAATCCTCTCTGTAAGCTTTTTCTGCACACATGCAAATAATAATTGCATTATTCATCTTCTGCTGTGGACCAAATGTGTTGGTTGGAAGAAACTCCTTGATCAGAAAGTTTTAAAGAGCCCTATTATAACACAACACAGAAGCAAAATCTCCACAATTAGAGGCCATTTCTCTAGCTCTAAATGTCTTTTTCTAGAATGACAGACCAATACCAACAGACACCTAGCATCCTTACAAATACCTTAGGACATCACAGAGGGTGATGAAAATAATTCCTTCAGTCTGTGAACAGGTGTATGAGTAACAGAAGAACACAGTTTACTAAAATTCAAATAGCTGAGGTATTCAGTCATTTTACTTTGATTGCAAGAATTCGTTGAATCAGATATTTAAATAACTCAAGAGAAGTCTCCAGTAGCAGCAGAATATTCAAGCACAGAATTATAGGCACAAGAATGGACAGGAGTCAACTGTACATTTAACTGTCTATTACCAGGATTTTTTATAGCATGATTTACATATAAGCAGCAGGTAAAAAAAAAAAAAAAAAGAAGACTGCAAGGAGAGATAACTTTCTCATCTGAATGGTTTATTTTTATATATTGAAAACAAAAAAACCCTTTTCTCCTTTGAAAAGTTGCAAGACAATTTACAAGAGTGAAAAAAAAAAGAACTCCACTTCCAAGTGCTGAGTGTTAACCTTAGAATAAATTACTCCTTAAATGGATTTATATACTTTAATGAACAGAAAAACTCCATGAAAAGTGACACATTTTTTTCAAGGAAAGAAGAGACAAAGATAACATCCCTAGTGAGCATCCCTTTCGTTATTAGAAAACCAAATTATTTAAAATGTTTCATCAAGTACTGTTTAACAACTAATACAAAATACAATTTACAGAAGAATAAGAGAAATGTAATGTCATTATTAAATGCCCTCACTTCTGGGGCATAAAGTGTTTTCCTGTTCAGTTTGCAACCCTGCTCTCAACAAGTCCATGGAGACAAATCCTGTAGTTCTTAGGCAACTTCTGCTGACACTTTAGGTTAGTATACTTAAGAAAATTTAATTACATCTTCTTAAACATAAATTAAGAAGATTAACTCTAGGCAAGTGAGAACCATTTTGCTGGAGGATGGCAGTGAATGAACATTAAATCACAACTTTTATTGCTGTAAAGATTTTGACATTTTTCTTGACTTGCATCATAACCAAGGCTGTTTTCAGTGATACCATTGACTTTAGGTGATGACAGTTGTTTGAACCAAGTTTTCACGTACAATTACAATTTTATTCTTTTTGGAAAGCCAGAATTTCCCTGTGTAAAAACAGCTGAAAACATGAATGAAATCCAGGAACACAATCTGTAAATACTCCTGTCAGGTGAATAACATTTTGAAGTTACAATAACTAGCAGATACATATGAGAAAGTTGGATTTTGTGCAAATGTCTGTTATAGTTACGTTTTTACTATTTTGTTTTCTTATTTTTACTTTGCAAGCACACTTCATGGAATTAAGCAAATGTACTTAGCAACTGTTGAATTTGAGTAATGGTGTTTAAGGGGCAGTGGGAGAGTTAGAATAGTAGGAGCTGACTTTATTAAGAGGCTTATTTCAAAATTACTCTAGCTAAAAATATGCAAAAAGAGATAACTTCAGCGTAACATAGTAGAGAAGGGTTTAGGACACAGAACATGTGATTCGGATTCTATATGAGCTCCTCCTATGACTAACTTTGATCTTCTCACTCCTCACAAGTTTTTGGAAATTTAGATGTCATCATGTGGTTCAAGAGTTGCAGTCAGTCACGTTTTTTTAACAAGTAGTTACCCACGTGCAACCATAGCTGGGTTACAAGTCATGAAAGAAAAGACTTTTGTGTATTTGAAGCAGTTCTCCAACCCTCCCGTTTTTTTTTTTGTTTTGTTTTTTAAACTCCAAAATAAGAGCTTGTGTTCCTGAGATATTTCCTCATCAGTCTGCATCTGACAGCACAGTTTATCTCAGTGCAGTATGTCCTAAGAGTTCATAAACATCATTGTAAAGACAGTGTAGGTTTAACCTGGCCACAATATACAACTAAGGTCCAGATAGTCAAAACGAGGTTCAAGATTGCAGCATGGGCTGGCACTGCAGTAACTTCACTGGAAAAAGCACAGCTTTTTAATTTAACTGTCCATCTTACACCAGATGCTGGCAGTCCACATGCTATTAAGAATAAGGAACCATGTTATATTTAGTCCCCCACTCAGACAGAAATACAAGTGCAGTTCAGAAGCCATCA
Source organism: Taeniopygia guttata (assembly GCF_048771995.1). NCBI lineage: Eukaryota > Metazoa > Chordata > Aves > Passeriformes > Estrildidae > Taeniopygia > Taeniopygia guttata. Next base: position 108,550,071 of record NC_133026.1, read on the forward strand.
CAGCATTTTGCTACCAGCCCTGAATGCTGAGCATTCTCTGCCTTATGCTAATCCTCTCCAGGCTCTGAATCACACACTGTCCTGTTGTCTGTCAGTGCAGCAGTGATGCTGAAGGGTTTCCTTGTAAGACCAGTTGTATTGAATGGCTACCACTTAATAATTGAAAGAAAGTGCCATTAACTTCTGGTAGTGGGCATGCCTTTTCAAGTGAGCTCTTGTTTCCAAGTTTCCCAGCTGTTCTGGATGGTTAACATCTGACACTCTGGAGCAGTACCCCTGAGGGAAAGCACCATTCCAGCTCCATCCACACTTTTCTCAAACTAAAACTAATTTGTTTTTCTGAACAAAGATTTTGAGGCGGACACCATTTTTCCTTCTAATTGCTTGTCTGGACTATCCAGATTACAGGCAGAAGTATGTGGATTGCTAACTTCTCTCTTCTGCAGGATCTTAGTAGTTCTGTTTCACAGCTTCAAGGACACTCACAAATGAATTCTTTCTTCTTTTATTAAAGAAAGATAGATCAAACCAGAAATTACTAATTAAACTAAAAGAAAACAGATGCATATATTTTACAAATTGACTGAGATACTTGTTTCAAATAGGACTTTGATTCTCTGCAGGTTTAATCTGCCTTTGATACACTTGATTACGTATTGGATCAGTGAGATCTTGTCAGTCTTGACAAATAAGAAAAATTAAAATTAGCATGGGATTTTCAGTCCTGCTACCTCTTAATTTAAGCAAAAACTCTGTAGTTCAGTCTTTTTTAATTTACCACGATTAACCAAAGTTTACAAATAAGGTGAAGGAGGAGAAAGAGACTGGGAAAGAAAAGCCCAATAGCACAACTGATTCTGTCCTAGAAAAGCAGCATGTCACAGCTTTCTCCACTTCCTCTCCTCCTCAAGTTTGTTTTCTGCCTAGGCAGTTACTACTTGCCATAAGACAGGAAAGTTCCACTAACTCTCCCAGTCAAGGCTTTCTTCATTTTTCCTTCAACTAAATCATGTGCTTATGAAGTGCTATAAATATCAAATAAATATTTTCAGCAGAAAAAGACCCAAACAAAAACAAACAAACACAAAAGGTTAAAAAAATTAGAAACTAAGTAAAAGGAGGGAAAAGAGATAAATGGGGTTTAGGAGCTAAGCATGTAAATATTTAAACAGCTGTCATACAAAGCTCGAAAAACCTCCTTTTTCAAATAAATAGGATGCAATGCTGGCTATACTTCCTTCTTACTGCTGGAGTTTCTACATCCACAGTTTTTTGTTCTGAGCTGAACACATAAGCTCTGAGCTGGGAATTCCTATTGCTCATTTATTTGGTACCCAGTGGAAGAGGCCCCTGCTTTTTGACCAAGGCATTGTAATTCAAATTATTAAAATCTTATGATGCAAAATTGCTTTTCCAAGACATTACCACTAAGGGTCACATAAAATCACATCAGTGTATAGGAATAAACTCCAGATCCTCTGTGCTAATAACTAGAGAACAAAATAATTTCCAAAAAAATTTCTCTCTCTCCTTAGTTTTATTTTGAGATTTGGCATCTTGCCTCTCATCATGATATTCCTTCTCCTAAGACAGTAACCTTTGGTTCCAGAGGACATTTGGTACAAGTTAAACATGATACTAAAAGAGGGACCTTAAACCAGCCAGCTTTGATTTGTGATGTATATGGGTGAGTTGGTAGCAAGGACGGACTTTGAAATGTATAGAAACATACACTACATAGAGGGAAGGAATTATTTCAGATAATTAGGCTGCACAATGTAGAATTTGGCACCTCTGCTATTTAATATTCCGCACTATTTCTGTTTAAATGATAATATAAAATATTTATATAGGTATTTAATAATTACAGGAAAACCACAGAGTATGGGGAGATTCACGAGCTCACGACAGAAGAACAGTTTGTAGAGGGAAAATACATGGTGAAGTTTGAAACCAGCTCCTACTGGAAGGCGCTCGGGCTTTCTGCATTCCATGAATACGCTGATGTGAGTAGTGGCAAACATCCTTGATAACCAGTACACACTGTCTGTGTAGTGGCATCAGTTGGAAAAAGCAAACACAGCCCTTTAATACTGAAGGAGCAGCAACACACAGTGAAGTGGTTCACTGCCACACAGCACTGGGCAAATAAAGGCAGTAAACATCCAGCTAAGCCACAGGAAGGAGCCAAATTCCCTGCAAATGCTGACACAGCTGCACCCATTCACCCCCTTATGCCAGTAGGGAATCTTGCTTGAAAAGAGATACATTATTCAATAGTAGACAGTGTTTATAAAAACAAACAAGGAAAAAAAAAAAAAAAGAACCAAAAGAAAAAAAGACTGCTTTTTCTGATGCTGAAGGAATGGAGAGATTTGGAAAACCTAATTTTATAGTAAATAAGCTATGTTTATATCAGAGGTATTCTACCCGTATCAGTCACATGAAAATCCCTGAATTCTAATATGACATGTAATTGCAAAAAAACCCCAATTATTTCTGGTGTGCCCTTTTTTTTTTTTTAATGATGTTCAATACCAAAATATACAGCTAAAAATAAAGGAGGTATGAAAAAAGTAAAGAAATACCATAGTGGGAATGGAAAAGTTGTCTATTTTGTTGATACTCAAATTTCACAAGCAGGCCAGCAATGTGATAATGTCCTGTCTCTCCCTTTGCTTTCATTTTGATTTATTGTGTACTCTATTCTACTACATTTACTTAGCACATCCAAAAATCTGTTTAAATTCTTCAGGCTTAATCTGTCATCAAATTTAAGGTTCCCCAACTTAAGTACTCTGAAACAGCTGCTGGTGGTGTTGTAGAACATTTCAAACCACAAGTTCATGGAGCTCTAGTGGAAGACTAAAGGAAATTACCGAGTCCCAGATCCATTAAATCTGAGGTGCCATTTGGGTGATTTAGGTCAAAAAATGAAGCCTCAAAAGTATTCCCTAACCATTTGTATGTCTGAAAGTTGTAAGGGCTACACCTCAGAAGGTGCTTAAAAGTGCCTGACTGAGATTATTCCAGCTAGGCTGAAGAAGCTTTTCCTTGACATAATATAGCCTATAGGCCAACAAGCTAGCCTGGGAAGTGGGGAGAGTTCAGGGACTGAATGTGTACAGAGTAACTGAAGCCTACAGTCCTCAGAAGCTTAGACTTTGGTTGTAGGAGAGAACTCTCTAGTCTACTTATAGAAAGTGTCTCATGGTTTAGAAAATATATCAAATAGTAGGCTAAGGAAAGCTGGATTCTGATTTTTTAACCCAGGTGACAATACTTTCCTTTCCCATTGGACTAATTTGAATTGTCTTAGGGTAAGGGTCTCTTGTTGTTCTGGCAAATCTAGCCACTCAGTTCTTAATGCAAAAACTGACCCATCACCAGCTGTCTTAAAAACAGGAGGGGGCACTGAAGTACAGAAAATAGCTTTGGGCTCCATCTGCCTGCCTTGTTTGGCCACATCACACAGGAGTTGTATTTAAATTCCCTAGGTGGAATTTCACCCCTGTCTTTCTTACTGGTCATTTGAGATACTTCCCCCTTAGCCTCGTATTCCACATCACAAAGCAGTTTGCCCGGCTCAGGTGTGGGTATTTCCATCCAGCTTCACCGCAGCTGAGGCTCTCTGTGGACCTCGGCCCAATTGTCACAAATATCTCAGTCCTTGGCAATCACAAAATAATGGGAAGCATTACCCTTCAGAGGGGTAAAAGCACTGAGCAGGACCAGCAAAGTGCTCTGCAGATGAAGTGGGGTGTGCTGCCTAGCTGTTAATAAGGGAGCTTTGGCTGTATTGCTGTTCATCATGACCACGAGTGTTCCCTTTTCCAGGTGGTGTTCACTGCTAATGATTCCGGTCACCGCCACTACACCATCGCCGCTCTCCTCAGCCCTTTCTCCTACTCAACCACTGCTGTTGTCACTGATCCCCAGGAATAAACATGTACTGTCTTTTTCACACTTTCCTCCACTAGAACTATCATAGGCTTTTATGGGAGGAAGGTTTTTCCTACTGCTAATGCATAACTTTTTGCTACATTAGTAGTTGTTTTTTTTTTTTTCCATTTTGTAACCTGGCAAACTACAGACAAGTCAATAAAATATTACTTCTTTAAAACAATTTGGACTCAATTAGTGGAATTTTATTGTTTTCTAAAGTATTATGATTTGCATTAAAGTGCACAGGACATATGAAAAACACACATGGGATGACACTTTATTTAGTTTTGTTATCTTCCTCCACTGCCTTAAAGAAGTCTCACCAAAGACATTGGCTCAAAACAAGAAATTCATATAGTTGTGTTACCTTAAAAAAATTACCAAATAAATGTACTCAAAATAAGAAAGTAATCTGTGCTGCTCCAAGTCTTCACACAGAATATATGGTCCCACTATCAACCAGGTCGCAGGGTGAATAAGTAAAATTCTGAATACCTAGCAGAAGAACAAACAATGCACAAACCATTGAAATAAGTATGTCCAGAGAGCTGAAAAAATTAAAACCTGTGTACCTTTACTTAAAACTTCAGGTAAAACTCAACATGATGTTTCAAGAGGAAAGTTGGCTGCTCAATCAATCTAAGTACTGAAGTAATTTCAATTAGCACTTTTTTTAACATCTTTGATTAAAGTAATTATTTGACATCGCACACCCTATATAGGTGAATTCCAGTTAAATCCCTAATAAGTCAAATCTATAGCCATCATTAAAAAGAAATCCAAAAAGACAAGCGTCATCTTAATATTCTCTTCATATTTTTAGAAACAGGAAAAGGTAAGATTAGAGTGACAGTGATTCAAATAAAGTTGCTGATTTCTATCCCGTGGCCTATTGAATTTACAATATCCTGAAGGAGAGGAATTGGTTTTAACTGGATTACATAAATTAGAGAGAAAGAAACTGAAATCATGCCAGCCAGAAATCTGCAGCACTCATTTGCCACTGACCTCGGAGTTTATACCCAGAGCCTGCTGGGATGACAGCATGGCAAGTGAATCCACAAGTTGCAAAAGCTTGCCATTAACGTTTCACTGGTTACTTTTCCACAGATTTCTAGATGTTAGCATAGTTACACAACTCTTGCAAGCAGTGCAAACAGTTTCAAAACAGCATCCATCATAAAGTATGAAGAATTCATGGGATCCTGATATTCCTGGAGCTTGAAAACCGGTAGGTTTCATTTGAAGTGTGTTATGCTAAGCCCTCAAAATAGGACCTAAATTTGCTCATATAGATATACTTGGAAAAAAAAAAAAACCACACCAAAACAACAAAACAAAGAGAAAAAAACTACTCTGCATGTAGTCATCCCTGTGATGAGAGGATAAACCTAGTAAAAAAGTGTATGTACATATGTCTGACCAAAGATCAGAAATACAAAACTGAATTTCGTGAAGTCACATTTCTCTCAATTGAACCAGCAGCAATGATGCTTCTGGTAGGAGTTGACTTGTAGTTATATGAGGAAAGTCCTGAGCTTGTACTGAATCTGAGGGACAAGAGACACAACTTAAAATACTGTTAAATTGTACTTCAGAAGTTGATGTGTAGGTATCTTGATGCCATGCTGGAAACCAAAAGCAATATATTTTTCTTCCTAGGGAATGTGCAAGATAAAAAAGTAGGCCACAGATTATCCACCTATCTTTTATTAGAGCTGGGGAGGAGACTGACACAGAGAGAAATCTCTTAATATATGAACATGGGTGACTCAGTTAAACCAAGCCATAACCACAGAGAATTTTTCACTGAAATTGCTGCGTTGACATAAAATTTGCATTTCTCTCAGTTATATGAGGTCAGTACAACATTATTCCTCAATAAAAAGAGAAAAATACAGAATAGACATTTCTTCCAAGATAATTGACACAGTAGTTGAACTAGGCAACGTTCACAATATTTCCACAGACAAGGATAGAAAATACTTCTTTTCACAGACAAGGTTCATGTTTGTATAGGTTACTTATTTTCTCATTGTTTACTAAGTAAATAGTATGAATCTACATGTTGAAAGTCATAGGGGTTTTCTGATAAGTAGCTTCATCTCAGAGGCCTTGATATAAAAATCACAGGTCCCACCATTTTCTGCTTGCCGACACAGACTTCCTAGTGGCAGGCAAAATGGCTTTTCATTCTGTATTTCTGGTTTTCTTAGTCAGCCTGGTACTTTGCTCCGAAGCTTCACCATTGGTAAGTGTCTCAGAACTGAAGTCCTTCTACTGATGCAGTCACATTTTTTTTCTTTTACTGTTTTTAACTTTGTGTAAGCAATAGAATATTCTATTTTTTTAATTCTAATTTTGATTTTACAGTATGTACTGACTGTACTTCTCTGCTGCTGCTCTTTTCTGGTCCTTCTTTCTCCTTCTCTAAGTGAGAGGACTTTATGGGTAGAGAAGTAGCACTTGCCATTAGACATGGCAACTACATGAAAAACAACGTAAAACAAGAAAGGAAAAGCTATCATATTTGCTAGACAAAAAACCTTGAGCCTTCATAACATAATGAACAAGCTGTGTCATGAGGAATTTCATCTCCTGTTGCAAAACCCATGCTGGAGAAAGGCCTTCTCTAGACTTCTGCCTTACTGCTCTACCCACTACAGCGTAATCCCATGTAAGTAAAGAACAGATCTAAAGCCAGGATTCTTCTTCCAGAGGGCTCATTTATCCCAGGAAAGCAAGCTAAAGACTCAGGTGCTTCAGCCTGAAATTCTCCTACAACAGCCTTGTCTCTTTCTCCTTAACTACTTATTTTTCCTCTCAACTCTGATCTTTGGGAAAATAATACCTGGCTAATGTTGTTGAGGAATTAGACTTGCATTGAGTTCCCAGGGTGTAAAATCAGCAGTGGCAGTGCAGCCCTTCTTGCCAAGGCCTCACGAGTACCACCGGAGAGGAGCCCTGCATTCCAGAGAGGAAGCATGAGGAATCTGGGCATACAGGCAGTATAGATACATGCTGATACATTGGTATGATACCAGACAGGGTTCTTGACCCATGGAACATGTAAGAAGGCATGAAAGAGAGGGCTCTCAATTTTTAACCATCTACATCACAACTGCTTTTACGATGATTAAATGGATATCAGTGACTGCTATTTTGAGATCATCCCTGATTAGCACCTTCTACAAAGCTCTGTTTTCTCAGTCTTCATCTGCAGAATTAGGTAAGATCAAAGCCCTGATTCAACTCTGTTTTTGAAAAGGTAAAACATCAGGCCATAATCACTATTTGTATTGAATATATTGGGATGAAACTATAGCCATCCTGTATTTGAAGGAACTTTTTCCTCTCCTGTCCTTGTGTAGCTGCTAGAGTTGATAAATATGATTCAATATGCTGTCTGGGAGAGAGTCTGTATGTGGTCTTATCATGTTTACAGTAGAATTGTAACTCTGTGGCCACAGAGGTAACTCTATGGCAACAAGGTATCAGAGGCTCTCAAAGCCAGAAAGCTGTGCTCAAATTGCCAGTCCAAAATACAGGGGAAGAGTTGGCAGATATTTAAACATTTCTGCTACCTTTGGTGATGTAATTATTTCCTGTTGAGGCCACAATTTAGTTACAACTTCATGCTGGAGATGATGTGCAGCTAAACCATGCCAAAGAAAAAAATAGAAATGTGGTCTCAGCTGCAGTGCCTCCTTAGTGTACATGGCTACATGCCAAACAGCTCCTGAAATCTTCCTTCCTGGCTCTACCATATCCAGCCCCCAGAAAGTTTCAAATTATGTTTCCTCAGTACACAGCAAGATTCTGGTGGAAAATATGGTTTCTATTGTAGATATGAAGAATAATATTCCTTACTGTTTTATGATGCAATGTCACTTACCCTTCTTGCAACATAATAATTCTCTCTTCCTATCGCAGGACCCTCTTGATGCCAAGCATCCTCTTTTCGTAAAAGTTGTGGATTCTGTCCGAGGAAGTCCAGCTCCAAATGTTGCAGTTAAATTATATAAAGAAGCTGCAGATGGATCTTGGGAACTGTTAAATTCTAAGTAAGTCACATTAAAACAATGAGTGAAAGATGGGAAAGGCAATAGGAAGAAGCCAAATAGCTGAAAGAGCAGTTACACATTCTCTAAAGTGAGATGTCTGCTTTGCTGAGAGGAAAGATAACTACAATTGAATTAACTTGCTGCAGACTGTCTTCTAAATGTACTGTAGTTTCAACTAAAAAAAAAATGGTTTATAATGCTTGATAAATCTCATGAACGCAAGAAAGTATTTTAAGCTATCCTTTAATTCGGTCATCACTTCTCTTCAGTTTCATTGCAAAGGTCTATACTACCTTTAAGTACCCAGCAATGAACTGCTGCATTGTTACCAGAAGTATCAGATGGACTTTTACATTTTAAAACCAAGACTCTTGTCGAGAATCCTAGCTTTATTGGACATTTTCCATCTTTCTAAATGGATTTTCATTCTCACAACACCACAGTTTTAAAAAGAAACTGTTTTGAACATATACCACATCATATTTGATAGCCTTCTTTTCTTCAGGATAAAGGACTTAGCCAAAAGGAGAAAATTTGGGGATAAATCTTTCCTCACCTTCTCCCCCACAAAGAGGAAACCATACCTCAAATAATAAAAAAGAATCTTCAGATATATAAATATTGCCATGTCTTTTGAAAAACATAATTGAGAATTTAAGATGCAGATGACTTTTTTTAATTGCCCTCACGTTCAGTATATATTAACACAAAAAAAAATAAAAAGCAATTTTTACTTAAAGGACAGCCTGAAATTAAATTAGAAAAATTCTTAGGGGATACACAGAATGAGTATTCTTTATTCACCAAGCAATATTCCACTTCCACACTAAGCTCCGCATGATAGTTGCAAAGTCTCACCTGAGACCTTTTCAGGGATGCAAGCAGTCTATTACACCTTTAAAAAGTAGTGAGAAAGGGCTCTCAAGGACGTAAGCTGGCATAGCCCATGAACTTCAACTGTGGAATCCCGGACTTAGATGTATTTCTAGAAATTTCTGCAGAAACTGTTCATACGCCTCTTTGGCAACATGGAGCAGTGGGCTGGCAAAAGCAACACTGCTCTCATGTGTCCTTGAAAAATACAGGTACAGTGAAGGCCACACATCCTTGTACAATGTGGGGAAAACAATCTATTCATGTTGTCTGCTTAAATTGCCTCACTCCCTCAAGTGAGAAGACAATTTCACACATATTCTATCACTGTAAATGCGTGAAATTTTCCAGTAAGTGTGTTCAGTTCACTTATCTTCATTTCTGAGCTTAGAGACTCTATATAAAGATACTCATAGCAGCTGGATGTTGACTGAAGTGTTAAAAACACATTTAACATTTGAAACCAGGTAAGCAAAAGTCATGCTAATAGTAAATCAGCCTCTCTCAGCTTGATAATTTGTAAATAATTGAATGTTAGCAAGAGGTCCTGTAACAAATGTTCTCAATTAATGCATTTGGTATTATCTGAAAAAGCTTATTAGAGAAGTGACCAGTTATCTAGCAATGATCAATCTATGACAAAGAAAAAAAGAGACAATTGAAGAGATATAAAATTTCTGATAACTGACTATAGAGCATCTTGAGAGATATAAATGGTATTCTATACCTTATTTTCTAAGCTATATGAAAAAAAAAATAACCAAGTCCTAAGTAATGCACTGCACAATGACATAATTTTTCTCTGCATGCAATTTGAATAAGATATGCTCAGCAAAAAATTGGCAGCTAGAACAAAAGACAGCGATCTTTACATACCAAAATTGGGCACTGGCAACTCTGTTATTTGTGGATAAACTACCTTATATGAAAAACCCCTAGTATTACATAATTTCTTTCACAGAAAGGTGTTTCAAAAAAGGGACATGTCTGAGAGACAGCATTCAATATTGTTTCTGGACCCCTAAATGGGTTGGTATTCAAAGATGTATGGTTTCAAACCAGTACTAGGGCTTTAGATAACACTGATAAGTATCTTCAAATCAAATAAAACTGCCTGTTTGTTGAGGCCAATACAAACCACAAGGAATTCCATGAGGCTACACTGCTAGCTGACTTATGGTCATTTCAACCAGCAGACCTTGAATTTCTAATAGCCATCTGTAAAAAATATTTACACCGACAAAACAACTCAATACATTCAAATAAGAAAGAGACCCATGGAAAAATCAGGACAGTTGACCCTACTTAGTTGCACAGCAAGTGCATCATAGAGCTTCCACGTTGCTTACAGCAGTGGTGAAGTTTTCCCTCTGAGTGGGTTCGTTTAACTGAAGATTCTGCCAAGAGTCTATGAACAATAATGCCAGTTTTTGGCTTGCCCCCAAACAATGCAGAGTTAGTGAGATGGCAGGCAGCCATCTGCTGCGCTCACTGTGGAAGTAATAAATGCCAAGATAAGCTCTGAGGCATTCATAATACAGATGGACATAAGCCATTCCAGATCAATAGAAGTATTCATCCTATTACTTAAGCCACACACTACTCAAGTTCAATTGCTAAAATCTGCATCTTTCTCAGGCTTTTAACCAAACTATAAAAGTGTGTTCTTCTACCATTACACAGACAAACCAATGACAAAGGAGGCCTCCCAGAGCTTACAACTAAAGAACAATTTGTAGCAGGGTTATACAAGCTTGAGTTTGATACAGCCTCTTACTGGAAGAGTCTGGGCTTGAATCCCTTCTACCACCATGCTGATGTGAGTATTCCTTTTTTCCTCTACTTCAGTTGCAAAGAATAAAGATATTTAATATGTGTAGACTTCAGTTACTAATTGCAAATGTTGAATTTAATATTCACTTTAAAATACTTTCATATTAACACTTTAAATCCACGGTCTCAAATCTTTGTAGTAACAGTCATGACAGAACATAGTTACTAGCTACCCCACAAATCTCAGACCTCCCAGATGCATTATTTATGGAGAGGTTTTCAATCCTTCTACCTCTACTTAAATCCATGATTGTTTTCGTAATTACTCTAAGTATCAGAGAGACAACAAGTGGAGTACTCTGTGAAGTCCCCTGAAAAGCACTGATCTGTATTTTGGAGGCAACATTCGTATGGCTACAGACAAAGTTTGTAATTTAGATTTTTATAGAAACAAAAGTATGTACTACGTTCTGGATGCTTGGAGCTCCAGTTTACAACTGAAAAAAAATGTACAACATGCCTCTTTAATTTGCTTGGGACAAATAAACTGGTTAGAGAAACGTGTTCCAAATCAGGTACTGCTGAAGGATTTGGGGACTGTCTTCTTCCCCTCAACAGCATATAACCTTTCAGTAGCAGCAGCTCTGTGTTTGTTGTTTGTTAAATTGTGATAGATCTGCTTAGCTGTTCCTTATCTCCATGAAGAAAAGGTGGCAAACACCTGGATTAAATTGTTTTTCTTCCTGAAACAAATGAAAGATGACCTTCTTATACTAAACAACAATGAAGGTTAATGGCTTTGCCTTCTGTTGGAACTGAAATAAAAAAGGGAAGATTTACAGGATGCAAGAAAATTGATTGTATATCAATATAATTGTTGACTGGAAATTAATTTAATCTACGGTGCAAGAGCCTTCTTTCTTAAAAATAAGCCTCAGTAGGGAACACATTTTGCTCAGTTCACTGGTTGTTTAATATTCATCTTTTTTATTAATGTTGAAAGGAGCACAAGCTGTGCATCACAGAATGCTATTAAACTGTCTATTTTAAAAGCTGACACCGCTCATCTCACAATACAAAATAATGTATAATGTGGAGAGAGAAATCAAAGGACAGGATGTGCTGGTCAGGGAGATGTTAATAGGGCTGTGATAAATCATTCATATATAAGGTTATTATCATGCTGTGGCCAAATAACTAATGCAATCCCTCTCTAACTACCAGATTTTGAATCAGAACTAAAGAAACTCATTGTTTTACAATCTGGCCTAATGATAGCTAGTGTAGCGCTGTTTAATTCTGTTCCTTGAAGTACAGAACATGGTAAGAGCAACAAAAGCATTCCAACACTTGAAAGAAGGGGCTAGCTTTTCTTTTCTTTTTAAATAAAGAAAATAAATGGGGTTCATAGAAGACCTTCATAATGAAACAAAAAAGTCTTGCTATTTATGAGTACTAACAAGGAAATGCCAATTTGGATAATAAATAAATTTAATAAAGTCTTAAATAATGTGACATTTGTACATTTAATAAAGGGTATTTAGCCAGCAGAAAAACTGTGTTACAAGCAGTCACACTTCAGAGTGAGAATATTTCTGAAGTTTCATGTGAAGTTCCATACAATTATCAAAATGTTTCCATCTAGGCTTTTATGTAGAGATCACTTCTCATTTTGTCTTGTATTCGTTTTTTCTTTTTCCAGGTGGTGTTCACAGCTAATGATGCTGGTAATCGGCATTACAAGATTGCTGTTGTCCTCAGTCCCTTCTCTTACTCAACCACAGCAGTAGTTAGTGAGCCAGTGGAATAGAAGCTGACATTAGGCATGAAAATTCAGTTGTGTAAATTAAAATTTCCATAAATGATAAGAACCTAGCAGCTGAATGTATCAAGAGCTTTATATTTCATAGCAAATCATTAACAGTTGGTTTTTTATTCACTTTGTTAAGTTTAGGAAGAAAATGTATTGGCTTTGTTTTCAAATACTCTTTTGAATAAAAGTATTCTGCATTTCTGTATTGTCAGTATTGCCCTTCTGAGTAAAAGTTTAGGATTCAAAAAAACACATTAACCTCAGGAAAAAATGTATTGAAATTCCATTATGGGGGCTCTGAGAATAAGCCAATCTTCCATGAAGTTGATAAAGTAAATTTCTTCTTGCAAAGGACTTGAATAAAACATCTAAGAAAGGTGTCTAACAAAAAGCAGGCAGATAGAAAATGCAATCCACCACTACCATCCAATATGTTTTTTTAATGAAGCCCACAACAGATGAAGTCACATGGGATTATTTACCCAGGGCCCCACAGAATCATGTATTTGCAGAAAATTTTGCAAATATTGTCCCAAATTAAAGTACTCCCCAGAATTACTTGCATACCTCAAACCATCAGACATTTTCATAATAGCTGTAAAATGCAAATAAAAATAAGGATACCTGATGAATCCTGAGAAAATCAGTTTCCTATTTAATGCCAGCAGAAATATGGATGAATCTTTCTATTCCCATTCTAGTAATTCCTATATAGGGAAGAACCACTAGAGGATTCAACAGAATAGTAACCCTGTCTTGGAAAAGTATGCAAAAAGTCTGAGCCACTTAGCCTAACAAAACCAAAAGCTGAAGGCCTGTAAATACAAAAAAAGAGAAAACACCCTGCTACCCTAAGGCTTGATCCCATCACAGCCTAACCTGATGAATTTGAACAAGTGTGTCCTTTCTTTTTGCTGTCACTTTGGGGTACTGAGCACTAGAAAAATGAGGATTTTGTCTAGAAACAAACCACAAAGATAATATCTTTTCCACAGAATCTCAGAATAAACAAACCAACACAATCTTTAGAACATTATATTTCATAAAAGACAATGATAAAAAAGTACAAACATTTTCATGAACAACAAAAAAACCCAAAACTATGATAGTACACAGGAAATTCCCAGCATTTGTTTCAGTGCATTTTTTCATTAAGCCTATCTTACATACCTCTACAAATAAAATAATCTTAAGTACACTTCTGCTTGCAGATATGCAATGGATCTTTTTAATTTTTTTAAACAGTTGGCTCATTAGTAACCCACTACAACAATTAGTAAACATAACAATAGAAAAATAGAATGGCAAGATCCAAGAAAAAGAATATTTTGCAATTACTTTTCAATGCACTGTCTTTTTGCAAAATTGACTTTATATTTCATACTCTTCTAATTAAATTTGAAATATAGAAAATGGGCTTGAGAGTATCTTAAAATATTAATCAGATTCTACTCTTGAAATTTCTGTAATGTTCTTACTTGCTAATTTGCAAGACCTTCAGAATCTTGTAAGATACTCTCTTCTTCTTCTCCCTCCATGTTCACTCCTTGAAGATATCCCTTGTTTGCCTTGTCAGCAATACAAAAGCCAATGTGATTGGCTTCTCTCTACATGTTTCAAGAATCATGAAATTATCAAAAGGAATGTGCACAACTCTTAGTTCTGCATCGTATTTATTTTGTTTGAAGGCACTGTCTATGTTAAAATTCACTACAGAAGAGTGCTGAGTTCAAACAGGTAGTATGCAAATACTATTTTGATGTAATTTAAGATGGCAACTTCTAAAACTTCCCAACAAAGTGATAAAAGGTATTTAGAGAAGAGTGTTGGTCAACAATTCATAATTCAGCATCCATCATATTGGGGCACCAAAATGCAAACTTTTTAAGAACTCAGCTATATGTCACAATCCATTCACATACTGGTGTAATTCACATTTTTCTAGGACCATACATGATCAATCACTTAAAGCTGTAAAGTTATATTAGTTCAGCCACAGCATATGTGTAATATAGTATGTATATATGTAAGTATATATACATATATACGCATTAGATTTTTTTTAATTGCACATAAATTTCACAGAATGCCTAAGAAATGGGAACAAAAGCATGCTTCAGAAAATAGTACAGACCTTTGGTACTAAAGAATGTTTCATAATCACAGGTGTGAAATTGTAGGTAAACCTGTACTGAAAACCAGAAATCACTTCAAAATTACATGAAGGATTTAAAAAATTATTCAACTCCTCTTAAAGAACTGTATTAGTCTTCTGTGAAATAAGACTAATTTTATTTTGAAGATATAATTGTTCATACAGTGTATTATCTCGCCTGTCTCCATATGCTTCAGAACGTTCTATACACCCAGTTATAGAAAAATCTATCAGGAGGAGAGTAAACCACTTAAGCATGCTTTTGAAGGATGTTTTCTTCACTTTATGCTTTTAGTTATTTTAATTGTATTACATCATTCTTATAGTATATTAGATTAACTGGTATATATTAAGGTAATTCCAGTATGGTATAAAATATCTCTTACAATTGTTCTCAACTACTAAATTAAATAATAATATTTCTACAAAATATTTGGGATGCCTGTAACTAAGCTCATAACATTACTGAAGGATGGATAAGGGCAAAATTTGCTGCTGGGATGCCAAAGAAATAAAAAGTGTTTATGGCAAACAAACTTAAAATATATAAAGCACCACACCATCTGTGGCAGCAATTCAGGAAACCAACATATAGCAATGACTTAAAGTTAGGATTCTTCGTCAACACTCTTACAGAACACTCTGGATAAACAATCCTTATTATATATACTGCTTTCCATTCTTTATGGGAGCAGAAGTCAGTCTTTGGTTCCTAAAGAGTTGAGTAACTGTGACAAACAAAACAGTTTAGTATATCTTGGTCACTATATTTGCATTAACATAGAAAATAAATGACCTGGTCCTTTTCCTTTGTATTAACAAGGGATGTAAAAAAATATTAGGAAAGATAATAATGCTTAGCAGTGGGATACTTTTAGGTAGCATAACATTACAAGCAAAGAGAAAATAAGATAAGGAAAGAGGCTAGTTACTCATACATTTAACACCTATTAAAAATAGAGAAATAGACAGGACCAATCCTTAGCGGGACTGTGCAACCTCAATCTCATTGACAGTCATTGACTTGAGGATCCTCAGTGCATCATAGAAGCACTCAGCACTCTACCAGAATAGGCCCTTAAATAGCTATATTGAATAATATATTACGAGTGGGATTTTTAAAAGCCCTTGAGATTGGCCTGCTTTCTGTTCTGCTTATGTCATCACCATCCTCATCAGCAGAACAGTGTGACCAACACCGTGCTTCTGAGAATCCCACACTGCAAACATTTGAACTATCAGAATTATGTTTTATTACTCTCTTAAAAATCTAACTTTAATATTCTTCCAATGAAGACACATTTTTGGCTCTTCTGATTTTGGAGGAATAAAAGTGCTGTTTACTAGAATTTAAAAAAAAACAACCAAACAAAAAAAAGAGCAATACCAAAATACTGTATGCACCCAGACACATTGTTTTAGGCATTAAAATCCCTGACATTGACACTAGTGGCACACTTGGAAACAGTTAAGAGTTCCTGTAGATCATAATATGCAACAACTGCAAGATTTTCTGTAATACACATGCAATATGCATATAAATACGATTCAGATGGCAGGCAGGGTATCATACAATTTTGCTGGCAATAAATAAAATCAAAAGCTTTTTTTCTAGCAGGTTCATATAAGAATTTGATTTTTCTAAATAGATATGCAGAAGGCCTAGAGCTCAAAACTAGTATAACAGTTTACAGTCATAGCTGGCCAACAATTAATATTTCCTTCATTTCACATAAGGTATAACCTTTTTATAAGCATACTTACATTTTACACTTGTTCTTTCATGCTAATAAAAACATTCCTATAGAATTCAAACAAGAACACACTCAAATACATACTGAAGCATAAAATATTGAACAACTGAAAAGCAATGTACACACATTGATTTACATCACATATTTACAAAACACATTTTAAAAAGAAACAAAAGCATTCATTTAAATATGAGGAGGGGCAGTTTAAGTATAAAAAAATTCCTGGAAGAGGCCTCTGTCCTTACTTCCAGAGAAGCTACAAGTCTGTTTTCTGCAGTTTATTTAGTTGAGTAGTTAAGAGAGAGTGTGAAGAATGAAGGCTTGAACAGTAGTCTCATGCTGTAAACATCTGAGTAGTAGCTGCTGGCTTTTCTTTCAGATCTAAATGCATGGTACATACAATCACTTCTCATCCCAAATATGCATCATCAGTTGGTCAAAAAACATATAATTCTAATTCTAAGCTGTTGTTTGTTGGTTTTGTTTTGTTTTACAGTGTTTATCAGTAGCTTCCAGTGTTAAAAGTTTATTCTGGTAGGATATCTTGCCATTCCACTTCCATCAATAGTCTCTAACAGGAGCAAGTTCTGGTAGGAGATTAACAGTTATATTTTTATACAATCTACTGACAATTATTTTAGGAGTATATACTAAATTGTTCAACCCATCAATATACTGACGTTCTCTGGAATACCTCAGAAGTTTGTACCTGCAGAAGGAGTTGGGAGAAGAGACATGAGAAAGATTTGCAAGAAACAATTCAGTTGATGTTAAACATGATACTGTGACAGTTATTTAATTTTTAAATATACCTTAAATTCTGAAACCACTTTTCAGGCCCTTGAAATTACCAAATAACCTACCTTATGTTTAAAAGCAAGCTTTTTAATACAGTTAAATTTTATGGTCACATATACAAGTTAACATGAAGACTAAATAACAGAGGAAGCATTCAATATGTAAACATTTTGTGGTCACAAACTAAGTAGATTTTTTAAAGATTATTCAATTTCTTCATGTTCTTTTGCTATAAAACTCAACTAAGGAGTTCATGGAAGATTTAGGAATCTTAACGATTCTTCATTATACATTAAAATGTCTGAAATTATTTTCGTTTCACTCTTGAGACTCCTGCATTTGCAAACATCTAAATTTGAGGTTAAAGTTCCCCTCCCCCAGATTATCCATATATATATTTTTTTTAGTTTCCTATAACAGATTGACTAATCTCTACTGTACACGTCTATAATTTTATTCATAATTCAAAACTGTGAATAAAAGAGAAAATATATGTTCCCAGAAAACAACATCCATTGATGACAGAATTGAGGAGTATTTCTAGTTACCTGAAAACACATATCATAAACCCTTTATTTTGTGCTTCACCTTCTAAATTTTATGTGTAGCTCATCTGCTGCATTCTGGTTTCTATTCCATTCCAGGGCAGCCAGAACCTACTGGCCAGTTTAAGTGTTTTGTATGTTTGTAGCAAAAGAAAAGAACCCCAAAATAAAAGATTTAAATCAATGTATGCAGGAAATGAGAAGATCTGTATCTCAGAAAAGAATGAAATATGAGGGAAGAAAGCAATCCTTGAGAAGTTTTAAAGTCAGTTTTCATGCAGGAGTCCTTTGCCCTAGCTGCACTGCTTCCTTTTGCAAAATACCCAAAATAGCTAACTAATGGAGCCCTGCCAGCACTAATGCCCAAACTATTATGGAACAACAATATTATGGATCAAAGGTTATGATGATAGTATCTTCTGACATGCAAATTTAGTCACTCTAATGGTTAAACAAAAAATATCTCAACAGCAAATATAACATGTTTAAGAAAATATAAATTTTAGCACCAAAGAGGAAATAACACTGATAAGAACTAACTGTTTATTCATATGAGTGGATACAAGAAAAAAAATCTAAATCTTTATCTGTAGTATTTGAATATTTCTCTGTTTTTCTTACCGTCCTAAAAACTGGACTTCACCTCTGTGATGATGAGGAATGGATTTGTACTTCCCTAAATCGCCTTCTGGTCTTGTTACATTATATCCAGCATATTGAACTCTGCAGTATAACACATGAACATTTGCAAAAGCATCTTCTTACAACTTGTCATACAAGGTACAGCAAAAGTGAAAAATACACATCAAATATTTTAAAGTAAGTCTTTATGTTCACTGACATTCCCTTCCTAAAATAACTGCAACATTCCAAACCCAACAACTAAAAAAGCTGGTAAAACTAAGTGCAAAATAATAATAATAATTTCATATTTAATATTTCTTGCTTGTTCCAGCATAAAAGCATGAAAATAGCAAGAAAAAAGTATAAAAGCAAACTCATCCTTAAAAGATGAGTTTACTCTTTTTTTTTTTTTTTAAGATGACAAGCTCATCTTTATCTATAAACTCATGCAGACATTTTCAACAGTTCAGTTAGAACAGCTTAGACTCATTCACTGAGCAGTTGGTAATGCCATGAGCAGGGCTGTCTGTTGTCCAGTCTGGGACTATAAATATATTCACAAATTAACCTCTCTCTCAAACACTGCTCCTAAGATATGAAACTCATGCTTACACTACATGTCTGTGGGATGGTATTTCATAATGCTAGCAGTAAGAGTGATGCAATATGCTTAGTATGGTTAGCTGTTGTTATACCTTCTGTTACAAGACCTAGCTCTTAAAATCCTACTAGTTGTCCCCAGGCCAAGAAAAAAGAACATAATACTTACTCCTTCAAATGGTATATTCTGATATTTCTGAAGCAAACTCTGCAGAATTTGTCCATTTAAAACTAATTACAAAATTATAACAAGTGACAGAACAAAAAGCACCTAATTGGTCTCAAAGAGTGGATGGTACAGAGAGACCTAAAGCACTCCAAGCTCACCTGTTCCAGAGATCATCATCTTCTCCACCCCATCCCCAAAAGGCATTTGGAAAACCATTGATCTTCTTGAACTGTTCCACTGTCAGGCCACTTACACCACCGAAGAACTCATTGTATGGAAGGCTGGAAACAAAAGACAAATTCTATGTTGTTAGTTGAATATTCATAGGCAGCCCTCTCTTTGAACAATACCTTTCCAAAAAAACAAGAGCCCCAAGCTAAGGACATGATCAGAGGCTGAATGTATTCACTAAAGGAAACTGATTCACAGATTGCCAGCATTGAGTAACATATATCAACCTGAACAAAAGGTTTGCAATACAGCGTCTTACTTGCATAAAAGGTGCTCCTAAATGTAGCTGCAAGTAGTACCACACATATGAAACAAAAGTATACCAAGTGTTTCAGATGGCTGATTTAGACCCACAGCTGAAGTGTTATGTGAAGACCTCAAACTATTTATCTTGACACTATTCAACTGAAAAAACCTCTCTAATCAACCAAAAAACTACAAATCAGTAATGCATCAATTAAATAACTTTAATTTATTACTATATTCTACAGAACTGTTAAAACTTGAGAGAAACAGTTTAACAGTACATATTAACAGTGAATGGCATGCTGATTTAAAAAAAAAAAAAATTCCAGTTTTTATAAGATAAACTTTTGAATCAAATGGATCTACAGGCTTTCCTGTCAGTATGCAACAGCTTTTGCTAACACATATAATTAAGAAATAAGCAATTGACCAACATGAACAGCCTATCCATATAACATACTATGCCCCAGACAATGTAATTTCCAGTCCTCCAGACACTGTCAATATAAAAAAAAATTAAAACATTTAAGTATCTATATTTACTTCCATCAATATTAACTTGCATCCTTAACCCAGCAGCTGCTACAGTACAGTACACAACTTCATAAAACAGAAGTCTCTCAGGAGACCCTTCCAAATCTGGAACGAATCTTTAAGGAGTTAAGACCATCTACAAAAAGATTTCCCATTGCTTAGGACACAATTGCCACACTGAACAACTCCAGAATGCGAGGGGAAAGAAAATAGAAATAGACAATCATGTAATTTCTGATCTCTGTGGAAACACAGGATTCAACCAAATCTTAATAGCACGTGGAGAATGTTGCAATTATATTTGCCTTTCAACATGTAACTGAAACAGCAGGTGTTTTAACCCCTCTCCTGTCTCTCAAAAAACCCCACATACATATCTCCAAAATAACCAACAAAAAACCATTGCCAAACCCAAAATGAACCACCAACCAAAACCAAAATGAACTGGAATATGACAGTTAATGGGACCTTTTGAGGTTTGTTTATTTTTTTATTTTATAAATCTGGTTTTGTTTATACAAAATTTATCGATTTTGTAAATACTTACCTTAGACATTATATAAATGCTTTAAGTGCTTTATAAGTACAAAGATGGATGAAATCTCTTATTTATTCATAGGTGCTAATTTATTTATTTTTAAACACACATGAAATCTTTAAACATTTAACTGCTGATTGGTTGACAACCTGAAGTCCAGGCACAGAGCCATGGTTTCAAGGCATTGCTTTTCATCTGTTAATTGACCAGGTTGTCAAGTTGATTAATTTCACAAATAAAGTTCAGGACAGCAAACACTTACATGTAGCAAGCAATAAGCTACCGCTTTCTTTGAAGTGATTCCAAGAATGTCATGAGATAGAAGAGTGTTAAGAAGCAAGTGACACATCATTAATGTAAACTGACAGAAGAGAAAGAGGTAAGAAGACTGCAGGTCCCACTACATTCACCAAATATCAATAGAGACTGAGAGACAATATACAAAATGCTCTAGCAGTAAGAAATCTCTAGTTGAAAAAGCAGTACGAAACAGAAATAAAAGTGCACATTTATCAGAAAATAAAGACTGGCTTTTCTTTTGTAAAAGCCAGCACAAGTGTTTATGTACTCAGAAAACATTTCTATTAAGTTAGGTAAGATTTTCCTCCTTGACATACAAAGCCTTCTTTTTTTGAGATCAGCCTCACTGCAGCAAGCTCAACATTGAAAATCATAAATAATATCTTTTAATTAGTAACACATCAAATGTAGAAATTAAATTAAAATATTTATTAACTATTCATCTCTGTAAATAGCATAGTAGGAGGGTGCTTTGTTGTTTTCACCTACTACATATATATAGTGTCACAAAATTAATACTTTTAAATATTTCTGAGTATTTAGGAAATAATGTGAATAAAACTATTTACTTACATGTACATGTACTTGTCCAGCTTTGCTGCAAAATGGCGTGGCATTTCTCCACATCCATAGTAATTTCTGTCATTTTCAGGTAAGTGATCCACATCATGGAATATTATGCAGTCCCAGACAGCATCCTTCATAGCCTCTTTGAAGCCAACATTAAAGAGCATTGCACGATTAAAAGGTTGTGTACCTGTCTTCATACAGAAAACAAAGGAGACATTGTAAAAATAAGAGGAAACTGAAATTTCCATACTATGATAAAAACATACTTTAACACACACACACACATAAAAAATTGATAATGATGCCTCTTTTGACAGGCAGCTCATAGTGGGTTGGCTGCACCCAAGGATGGGGTTTGCCCTCCTGGCTGCCAGGGCACACATTGTGACTCCTGTGAGCCAGGAGTGAGCCTGGCCCCTGCTGCCAAACAGCACCCCCAGATCCCTTTGTGCAGGGCTGCTCTCCAAGCACTTCTCTCCCAGTTTTACACTTGTGCCTGGCTTTACTCCATCCTAGGTGCAGAGGCAAACATTTTGACTTACTACATTTCATCCCATTAATCATTGCCCAGTGCTCCAATTTATCTAGAACCCTCTGCAAGGCATCCCATCCTTTAAAAGTCAAAGACAACCTCCCAGCTGGATATCATCAGGAACTTGCTGATGGTGCATTCGGTTCCTGCATCCACTGCATGTAAAGCCCTGGAACTAAGACCTGAGGAACGCTGCTTCTGACCTACTTTTTTGCCTTGAAAACTTACAACTACAATAGACTCTTAGAGGCCATCTCATTACCTACAAAATATCCGCCTATATTTGAAGAAAAGCATCATGTATCTGGCCACTGCTCTAGCTGAAGAATGGAAACAGACCTTTCCTTTTTCCTTTAAAGGAGTAGAAGAGTAGAGTAACAATTTTTAAATTCTGGATTCATCCAAATCTTGCTAAGAATATCAAATCCCTTTCAGTAAGGAAACTTGAAAGTCACTTTTCAAGTACATGCTGTTACCTGTTCGACAACATAGAAGGCAAATTCCAGCCGCTGCTTCTGCAACATAGGTATCAGATGACGGAAAAAAATTGGGAGATGCTCGTGACGATTCCGAAAAGGAATAAGGATAGCCACCTTCAGGAAAAAAAACACAACCTATGCTAATAGGTTTAACCTAATGCTATTAACCTAACAAACCTAATGCTATTATATCAGCATTTTAAAATTTTTATTTTTTGATACAGATCATGTTTCCTGTGGCTTTTCAACTTTTACATTTAAATTGGCTCAGTGTTTTACATGTTGGCTCCCCCTAGGAAAGTGTGCTGAAAATTAGCTCAAATAATTAAGAAAAAATTGTGAGTAAAATGTAAATAAGATTTTCCTTTTATGTTCACTTACTTCTAGTTATACTTCAAGCAACAGACTCATAGGACAGATTTGCATCCATACGATGAAATGTTTAGTAACTACAGCTAATGAACCTTTAAAAGTTCTTGATGATCCATTTCAAATTTTTCTCCTAGATGAAGTTTCTTCTTGAGCACAGATGGCATACTATGAGTACTATAAGATGCTACATACGTAGCACCAAAGACTGAGTGCTTGCAATGGTAAATCATTCATATATACCAACAAGAAAAAATAAAACAGAAAATCGGCATCTAACCTTCCACCGTGGCTTACAGTCATTTGGCTTCCAGTGTCCTCCAGGCTTAATGTCTAAATCTTTTGAAAACAGTCGCTGAATTTCATCAAAACTAATTTCACTCATATTAACATCAATAAGGCCTCCTAAAGAGAGGAAAAAAAGACATATATTAATTTCAATTATGAAAATTGACCTAATGCTACAAGGAATATAATGGACAAATAGCATCAGAAATTTGTAGTTACACATAGGAAAAGAGAAACAATTTATACTATCCTCCTAATATTTAATTATTACAGAATGAAGTTTACAAAAACAAACATTCCTTCCATACAACCTATAAACATAATACTAATTTCAAAGGACACAGAACAAGCAAAGTAATTTGAATTCTGCATCTCTTATAGAAAATTTGGGTTGCCTTTCATTTCAAGTGCCACTGTTAACAATTCTACATCATCTGCAATACTGAACCTTTACTCAAATTCCGTGTGCCTTCCTGCTCCACTTCCACATTAAAGGAAAATCATCTCTACACTCAACAAATTTCCTCAATTTAGATTTTAGATGATATGTGTGGATTTCTCTCTCAGGGTTCCTGAGGTCAGGGTGACCCCAAGAGAGATCCAAAAGAGTCTTTGATTCCCTAGCCCAAACACAGTTAAATGAGGAGTCTTGGAATGCTTCCAATTGTGTTTTCAAGGTTGTTTATTTCTTCTCTTATCTATAATATTTTCTCTCTGACCTGCCCTGGTCTGCCTAGTACAGAAGCCATAGCAGTCTGGCCTCGAGCCTGGGCAGCTCCCACATTATAAACTCAAAACTACAGGTACCATGTTTACAGTTCCCATACCAATACCTAAGATCTATGTTGGACAGTGTGTCTCTAACTTAAACCAACAGAAAAGTGTCACTATCACAGCAAGACATGGAGGACAAGAAGAAGGTCAGGACACGCCCAAATCCCTCCATCTTGTCCCCTGAACCCTTTATCTTAAAAACTCCAAAATTCTATTTCTTTCCACAGTGTATCAATTCACCTATTACACTACTCAAACCCTTGTGACTTGTAATTCCTCGTACAAAACTGTTTTCAACAGGCTAAAATCAAAGCCACAGGTATTTTTGACTGCTTGCCAGGGTCTCTGAGACCCCTGCTAGGGTCTCAAGACAGCCAAGCCAGACAGAGGGATGTCCTGTACTCTGACAGATATGCATATTTCATGTAGAGTCTTCATCCACTAATTCACCACTATTTGCTTCAAACCAATTCATAGCAGTGGGCTGGATTTGAGAATTACCATTGGTAGAACTAATGACCCCAATGGGAAAAGCATTTGTAAAAGAGTAACACTTGAGAAGTTATTGAATAAAGACTACAATATGATTTGAAAAAAATCAAGTTAGTACCTACTATGAGAAAATATTAAAATTTGTTGCCAGCTGAAAGTTGTCAGTCACTAGCTTATGCATAGTAAATAGCTCAAAACTGGAAATAATGATTCATAGTAAATACCTTCAAAAGCAATAGAAAGAAGCAAGGCAATATGGGGAGAAGACTAATGTAATACTCATTAACCAGAAGCTCATGTTTTTCTTCAGCAATTACTACACTCTAAATCATCACATAAAAATCTTGCAAGAACTTTCTGATGAACACCATAAAATATTCTTCTTGTTTTTGTCTACAAAGTTAAGTATCTTGGTGAGGGATGGTTTAAAGTCAGCCCAAAAATCACTCTCATTTTCTCTCATGTGTCCATATGCAAAAGATCCTATTTGTACCAAACAGATTACTTGTGTCACCAAATTGACTAGCTAGTATTTTGAAAATACTGAAATTTTTTGGACGTACTAGTAATAATTACTGTTTTCAGAAGAAGGAAGAAGAGATATTTCAGTTTGGGATATGATTAAATATAGTACTACTTACAAATGAAGAAGGTAACTTTTTTAATGTAAAATCATAGGTGAAAAATCATCAATAACAGTACACTGTGGAGCTATTTCAAGAGAAGATTTAAAGAAACCCATATTTATTTGTTTTAGGAATAAAAGAAACCTGGCAGTTGCTAAAAAACCTGCATGGATAGACACTAATAAAAATAATTATTTAAAAATAAGTTTAGATTACCATAATGGTTGTGTCTGAAACTCTTCAATCACCCAAAAAATAAATCTTATGGAATATAGAATCAAGGTCAGTCAACAAAGGACTAGTATATAAACATGTACAAAATAAATTTAAAAAAATTAAAAACTAAATTTTAAAAATCAGTTTTAACTACCAAGAGACAGAAAAGCAACAAGACCCTTTCAGTTCTAATACAGAATCTAAAAGGAAAATAAAGATAAATAAAGGTCAATTACTCCACCAGAAAGGGACGGAAACAGCACATGATGTGATTCAGATACCTCAGTATTCTGAGAAAAGTTCAGATGTGATCAGATGATTAAAGAGTTCAAATTAGAAAAAAACATCAAATGGTAGAACAGTATTTAGATAAAAGAGCTTCTAAATCCATGGGACACGATGAAATTCCATCCAGAGTGTTTCAAAAGAAGCTATAGCAAAACCTGAAGTATTGTAGTACCAAAAGCACACAGGAGATGAGTGAATAGAAATCAGCATTTTTTTCCCCCTGTCACTGCTGGGGGAAAGGAGAAAGCATCCCTGTAAATAACATCTCTGTGCTTATTATTCACTAGTTCCATCAGTGTCTAGCAGCCTGCACAAAACATATTTATACAACCTCCAAAATAAGAAAGCTGAGAAAGCAAAAAACATTTAGAAGAAGAAAATCACAAAAAAAAAATTAAAAAATGAGATAGATACAGAAACCAATAACGTAAAATTAATTTAAAATAATAAAAGATTTGTTTGTTACTGAAGGAAAAAATGAAGCATGCACAACAAAACAAGCAATACCTGGCTATGCTACAGTAAGCAGAAAGACAGTTTTACAGTTTATAATAGATTGCACATTAATATGAGCCAATGCAATGTAATTGTACAAAAATAGAAAATCTCATCCTGGAATGTATTAACTGCTGCTATGTGAAAAAAAAAGATAAGTTTTCCAAAACTAACTTGTTTTGTAACCAGGATTTAAGCCACTTATGATGCTTTAGAAAGAAATCAAAGACAGTCTACAGTGCAAAAAATTCAAGAATGACAAGAGCTTTAGAAACCATGCAGTCTAGAAAGGTTGGGATTATCAGTTTATATACAAAGGAAAAGACAGACAAATTCCTGCACTGCTTCTACCTCAAAGAAGAGGTGTTTGCTTTGCAATTACAACAGCACTGCTCAACTGGTGGGTTATAACCTGTTATACTGAGTCACACAAAAAAGGCTATAGCTGTTCCTATTTAAGACCATATGTACTTGGGACCAAATATGATTTTACCATGCCCCTTTCATGATATAAATTTGACAAGGTGATGCAAAGAAGAAAAGTTGACTTCTATAATAACCTCAGACTAATTAGTATGTCAAAGTATACATGATTCCAGACTTTCTTTCCTGGCTATCTCACACTTCCTACATTTCATTAAATTAAAAGATCTTCAGAGATGTTTTATTTTGATTATAATTAGAAAGAGAGATGATGATTTAAATGGCATACATAGAAATCAAAAAGGGAAACACATGTCCCTTTCTTGAAAAGCAACTTATCCAGTGCATTATTTTCTATTAAAATTATTATTTCTCTATTAAATTAGACAGAACAGAAGAAGCACAGAACAATTGCTAACAAAAAAAAATCTCCAAAAAAAAAAAAAAAAAAGATGGAAAAAGGAGAGCAGCAACAAGGAGATCAAAAGAGAAATAACTGGTAGAATTACTTAGTTTTGAACTAATCTGATAGAATTCCAACTGCCATTGGAATTCCTTGAAAGTGACATTAAAAATACTAATTTATACGCATTTTTCAAACAGCAAAATCAACACACCTTGTTTCTCTGATTATCCAGATTTGGCATTTGTTGAACTTTTTATGTTTCCAAAAATAGCTAAATATTTTACTATTGAAATAATTTGGTTTTATTTGTTTAGATGTTCAATAATATACGATTTTGAAAGGCAAACCCTATGTGTGGAGGGAAAGAGATTGAAACAAAGATATTATCACACCATGGGGCTAATTACCATCTGGCTTAAGATGGTTCTCTATATCATTTAGTTTCATAAGCAACAGCAACTGATCTATACTTTTGGCTCCATATCTGTATATTTAAAATATAAAACAAAGCTTAGAATCTGACATTATTGGAAAGAAACACAGGAAACATGTACTGTTTCTGTTTTCTTCAACAGATAAAAACAGTTGAGATTTTAAAAAGTTATAATGGAATATAGATTATCCTAATAAAATCCACTCATTTTCTTTGAAGAAAAATTGATCAGAATTCAGTTCAGCTGCCAGCAACATTTTCTGGTATGATATGGATCTGAACTGCTGTATTAGATATTTAATTAATTGCTCATGCGGAATGACAGCCCACAGATTAAGTCAGGCATCTAAAAGACAAGTTAGAATTCTGCAATGCATCACAAATAACTTCAGAAACTATGTGAAATTTTATCTCTTACAAATCAGTAGTTAAATTATTTGATTTAAAATTAGTAAAGTTGATTAGTAAAGAAACCAAAACTTCAGTAACACATTAGTTACAGGCAAACTTCTGCTAAGCATCATTATGCATTATCAGACTTACTTTATTCATTAATTTCTGTTATATACTTAGACTCCTTACAATTATATTTTATATTAAAATAACTCTGTTTTGTTTAAAATACAATTTAATTTACTAGATAAACAATAAAATCAGTTTAAAACTTACTCATGTAAGGCAGCTTCTCTGGACAAGGCTGGTAAGGAGAGTAGGTGAAGTTCTCTGGAAGATACATTGTTGTTTGAGCAACATAGTCACTAGAATTGTTTCCTTCAGGATAATCTTAAAGAGAAGAATTGATTTTCATAAAAACCTATATTATCTACTGAAATTGTAACATATCATCATCATGCAGGTGAGAGCATTAATTTTTAGTTAACAAATTCCTAGCAGCATGATTTAAAAAGCATTTTATTGCGCTAGAGGAATAATAATTAAATATAAGTATCATTGTTACAGCTAATACAAATATTTCCTACTGAAGTAAACTGATAAATATTAACTATTTGACCTAGACTCCAATTTCAGAGAAGTAGGATTTGGGTCTAAGTTTTCATAATCAAGCTATGTCATTAACAATTGGCTTTTTTAAAATTAAAAAAAGTCTTAAAAATTAAATAAGAAATATTCTTACCTGTGCCATTCAGTGTAGTATTTTTGTTAGTGTACAATCTTATCATGTGTCCTATTGTTTTTACATTTTCTCTCAACATTATACCACGAGCTTGCACCATAAATAGATATGTGTTTGCTGATAAAACAAAAAGCAATTTTGAATTTGTATTAAAATAATGTATTTCCAAATTATTCTAACATACATCTACAATGTGTTCAATATTTTTTACTGTGTCTGAATCCATGGCAAGTGAACAGTAATTCTTTGAGATGAAGGGCCACACAGTGAAACCTAACAGCAACAATAAAAAAGAATAAAATGTATTCATAACCATGGCTCTATTCAAACCCAAAAACTACAGACTGTCAATAGACATTTTATATGACACTTTCATTTCTCTTTGACTAACAAAAAGCAACTGAGAGTGACAAGAAAATTTAATTTACCAATAAAAACAATTTCAAATGTAGATACATGTCTCATATATAGAGCTACAAAAACATCACTGAAATATAGGACAAAAAAAGTCTAGAAAATCTTTTAGACCCACAAAATGGTCCCTTTTTAATGCACTAGTTAACACAACTTCTAGAAAAAATGTACTGTTATTCATTCACTCCAAACAGCTGCTTTGTTATACAACTGTTACAAATCTCTGCCAATCTCGAAGTATTAATGTTTTATAATTATATATGAAATATTTATTATAAGCATCAAGGGTGAGTAAATCAACATTCTGAGTAATTAAGTGACTCACTAACTACAACAGCATGAAATATTTCTCTGTCTCAATCTTGCACCCAAAGCCCCAAATATGATCTCAAGACATTTCTTTGTATTCAACAGAAGTTAGTAAGGTAGAATTGAAGCTGCATTTGTATCTGAGTGAGCAAATGTCTACCAAGGACTCAAAGAGCTAAAACAATATCGCAAAGGGAAGGACAAATTCCTTTACAGAAGGCAGCAAAGAGGGTCAAAGGGATCATCTGTCACTTCACCTACATTAAGCACCCAGTCTGGGGGATATTGGCTCTCTGTCACTAGGAACCACCCTAACAACAAAAAAATGCTCTGCATCTTTGTGGGAAGAACTAAACATACCAGGGATGAAAAATAAGTAAAGAGATTAAAGAGAAGTTAAAAAATTACCACAGGAACTCCATCAGATGACCCAGCACCAGTGGTATGACACAAGTAACTCCAGATCAACCAATAATTTCTTATAGCCCAACACAGAGAGTCCAGAGCTACTGAGAGCTGTGTATAAGGGACTGGGGGCATTTCCAGAAGAAAACATAACGATTAATTCCACCACAATAGCAAACAATACTACCAACACCTACAGAGATAAACACATCAGCATAATCTTTCAAGGAATAGTATTACAAAGTTCTACAATAATGTCTTCATTTTTAAATAAATGAATGGGGGGTTGTCTTGGTATTCAAAGAACTCCTTATTAAAACAAGCAATACTGACAGCTAAAAGAGAGGCTCTGAACATGCCAGGTGCCATGCATGGTATCTAATTCTCAAACCCTTGGCCAGCATGACTAGCTGCATGTGTTAACAAGAGTTTGCATGACTGTAAAAGTTACTCAGCTGCTACAATCCTGAAGTTGTCTCAACACTTTCTGGCCACCAAAACAGAAGCAAAACAAAACAAAAAAAGGTACAAGGTACAACCTTGACCTGTCAACAGGTAGGAAATCCCAGAAGAAAGAATCTTACCAGGATTCAAGACAACAGATAACATTCAGATTTCCTTACACGAAAACGTCTCAAAATTTTAACCCAATTCATGTGAAGTAACACACTGTGGTTCCAGTTGTTTCATTCCATTTATAGTCTTCCATTCAGATACTGGGATTTTTAGGGTATCTGTACTAAAAATTTCAAGGAATCCGTACAATTTGTGAATTCATATATGAAGTTACCTACTCAAGAAAACTTCTTTTTGGAATCAAAATAAAGGCAATTTGATCTGTTCCTCCAAGAACAATTATCTACCCTCAAACAATTTCAAAATTCAAGGTTTTCCTGAAAGTAAAACCATGTGTATATTTGCCTTTCAATAGGACAAAAATTCTTAACTAACAAAAAATTTTTCTTCAAACTTTTATATATTTTAAATTGGTATAATCTTTTCCCCCAAGTAAGCTTTTTTCTCCCATAGGTAGCTCTTATCTTCAATATCTTCCTATTCCAACAATAAAATAAAGTGGGTTTTTTAATATAAATCCATTAGTAAATACTGATTTCAGAGCTAATCTCTGGAAGACTGTGTGCTTTATTCTTCTTTTTGATGTGATACCAAAAGCTAAAGTCACTTGAATTTTTAACTCTGCAAAATGTTTATAGAGCTTTCAGCAGGTTTATAGAAGGATAACCTCAATTCACACAATCCAAGTGTGGTAGGTTGATGTGGCTAACAGCTAAGTCCCCACCCAGTTGCTTGCTCACTCCCCTGAAGTGAGATGGAGGAAACAATAAGAAGGGGAAAAGTCTTAGCAACATGATATAGTAAAGAACTGAGAGTAAGAATTTTCAAACAAATCCACAACAAAACCAAGAGGCCATGTAAATGTTCTCAATTTTTATGGGAAATGTTATTGCAGTCCAGATAATATAAATATAAACCTTGGAAAAGCAAGATTTTCTGCAAAAGCACCTATATCTTCCCTTTAGTGAAGTAGTTACCCCTTCTGACACAGAGGACAAAACACAAACAAACACACAAGACCTTTGTGAAACTTAGAAAAGGCATTTGCCTCAAAAATAGACATAATTGAAAAAAAAAAAAAAATCCAACCAGGTAAAGTCTGCTGCCACCTCAGCTTAAGTATGCAAGAGCTGCTCTTGCTGCCAGGAAGATCCAACCTTGCCATGTTTTTATCAAGTAATTCCTGTAGCCTACCTCCTCTTTCTTGCTGAGCTGCTTGTCAACTCACTATCCAACTCTACACAAACACATCAGGAATGAAACATTCTCCTTTCTGGGCAGTCTTTTTCCCCACTACCTGGGTCTCCAGACAATCACAGTTACAAGGAGTACAGATCTGCTCAGTTTATTCCACTATCATTCAGCAGCTGCTTAGGTAGCAGCAGATGCTTGAGCAGCCAATTAATTAAGTCAGAAGCTAAAACATCAGGCAAAAATCGAAGATATTAATTTTGTCCTAAAAATAAATCTCATCTACTGGCACAGGTTTGTTGGCAAAGTCCTGTGACAAAGAGTGCAGTTCACGCATCACATCAACCAGCAGCAACAGCAACAAAGTACTCAACCCACACAGGCCAGAACAGCAACAGAGAAACACAGCTTTTCTTCCAGCGGGGTGGGGATGACTGACTGCCAAAGGCAGACAGATAAACTCCAGAAGGTTCCTGGTGTGCCCTGATGGCAACTTTCTGCCACAAGTGCCAGAATCAGTGAGGGGAATTGACCTGCAGAACCCCATACTTACCAAGGAGGAGGGGTGCGCTGGGGATATGAAGATCAAAGGCAGCCTTGGCTGCAAAGATCATGAGATGGTGGAGTTCAGGATCCACGGGGCAGGAAGATGCAAAAAAAAGGTCACAATCCTGGACTTCAAGCAAGCAGACTTTGGCCTCTTCAAATATAAGTGTGGTGGAGTCCCATGGGATAAAGTCCTAAGGTGAAGGTAGGGGCAAGAAAGCTGGGTAATATTCAAGGATGATCTTCAATTCAATCTTCAGTCTTACAAGAGATCCATCTCAACAACTATGGAAACAGGTAAAATGCCAGGAGGCCTCCATGGATGAACAAGGACCTCTTGTGAAAAAAATCAAATGCAAAACTAATGTAGTGGGAGGAAGCAACTACAGGGAAAGCAGGAGGAATACAGAAAAATACCTGAGCATCCAGGGATGCAGTTAGGAAATTTAAAGCCCAAATGGAACAGAGTCTGGCCAGGGATGTCAGACAACAGGAAGCATTTCCATAAGTACAAAGGTGACAAGAAGAAAACGCAGGATAACATGAACACACCGCTCAATGAGAAAGACACAGATAAGTCTACAATACTGAATATCACCTTTTCTCAGTCTTTATTAACAAGACCAGTCTTCAGAAAGTCCAACTCCCTGAGACCAGTCCGGAGCAAGGAAGTCGTACTCTTGCCCTTTGTGGAAGACTTAAGCAAACATGCACAGGTTAAGCCAGTGGGCCCCTATGGGATGTACCAAGTGCTAAGGGAGATAGCAGATGTCATTGCACAGCCAATGCTAACCATATTTGATCAATCATGATGAGTGGAAGAAGTGCCTGAGGACTAGAGGAAAGCAAATGTCACTGCTATCTTCAAGAAGGAAAACCCAGAGAAGTACAGGCCGATCAGCCTCATCCTGATCCCAGGGAAGGTGATGGAAACAATTCTTCAAGTTCATAAATTAAAAGAAAATCATCAGAAACAGTCAACTAATTGGGTAACCTTCTCTGATGAAAGATAGATCAGGAAAGAGCAGGGGGCATTGTCTACCAGGATTTCAGTAAGGCTTTTCACAATGTATCCCATAAGACTGTCATAGACAAACTGTTGATGTACAGGCTAGTTAAGCAAATGGTGAGCTGGATCAAAAGCTGACTGACCAAGCCCAAAGGGTGAGGTCAGTGACCAGTGATGTAGCCCAGGGGTCAATACTAGGTTCATTCCTGTTTAACATCTTCATTAATTATCTGGATGACAGGCAGAACATACCCTCATAAAGTTTATTTATTACACAAAAATGGGGTAAGTAGCTGATATGCCAAAGGGCCACGCTGCCATCCAGAGGGTGGATGGCTGGAGAAATGTGCTGACATGAACTTCATGAAGTTCACAAGGAACAGTGCAAATTTCTGCATCTGGGGAGGAAGAACCTCAGATGCCAAAATATGCTTAGGGGCATCCAAGTGGAAAGCAGCTTGACAGAAGAGGCTCATTGGAGGTCCTGGTGGATATCTAGTGGAACACGAGCCAGCAATGTGCTGCAAAGAAGGCCTACAGCATCTTAGGATACGTTAGGAAGAATGCTGCAAGCAGGTCAAGGTGATCCTTCGCAGCCTTCACTCAGCACTGTTCAAGCCACACCTGGTGTACTGTCCAGTTCTGAGCTCCACAGAGGAACAGAGAACATGGACATCCTGAAGAACATCCAACACTAGGCCATGAAGAAGACAAAGGGACTGAAGCATCGCTCCTATGAGGAACAGCTGAGAGAGCAGGGATTGTTGAGCCCAAAAGAGAAGGCTCAGGGGGTCACATTAATGTGTACAAAGGGCGGATGCATTTGTACACAATGTTTACAAGGGAAGGTGCAAAAAGAGACAGAGTCAGCCACTTTTCAGTGGTGCTCAGGGACAGAACCAGAGGCAGTGGGCACAAACTGAAACACAGGATATTCCACCTGAACACCAGGAAATGCTCCTATACTGTAATGGGGACGGAGCACTGGCACAAGTTGCTCACAGTGGTTGTGAGAAAGAATCAGAAATATTCTAAAACCCTCTGGACACAGTCCTGAGCAACTGGCTCCAGGTGGCACTTCTTCAGTAGGAAGGTTGGACTAGATAATCTCCAGAGATCCCTTCCAACCTCAACTAATCTGTGATTTTTCGTCTACTTTTGTCTTTCTGCATTTGTACCAACCATCACTGTCACAGTGCAAGGCAAAGCACAAACCAGGAAGGCAAAATTTCACACATAACCAATGACAACATCTAATAATGTATCCACCTAGAAGCAATTTTATTTGGAGTCTTCTTATTTCACTGCACATGGTTCATACATAAGAAAGAGAATTTCTGGCTCCAGAAACATAGAATCCAGGCTGTCACACAGCTTACAGGTTAATCAGATAGAAAGTGCAGTGAGGAATATAAAAAAACACACACACATAGTACACCTTGGAATCAATACTATACTCAGTGTTCCATCTCAAGCAACTGCAAGTGTGAGCTCAGAGCTCATAACTAATTCAGATGAAGTTTTCCTATCAATTGATCCAGATCTGCATCAGCAATCATGAACACACAGCCACATGTCAGTAATCAAAAGTCCCGGTTTTAGGGCATCATTTAAAACTCATTCTGATAACATGCATTAGGGCATTAAAGGGATCATCCTGTATTTCAGAGGGCATATTAAAAGTATCAGATGAATCATTTTTTCGTCTCGAATTTTTATAGCTCACTAGTTATTAATAGTTTTATGTGCTAGACTGTTGGGGGGGGCAATGCATTAATTCCAAAAGTATAAAAAAATCCATAAAAATGGCTCAATGTTTTATATCAGGTGGCTTTTTGTTATTTAAGTATTCACTTGAAGACTATTTACCCCTTTTTTTAAAGAAAATTATATCATTCAGATTACTCTCCATTAGGGAATCAAGCTCCTTCCGAGCAGTACAAAAATCAAAGCACTTCTTACAATACTGCATTAGTTTATCATCCCACAGCTTCACAGGAAGTGAAGCACAAGGAAAAGCACAAGACTCATTTTTAAATAGAAACTTAGTAAGTTATCATGCTGTACTCATACACCAAAGCAGAGCCAAAAAAATATGCCACGCACTTAGAAGAAATCAATGTAGTAAAATATGCAGCAGAACAAGTGAAGTTGAAACTGGGTCAGTGACTGACATTCTGAACAGGACTAGGAAGTTAGTTATGTGATTACTTTAAAAACATAGAAAAGTATTAATTATTAC
Source organism: Taeniopygia guttata (assembly GCF_048771995.1). Lineage (NCBI taxonomy): Eukaryota > Metazoa > Chordata > Aves > Passeriformes > Estrildidae > Taeniopygia > Taeniopygia guttata. The sequence goes on from NC_133026.1 coordinate 108,585,251, forward strand.
CAAAAATTACTTTTAAATGCCGAACAAAAGATGAACAATCTTGGAGGTCACAAATTTGATTTTAAAACACAGCTCTTATTCTGCCAAAGCAAAACCAGTAAACCAAGGCCAAACAAACCCAGAAACATGGAAGATAGAATTATGTCAAGAATATTTTGAAAGCAATTAATAAAAAGTTAACATGCCCAGACCTTAAAAAAAAAAAGATGGATGATCTACCATTAGAGCAGTCATAGCAACATTATACACTTATCTTTCCAGGGAAAAAAATTGCTTCATTGACAACCCATGGATTCTGCAAGATTCAAATGCAGTAAATACGGCCTTACAGAGAATAGGTCTTGACAATTCACCATTGCCCCTGAAGTTACTCATCTGCTAGTCAACACCTGTTTTTATGGGACTTCTGAAAAGCACATTTAACATATTGCATAAAAATTGGTCTGGATTCAAACAGGTTAACAGAAAGTTCTCCTCTAGTAATTGTAAATGGGGAATCATCTCATGGGGGCATTTCTAGAACAAGTCCCACATGGATCTTGTCTTATCTCAAGGTTATGTGATATTGTTCTCAGCAATACTAGAATTAGAAATATATTATTGGCAGATTTCATGCATAGCAAATTAACACAGAAGTGTTAAAGATTAAATTCTATGGTTAATCTAAATACACAGTAAATAGAAGTCAGTTGAAATTGCTTCTGAAATATCACAGTTACAAGTCTAGGAGCTAAAATATTTTCTGCAGGATAATGACTTTAGTCTGTGAAACTGATCCACTAAACAATTTAGCTGTGAAGGACAATACCCCAGGTAAGGTAAGACTGCTGTAAACTGGTTCCTTTCAAAAATCAACAATAATCATCAATAAATACTATTGCAAGTGTTCAAATTCCTTAGCATTGTATTTATTTTAACAGATTTGTTGTTAATCAGAAGTTGTTTCTAAAACAGATACAACAGCATTAAAAAAAAGAAAAAACTATAAGTCTTGAAATATATTCTTTACTTGATTTGTTTTTCAATATTCAATAGAGGTTTTGCACTATTTGTAAAATAATAATAAATCAATTCTTATTTCACTGGGATAGTGAAACTGCATTTGAGTCTGTATATGTACATCTACTTATAAGAAAAATATCTTAGAAAGATATAAATCACCTCAATCTGTTGAAAAAACCAAAAGCTACCAGTGTTTCTGGCGGCTAACAGTGATCATTCAAACGGCACAGATGGACAAATCTTTGTCAGCTGCAACAGAGTAACTTCAAAACTGGTTTGTTAATACTTCAGACAACCTCTGTATATTCACTGCAACAATGGATATGCCAAATGGATGAGTTCTCTGACTGCAAGTCTGAGGAATTGGAAAAATGTCAGTTCACTGCTTATTGGGAGACAGTAAATGAGGGGATCTTCATTTACAGTGAAAAAAATTGAATCAAAATTTCTTTCCCTAGCAGTAATTTTAAGCATGGTAAAGGATAATGTGTTCAATAAAATTTCTAACATATTTGATACTACTCTATCCTCTCAGGCTATTAGTTGATTATACAGTAAGCTGTAGAATAATTCTATAAATGCACAATGAACTGAACTTAAAGAATGACAAACACAAATCTAAGAAAGTGAAATAACCATTGGCAATACCTTGCAGAAAAGCATCTTTTTTATTTTGTCTGAAAAATATAAAAGTCCTGAAACCAGTCTCTGCACTGTGCTCACAAAAATCTAGTGCTGGATCCCACACAAAGCATAATCATTTCACGCTGCTCCCCATAATATGATTGCATAATTTGAATACAAAAGATTACCTAAGAGCTATAGAAAAGCAAGCAAAAATAGTCACTTGTAGAAATAGTCTTATTAACCAAAAACCAGTAGATAAGCTATATTTCACCACATATAGATGTGAAAATGGTTAAAGTTTTGGCCCTGTCAGTAAGGCATCACAGTTCAAATAAATGTCCCCAGGGTATGCAATCTCTCCTTCACAACCTATGAGAAGAATGCATTCAAATATCTGGCTGGCTTAAGTGAAAACTCATTTCACATGAGGTCTCATAATGACTTTGTGCTTGTGAAGGTAGTTGCACACTGTAAGTACCTGGGTTTTTTCTGTTTTCTGACTTAGAACAACATCACAAAATGAATACTGGTTGAAATCCTATGTAGGCAAGTTCCTTAACTAAAAACAAGTAATGCCTAAGGGCTTTAGGAAAACTATAAAATAAAAATGCAGAACAACTGATTCAGAAATAAATATTCATGTTTAGTCAAAGTTAATCTGTCATGAATGACAGGACTACAATAATTGATTCAGCATCAGGTGCTAGGAATGACTCTGCTGGGCCAACATAATGGGAAAGTCTTTGCACCTCTCAGACCAAGGCAGAAAATGTACCCATGATACTGCCTGAGTTCAGTGGGTTCAAGGAGCTCAAGTGCTTAGTCAGAATGCTGAGGAGCGTTCAATCACTGGAAATCAGAGATCAAGCAGCGTGTTTAAACCTCCATTTCCCCTTTGCACAAGAGAAAAGGGAAAGTCCCTATAATCAGAAAACAAACTACAATTTCATTGGTAAAGAATTTGGTGATAATGATAACATGAAAAACCACAATGCAAGCAAGAAGAAGACCTCTGCAGCTAATGAAAGTACTCCTGCTCCAAATGAAGCCTTTAATAACAGGTGAACTTTAATAATGGAATATAGCTGAAAATAGCTCCCAGACAACAACCAGTTCTGTAGTACAGGCATTTCCCTGCAGAAATTATGAAACAATGGGACAGACAAGTTTCATTTACTCAAGAAACTTTTAAGAGACCCATGAGAATAATTTATTTCTTTCCCTAGAAAGAAATAAAAAGACAATAACAGGGAAAGAAAAATACAAACATTAGCATCTACCACACCCTGCAAAACTCATCAGCCTTTTATCAGATACTTCCACACAGCATGAGAAACAAGCAAGTTGTATTAGTCCTATTTCACTGAAGCCCTTGAGCTGCAGTAAACCTATACGCAGGCTCTATTACAAAACCCTCAGACAACGTATTACCAGCTACCTACCATTGTGGCAAACATGGTCAACAGTATCCTGCCCTGTTCTGGCAACAGTATAACCAGCACATCCATACGAGCAACTGTTGTCTCTTCAACAGCTTGTGAAATTGTGCTTGGGGTACCATGTCCAGTTTGACCATCCCAGTAGGAGCCAAACATTAATACCAGAACAAGCCCAGAGGAAACCTTCCAAAGTTGTGCATATTATGAACAAGCAGAAACTAAAATAAATGGGTTTGTTCAGTGTTAAATAGAAATAACTAAGAGAAGGATGCATTTTATTTTTACTGTCTTCAGCAATATAGTATTCTTGTACAGAGAAGACTAAATTGAATATTTGAAAGTACTCAGTGAAAAGACACAAGGCAATGAACATAAGGTGGGATATTATGATTACATATCACAATTTTCTCACAGTTGTCTGACACTGGAACAGTTTCTCAGAGAGACGGCAAAATCTTCATTCCTGGATCTATTCAAAACTCGAGTGAACGCAGCCCTGAGCAACTCGATCCAGTAGGATCTGCTTTCAGCAGGAGGTTGGATCAGGTGACTTCCAGGTACCCCTGCCAATCTAAATTATTCTGTAATCCAACAGCAAGTCTTCAGAAATGCCACGACTACTACAGATGCCAGGAACAAAGAATACCAGCACAAAGGCTGTACCCACATTTATGGGCTCAGCACCTGAAAGCAATGATAAGCTTTTATCTTGTTGATAGCATTTCCAACACTCTTCTCTATTTCTCCACAAGTTCAAAAAGGAGTGATATCATTCTTCCTATTAAGAAAACTAGTAACAGAACAGGAAACAGATCTATATAAAATTGTAAGCTAAAACCAATAGAGATGATTCCAAGTTTCATGCAGGTTGCATGGCTGCATGTTGGTTATGACTGACAAAAAAGTAAAAAAAAAGTAGCAAGATTTTAATAAAAGATGGAGAAGACCATAAGAGAGAAAACATTAGCTGCTTTTGCCTCTTCAAACTCATTTCACCCTTCGGGGATCTTAGTTACTGATGTCAAAGGAGACTGCATCTTCTTTGATCACTGCACTGTTTTATAACCAGTTCTTTCTTGAACTGCACAGGTCATTGCATCCAAGGTAGACAAGCTAGAATCACAGAATAAGCTGAGCTGGAAAGGACCCATCAGGATCATCGAGTGCAACTACTGACCCTGCACAGGATCCTCCAAGAACGTCACCATGTGCCTGAGAATGTTGTCCAAACACTTCTTGAATCCTGTCAGGCCTGATGCTGTGACCTCTTCCCTGGAGAGCCTGTTCCAGTACTCAAGCACTCTCTGGCTGAAAAACTAGACCGCAATTGACTACAATATGGGGAGCTCTAAGATACTCTTCCTCCCAATCTGGCAAAGGTTCTCTGCTGCAACAAGACAGAAAGGAATAACCCAGGGATGAATAAGAGATCATTTTCTGAGATCTGTTACGTCATCCAATGTAATTTCAGTTATAATGCTGAAAACAAACTGGGAAAACAGGAAAAAAAGAAAAATTTTTTTCTCTTGCAATACTCAGATTGGTTTGGCAGTGAAATTAGACCAGCAAATGCTCTTCCTTGGTCACCACTGCCTTGTTAATTTGTCTTATTCTCCTAATCTTTGGATCCTTTCCACAATGTAAACTCAAACCTACACATGGGTTCTGGATAGCTGTCAGGACCAGTCATAGATTATTTGAGTCCCTTTTATTACTACTTTTATCTATAACACTGAAAAAAATCCCCATGTTTGTGCCAAATATTCTTGCTCTCAGCTAGTTTCTTCAGCTTTTAACTAATGCATGAATATTTGCAACTTGCAGTGAAGTTTCAGAATCATAGGCTATTAATTCAAGATCAGAAATTTCAGTTTCTGCTTTTACCAGAGGAGCACAAAATGAAATACTGTCATAAAAGTGGTCATTCTGGAGAAGCTGCACCTCTTATTTGCTTGCATTGAATATTTGAGACTATCACACAGAAGTGCCATTAAACATTTAAATGAAATTTTTAATTTTAAATATTTAAAATGTTTTTGACCATTTTTACTTGCTATCCTATCCATTAAGGTTTTTCCTCTGAAACATCCACTGAATTAAACAGGAAAAATTAAAATTACATAAATAGTTGTCTTCTCTAATTAATAGTTAGAAATCAATCTGCTCTTGTGTTTCAGCTCCTCTGACTATCAAAAGACTACCAGGGTGCTGAGGTAGGGTTGCAATCATCTCTACCTAATCCAATCATCTGTGCTTACACAAAAGTCAAAAGCAGGCACGTGAACAATCCCAATATAGTGTATGAATTTTCCTCAAACATTTAAACCCTATAATTTTTTATATTATTTGCAGTCCTATATGTCTTCATCTCAAAACACAGAACCACGTCTGAAAACATGAAAATGTGGTTTTCCTCCCCTCATATTCTGAAATACATGGAATAATGAAAGCTTCTATTTCCCAAAGAACTAACATGCTGAGACAACAAAACAACAAAAATATCTGTCATTATCATAATAATTGGCAATATCTGTAATATGGTAATATGGCAATATCTGTAATTATAGTGCAAATGAAAACTTTAAAAAATTAGACAAATAATTATATAATTATATACCTTAAAATAAGTAATTAAGATTTCTTTCCTCTAAACAAATTGTCAATACTACAAGTTGACCTAAACCCTATTTGTTACAAAATTTGCAGTTTCATTAAAAAAGACCCCAGTAACTTTATTTTCTAAATAGTTTGAAGGGCAGGAATGTGATACTGACCTCTTTGAGAATCCTTCCAGTGTTAAGGGCTTACATGTGCAGATGTCTTTTCCCTTTGGTAAGCCATGAATTGCTTGCTAAGGAGGACTCCCACTCCATTAGCCCATAAGAATTCAAAATTTCAATTGACTTTGACATCTCACAGAACCATTCTGCTGCATAACTCACTTATTTTTCCTTTCCCATCTTTCACTACACTGCTGTTCCATAAAACATTTGGGATTCCAACTTCTCCCTCTCTTTTCAGTTCCTCTGACTATTATGCAGAGAAGACAGCCACAGAGGAGCTCCAGTTCCCTACAACACAATTAGAATTTTCTTCCTCTCTGACATTGTGCCTTTTATCTTGTTGAGGAAGAAAATGCTCTGGTGAACTTCAGTAAAACATATATGTGCACATAAATTACGAGAAATCCCAACCATTTATGACTTAGCTGCAGAATATATTTTATGAAAAGCTGCTAACAGATAAGGTGGCTGAGCTTCAATAAGCAACCTTTAGCCTTCCTCCTCTCCACACACACAATCAGCCTTGACTTAGATGCATCTAAGTTTCATTACACTCAGTAAAAAGGTGCAAGCACACAGTGAAATATTCTATTCTATCAATATATACAAATGCCATGAGCATACAGCATAAGATTATTAGATGAATCATCTGCCTGTAAACTTGGGTGTTCCTAAATGTTTTGAAAATCTTCTGTTCTTACAGCTTACATTTTCACTACACTGCCAGGAAGCTTGTTGGTTTTTAGATAATATCTGACCTTCTTTCTCTCCATTCCACACAGTCACATTTTAAGGAGCAAATTCCTAGGAAATCAGCATTACATCTGCAGACTGATAGGCTGAGATGTAAAACTTTCCTACTGCCCTTCTACATTTTCTATATTCTCTTACCCAGGATCCTTCACCAGCACAGCGCAGCAGCATTTCAAGATGGACATAAGAAGTGCCACAGACAAGGAACAAGTTCATTATTGCAGGGTTTTGACTTAAGCTGGATGAGTTCACAACACAACTGGATACAGTTAGGGCAGCACAGCATTGATCAGTAGCTGGAAAGAGCTGCAATCTCACAAACTCATGTAAATACCCAAGATTTTTGCATTGTTAAAGCACATCTTGAAAGAGCCAACTAAGGTATTTGTGTGTGAGACAGCAAGAGAGACTAGTTTGAATACAATTATTTTTTCCCTCAGGGTTGATCAGATCTAATTAACCTACCTCAAGAACACCTTTGGTACATACTGTTGATTTCATTTCATTCTGGGTACAAAGGAAACTGAACACATAGGTAATTCCCAATAGCTGAGCAGAAAGATGAAGTCAGAAATTAAATGTCTCATCACTAAAGGCTCTGATTCTGAACAAGGTACTGCATAAGCCTTGCTTAGTGAGACAATGTTCTTCCTAAGTAAGTACCCATTGGCAAGATTTAAGTAACAAAGTAAAACTACAACTGCATACTTTATGTAAGATGCTATAAGTTTCACTTAAAAATATGTAGAAACTGCACTCTGCTATTTAAATCATGTATCAATTACTTGCAATTAAAGTCTACTTTATATATGTGTCCTGCACCCATCTCAAAGACCTAGGATGTCTAAGTGGACATCAGCATCATTCTTACTTGGAAGACTACATCAGATCCCTTTCAGAAGGAAAACAAACAAAGCTCAGAATTCTAATCCTATAAATATTATATGTTTCCTAATACTTTTTGTATTTATTTGAACTAGAAGAATAATCAAACTTGTCAATATTGTAGGAAGTATATAAGTAAAGAACAACCACAGAATGATAGGAAAAGTATATAGAACTATTTAAGTATAGAAGCAACAACTGCACCTTGAAAGTGTTTACAAGTTAAATAGAAGATAGTGAACAAGAGGGAGCCAAACAGCATAAAGGCACAATCAACAGGAAACAATTCCTGAAGATTCAGTGGTCACATCAGTGTGGACATTTTTTAGTAATGACTGCAGAGAGAAGTTTTAAGCACTAAAGATGATTTTGAAAGTATTTAGGTAACACGTGATAAGCAAGGAGATTTACAGAAAAATGTGGCAATGTTCCCTGGGGAAAAAATGGAAAACATTCCCTAATCAAGGGACACCTAACACAAGGAAATCCCACAGAGCACCATACAGGATAACACTGGCTTTAGCTCTGGGGTAATGCTAACCAGTTCTAAAAGGATCGTCCACTGTGAAAAAGCCTGATGGTCTCTCAGTAACAGCAGAAGAGTGAATTAAGGAAACCAGCACATTCTTATGGTTTGTTTTAGAAACAAACTTGCACAGTTATTTTATGAAGCTTCTTCTAATTCAACGGTTTGTCTCCCTCTGAAGTGGTTCCTTCAGAAGTGGAAGAGTTACCAAACTGTAAAACCTGTGAAGAGAGAGAGATCCCAATAACAGAAGTAAAAAACAAATATTCAAACTGGTTCTTCATTTTTGTTCACACGGGATTTATTATTAATGCAGTTACTACCATCTGAAAGATAAATACATTTAAGTGACTCCAGCAGTTTTGCAGTTCTTTCCAATTCATACCACTGTAACACGACGAAACGCTGAGCCGCTTTAGTGCCTCACTTTGCCAGCCGTAGAAGCAAGGGCAGCATCCACCTACCTCGCGATGGCAGATGAACCTTCTAGAGCGTTTGAAAGCAACAGAACAAAGATGCGGGATCCGCGCACGTTACCGCCTCCCCCGCCACCCTTCCCGGGCGGGCGGGATCGCGTTCCGACAGCCGAGCGGCCCCGAGCCCGGCGCCGCCCGTGCCCTCCCCGCCGCGGTGACAGCCAGGGGGAGGCGGACGCGCCCCCCACCACCGCCCTCACCTCCGCTCCCCGAGGGGGCGGCTCCGGACTCACCGATCCCGGGGGCCACATAGATGAAGTAGAGGCAGGACGAGGAAAAGGAGAAGAAGAAGATGAAGGCGAGCATGGAGCGGTTGGAGACGCGCAGCGCCTTCCGCAGCAGTGGCATCCTCCCGCCACGCCGGCCGCCGGCCGCTCCGCTCAGTCCCGGCGAGCCGCGGCGGCGCTTCCTAGGGGGAGGCGGCCCGCTCCTCCCATGGATCGGGCGGCGAGAAGGTGACGAGGGGGCGAGGGGAGCCCCCGCCCTCCCTCCCCGGGAGCGGGGCTGGCAGGGGCAGCGCCGCGGCGTGCGGAGGAGGGCGGGCGGCGGCGCTCTGTGGCCGCTCCTGCTGTCTCCTCGCGGGCGGCTGGAGCGGCGATGCCCTCCCGCCTCCGCGCTGCGCCTCCGGGAGGGCTGAACCGCCGCCGGAGGGAGGAGCCCCCTTAGCGCTGCCGCGGGGCTCGGGGAACGCTCCTGCCGCTGCTCACATGCCGCCGGGCGCCGCGGCCACCCGCTCTCCTGCCTCCAGTCCCCGTAGTAGCGGCGGCGGTGGCCGCAGCAGCAGCAGCATCCCCGCTGCGGGCGAGCAGAGTCACCTCCGCGCTGCGCCCAGCCCGGCCCGGCCCCGCGGCTCCCGCGTCGCCCGGAGCCGCCCCGCACCGGGAGGAGCCGCGCGGCCGCTGCGGCGGTTGTGGCGCGCGCGAGCCCCGCCGCGGCGGCGGCACTGCGGGACTGCAGCGGGCGGGCGCGCGCCTGCCCCGCCCCCGAGCCCCCGCGGGCCAATGGGGGGCGAGGGAGAAGCGAGCCCGCGGCCGCCGATTGGCCGGTGCGCGCGCGCCGCTGGTATCAGAGGCGGCGGGAGGGGGCGGGGAGCGGTGAGGCGGCTCGGCCGGGCCTGGCGTCCCGCCCCGCCCGCCCGGCGCTCCCGCTGTGTCCGGCCGGCCGGCGTGGGCACGCTCTCCCTGTCCCGTTACCTCGGCCTTGTGCAGGACACGGTGGGGCCGGGTTCCTGCCCTGCCCGTGCCCACTTTAGAGCGCTGGTGCCGGTCCTTCCCCTCCCTTCTTCAGACGGCGCTGCCCCTGTGCAGCGGGTGGATGTCGTTCTGCTTCCAGCTGTTTTAATGCACAGTTGCAATGGGAGTCAGGGTTGGCAGCTTCTCTCCTATGAGGAGAGACTACAGGAGCTGGGCCTGCTTAGTCTCGAGAAGAGGTTTGAGAGTGCAACTCGTTAATGCATATGAACATCCCAAGGGTGGCTGTCAAGAGAATGGTACCAGACTCTTCCCGGTGGTGCCCAGCGACAGGGCAAGGAGTAATGGACATAAACTAAGACACAAGTGTCACCACAACATATAAAAGAGGAAGAACTTCTTTACATTGAGGATGGCCAAGCACTGGAACAAGTGCCCAGAGAGGTCATGAAGTCTCCGTCTTCAGAGACTGATTTAAAACCCAGCTGGATGCAAACTTGTGTAACCTGTTCTAGGTGACCCTGGCCTGGAAGATGGTCCCTCCCAACACTAACAATTACATGATTCTGTCTTTCTGTCACCCAACAGTTCTCCATAGAGCAGAATAGGAAGCATTGCCTGAAGGTTTGGCTACAGTTGTGCTTTAGGATTTGAGGAATTTAAATGTGATGATCTATGAGTTCCATTACCAGTTCACTCCCAAGGCCATTGCTTTAAAAAGGTATTTTTTGAAAGTTGGCAGCAGAAGCTCCATATCGATTCCCTGCTCTTTCTTGCTTTGGCAGTGAACTTGGCTGCCACAAGTTTCTGGGTGATAGGCTTAAGCCAGTAATCGCTCTGTTCCTCTGGAGAATGCTGTCATGGATAGATGTGTGCCAAGGGGTTGGCAGCAGGCCACGCCATGTCTGGGCACACTTGATGTAGCAGCAGGATCCATTTGCACAAGAATCCAGGTCTGTGTTGTTAGTGTGTGTGGAATTTAGTCAGACAGGACAAAAAGAATGGAGATGCAGAGTTGTTCCACTCCCTGCAATACAATTTTGTCTCAGTCGCTATACTTGTACTATGGTTTTTAAGCAATAGGTATTTCAATAGCTTCATCTTGTTTCAGTAATCATCAAAGAATCATAGAATGGTTTGGGTTGGAAGGGACCTTGAAGACCATCTAGTTTTGACTGTCCTGCCATGGGCAGGGACACCTTTCACCAGATCCAGTTGCTCAGAACACCGTCCTATCCTGGGAAGAGTCCCTTGAACTCTTCCCAGGATAGAGCACTCACAATTTCACTGCACAGCCTCTTCTAGTGCCTCACCACCCTCATATTAAATATTAGATATTTCTAATATCTAATATTTAAACCTAATATCTAATTCTAATATCTAATATCTAAACCTGTTCCCTTTCAGTTGGAGACCATTCCCCCTTGTCCTTTCAATACATGCTCATCTTATTTCAGCAGTAACAGAGAAATTATTTTGTTCACCCAGCACAGCTCATGGTCAAGTAGAGTTTATCCTTTATACTGACAACACAATCTTATAACTTCCTTCAGTCACAGGCAAACTGCTTCAAAACACTCTACAGGCTAACGTATCAGTATTTCTTAATCACAAATGTAAAATCTCGAGTCAGTTGACATGTAAAGGTCAGGGCTATAAACACAAAATATTAGCTAATCAGTGAAGTAGTGATGCAAATAACAGATTGTAAAAACAAAAGCAAATTCTTACTTAGTCAAAATCTTGCTGGATGTTGAACATTTATTTGCACAGTGGAACACAGTACACTATAACAATCTATAGCCACATCATGGGCTTCCCTGATTATCACTGATGCAGAGCATAGACAAGGATTTCCCATTAAGGGTTTTCATAGGAAGAAGATAAATTCTGTTCCTTCAGCTCTGAAACAGAGACTTGTGAGTTATATTTTGATGGATGATATTGCAATGGGTATCTGTGCAGGTTTTAGCTGGGGTGGAGTTAATTTTCTGCACAATGGCCCATAGGTCCATAGGGAGTATGTTTTGGATTTGGGCTGAACACAGGGTTGATAATACAGATACCCGTTTGTTACTGCTGAGCAGGGCTTGCAGAGAGCCAAGACCTTTTCTACTTTTCATACTGCCACCATGATGAGGGGACTAGGGGCACATGGGAGGTAGGGAGGAGACAGCTGTGACAGGTGGCCCCAAATGGCCAAAGGGATATTCCAGATCATATGACATCAAGCTTAGTATACAAAGTTGAGGGAAGAAGAAGGAAGTGAGGGACATTTGGAATGATGGTGTTTGTTATGTCATGAACCTTTTACTTCTCGAGTAACCTTTACATGATGGAGCCCTGCTGTCCTGGAGATGACTGAACACCTGCCTACCCATGGGAAGCAGTAGGGTGGGCAGGTGTTGCAGAAGCAAAAGCTTTTTTATTTTTTTGCTTTGCTTGTGTGCACAGCAATTGCTTTCCCTACTAAACTGTCTATCTCAGCCCAGGAATTTTCTGACTTCCACACTTCCAATTCTCCCCCCCTCCCCCAGATCCTGCTGGGGGGAAGATGAGTGAGCAGCTGCAGTATCAGATAGAGGGATAGATTGTGTGATGTATTTTGTCACAAAATTGTTTCTGAATTGCCAGTAACAGCTATGTAACTTGATATATGTCATTTATTTTATTGAGCAGAATGAAAAACTAGCCATAAGAATACAACAATGAACAGTTATTTACATATATTATTTAAAGTTGAAGCTTAAGCTGACAGTAATATAGGACATTATCATGGGTTTATGGAGTAAAAATATACTTTATGTCTTGTTGCTATCTCACATTAAAGTAAAATTTATTTTATATGTAACGTGGCATTATTGCTACTTTATTTTTATGTATTAAAGCTATTGATTTACTCTGCTAACTGGAATAACTGAGAATTAATTGGCTCATGATTCTCCCATATTCCACTTCTATTAGATTTTTTGATACAGTTTTAGATCTGTTTCTATGCTGTAAACATAGGGAAGGACATTAGAAGATCAATATGATGACAACTCACAGAATCTTGTCAGATAAAGGACTGAGATCTATGGTACAAAAATCTTAAGACTGACCCTAACTTTTGTGTGAAGGAACATTAAGTGGTGCCCTGCACAGCACTGTCTCTGCATAAGTAAAGGCAAATGCCATGTCTTCAGCTCAATATGCATTTTGGTTTGATCACTTGGACTGTTAGGTGCATTTTTGTAAGAGTTTAAGAAACTACCGTGATGAGCATGAGACAACCTGTGGAGTAGTATATTAACTCATATATATAGAGAAATGTTTGTGAAAGCAGAAAAAAATGAAATTTTGGAAGATAGATGTATCATGTTTAATTGAATCTCTGGCAGCAGGACACTGCTGGAGCAGCAGCATAACTCAGTTATGTAGGTGACTTCATGCAGGTGTCTGTTCTGATCATAATGCTTGAAGATTCTTCTTTAAATATTACTTTCTTTGCTAAAAAGATTACTGCACAATATGTAGATCCCTTCTTTGAATAATCAACAATATTACACTTCACTTATTATTGTAAGAAGAGGAAATTCCATTGGAAGTGTATTGCTCTGCTGTGTTCCTCTTGCAATGGAATTTCTTCAGTAGGTTCTTAAACAATTATAGGTTATTCTGGAAGAAGATGAGGACACTTTCCTCATTCTTGTTTTCAATCTAAGCATCCCAAAGTGAATTTTCTCTGGATCAGCAAGCACAAAATCAAACAAGATCTCATAAGAGCAACAGCTGCAAAACCATCAATGTCTCCAAAGCTGCTATAAAAAACACATCTGTCAGTCATTTCAAAAGTTCATATATTTCTTGAAGTCCAACAAATGCTGCCATAGAAACTCCTTATGCAAAATTAACATATTTCCCATACTGCATGGGCGCAGTGGGGCATGACAATGTTCTGTTAACAAAACCTGATATTTTGGAGAAAAGTAACAGCACTTTTTTTTAATAGGGGAAGAGGCAGAGGTTTAATGATTTTTTATTTTGATCGCTTCTGGAACCCATCTGAAAGAGTGACACCTCACATTATTGTGGTTTATAATTGTGGACATAGTGTGCTGTAAGACATCAGGCAGGAAGGAATGCCAGAAGATCTTAAGGGAAGCAAAAGTATCTTACACTACTGCTGTCATCAAGTGAAAGAACTGAGCCTGATGCCAGCATCACTGAAGCTGTGTCAGAGACTATCCAGGGAGCTAGAAAGTGGTGCATTGCTTAGATCATTTGTTAGAGCTGGCTGTTAAAAGAATACACATATGAATGTGCTGCCTATGTAATATCCAGTTTTGCAGTCTGCAATACTAAATTAAAAATTCACATTTTTTCCCCAGGTCATCTACTGACACATGTTCATATTATTTTTTACTGCTTGTACCCAGTCTTTGAATCAACTGTCATAAACTCTTGTTTAACTAGTTGCTTTATCTCTTCCATAATGATGTGTCTTGAGATTCTCTCCTCCAATCAATACTCCTACACACATTGCTAAATTTCACCTGGCTGCCTCCATAGTCTGTATATTTCAGGCAGGAAGGTTGCTTGTTTTTGTGACAATTTTTGTCATTTATCTGTCTAAACACTTTTTATCAACAATAAAGTACTAAAGTACGTTATCAGTCGTGAAAATCTTGCATTTTTTTCTTTTTTACTGCAAATTTAATCATTAATACCAACGTCATGTGTGTCTTCCTTACACCCTACCTTTACATTCTGGAACTGTCAAGTCATGTCCATTTGCTCTCTGGTGGCTGACTGTCACTTTATCTTCACTTTTAGCTCAGCCAGCCCAACTGCCTTATTTAGGCTGTAATTGACAGCCCAAGAAGCAGAATGATTCTTTCACATTTTTTCACAAGAGCTCTTTCCTACTCGCACCACCTGTCCCCCAAACAAACCCAGTGAGCTGCACTCAAGGCACAAACCTCCCTTAGCTCCCAGCAACACCTTTGGGGCCACAGGCAAAATTCTGTGATCAGCTTTCTCCTTACTACAGCGAATGACATGAAATATTCCCTGTGGTTTTCCTTCTTAAATCTTTTGCCGTTACTGCTTCAGCTCTCTTCCTTGCCTTTTCTGTTTTCCTTAATTGTAGTAATAATAATTGATAAATGAGCGTAACATGGTTTCATTATTAATCCTACATGGAGCAATTACTTTGTTGGTATTTTTCGTAAATACCTTTGGTTTCTCATTTATTTGGATTTAGCAGCATGATTTTCATTAGTCACACTTTGTTATACAGGGCAGCAGCATTCCAGGATCCTGCACAATAACTTATAAGCAACCCTTCTTGTAAGGTCAACGTGGAGTTAAAATGCCTGGAGCTAAAAAGCTCAGGATAAGAGGCATAAGAAGAGGCCTGACAATTCCAAGAAAATGCAGAGTCTGTGTAAGATTTTTAAAGATGAAGATTAATTATGTTTAAAGATTAAATCAAATTTTGTCAGGGTGTTCTAGACCCTGGGAAAGTTAGTGTTCTTCAGTGTGTAGCACAAACACATGAAACCCACACCAATAAATAATGAAAAATATAACACCACATTTGAGTTTTGGGCCATGTGACCTAACCTCATTACATCCATTATAATCCCATTATTAAATCAAATGTCAAATTGGAAGTATTTTGAGAAAGTTTGGTATTTTCCTTTGTACTACATCTTCAAGTCTGAAACTTATTGCACTCTCATGCACATGGTGTGATTCTGGGGGCTGTCATGTGCAGGGCCAGAAGCTGGACTCCAGTGATCCCTGTGAATCCCTCTGACCTCTGTATAACCTATGATTCTATGGTTCTATAATTCTCATCTTGAGATAAGGCAATTTGTATTTTTTTCTGTGTCATGAATATAACTATTTGCTATACCATACTATTGCAAGCATCTTATGTGGAAAAGACAATATCTTGCATTAAATTGTGTTCATATTCCTTTAAAACAGTGCACGCACAGTTGTTTGGAATCTACATAGCAAGGATAAGGTGCAAGTAAAAATTATTTTTATCACTGTGTAAGTGCAGTATGAAAAAGGATTGATAAAAGAGTCGTTTGGGGAGCCATGGGATTTATTTCACTGTAACTTGGACAGGTGAAAAATAAATGCAGCAGGAGACAAAATCATCATTAACTAACATCAAATACTTTTATTATGGAAATCAGAATTTTTACAGCCTGAACTACTCACATCAGAACTAGTCTGAAACCTCTATTTGCTGCATTTGGATGAATAGCTGTTCCTTAGAACATTTTTGGAAATGGAGAGTGACTAAGAAATACTAAGAGAGGACTGCAGGATAAGCTTACACTCTTGGACTCCTTCCCTAACCTCACATTTAAAAATGTCATTCAAGTCTTAAAAAACAGAGCACAAAACTAAATCATGCTGTTTGGGTGGTAATCACTTCAGTGGGGGAATAAATTGATAGATTTTCTGGAAGGCTTGAGGACTTCTGCTTTGCTTTGTTTTTGTGGCTAAAATCTTATCCTCAGAGATGCAATTCCTTGCTTATATAAATAGAAACAATCTGGTCTCACTTATTCTACTGCAATTAGGAAAAAAGCAATCAGAGTTTGTTAAACAGACTTCAGAGAAAGAAGAATCTTATGTCTTAGAAGACAGATGTTTTCTGATTAAGCTTTCTGTCACAGCCTCATTTAAATTGCAGAAGTCACAGATAACTTTAGCAAAGGTTACAGTTGTTGGATTTCCACTGGTTTGTTCAGTTCTCAGTAAGAGCTTTATTTAGTTTGTGAGATAATGTTTAGATACTTTGTACTTTCTTGAGAGCTGGAGCAATGCTTCTGTCCTCAGAAAAACTCTTCAGTGTCTTGCAAACCTAAATAATAATCTAAAGTTTTCCTGAGTCATCTTCCTACTTTTCTGCTTATGCTGTGAAAAAAAATAAGGGGTGGCTAAAATTAATAAGTGCATTTTCATGCATAAAACCTCATTTATGCAGAGGGTCATGTAGTGACAGTTGTGTAGAGACAGTGATGCTGCCATAATTGTTGCTGATATTTCTGGCAACAAAAATTTCCATTTATTTGATTATCCTTTAAGTAACCATTAATGTGATCAGTTTTTTTAAAAATTCTGTGTAAAGTGTTTTTTCCTAAGATAGGCTTTTCCCAAATCTAGGGGAAAATTCTCTATGCAGGGAAAAAAAAAAAGAGAAAGCAAAAATCCTCCAAATTCTTCACATCTCTTTGTCCTCAAGAGAAAAAGAACAAAACCATTTGGTCCTAACTGAATTTCCCTATATTTTGAAACAGAAATAGTGGCCTTTAATAGCATCTGTTTTCTCAATCATGGGCATGAACACTTTCCCAAGTATTGCTAATGCAGCTGATTTCTTAGAACAAATGAAATTCTAAAAATTCTGCCCTGACCAAGAATTGGCTAGCCTCTCAGAATTTCAAGAACAGACAGTAAATATATGTTTGGGAAAAAAACAAAACAAAACAAAAAAAAAACCCCAAAAAAACCCAAAAAAACAGAGAGAGAGAGAAAAATCAAATATTATAACAGCATTGATTGCAGTTATTCCTTTGGGAATTAAGATGTTCTGGCATGAAAGAATATTATCTATATTGTGCCAGATACAAAAACACTCAGATTGAAATTCTAGAAATAGTTACAAATTCCAGTGAATTTTCCAGACTGCATAAAAAGAATACTAATCTTGAAGGGTTGTTGGATTTTTTGTGCTTTTGTTGTTTTGTTTTGTTTTAGTTTGGTTTGGTTTCCCTTTTTTTGTGTTTTTAAAAATCATATTAAGTTCTAGATTTAAAGTAACTTTTGAATCACAGTTTTAGGGTACCTGTGTTAGAGTTAGTAAAAACTGCTTCCTTCAGCGGGTAGCATTCTTTGCAGTACGTTTCCACGTGTGTTTATGGATTAGTGGTGATGTGGTGCATTATGCCACAAGACCTTCTTTCCAGTCTCCAGGCCATAGCATCAGTTACAAAAATTAAGGCTGAAAAAGGCAAAACTAGCCTTTGGCATAACCTACAGCAAACTGAGACTGTTTGTAATACTATCTGAGGGCCCCCAAAGCCCAGCAGGTTGGTTTTTCCTGCTAGTTCACTTCCTACTCCAAAGATAGCAAAGTATCCTACAAAACTCTAAGGCAGCCTTAGGATAGCCATCTATTCACATTATTTATTGCTGGTGTTAGTACCTAAAGGTCCCAGTCACAGAAGAGAACCCAAGTCCTATGGTCTGTATAAATGAAAAAATTAAAATAATCCCTAAATCAGGAATTACATCTGTTTTACATTTAGCACCTGCTGATTCCATTGTAGGGATGTAGACACATGCTTGTGTGTCTACATCTTGCAAAAATGTGACTATTTTAATTTACTTCTCAATGCTGGTAATTTATCTTGATCTGAAACACAGAGACAAAAATTAAGTTCATGGAGCTCCCTATACTTAATAAGAACAAGAGAAAACTGCTGTAGAAATCAGTCTGCCGAAATCTAATTAGGGGCTCTAATTGTGTATTGTTGCCCAGAGTGTTTTTCACAAGTAAAAACTTGTTAAGAGTAATTTTTCAAAGTGCCTGTGGCAAAACCAGTAATAAATATTGAAGTCTTATGGGCTGTGATTATGAAACTATTTTTTGTGTTCTCATTATAACAAGACCACTGTCTTAAATATTTATATTTACTTAGGAGTAAATATTAAAACAAACAAAAACACAAAACAAAAACACAAGCAAGCAAACAAACAATAAATCCACTAAAGCATCAACAGCATCTTTGATCTGAACATTTTCTGACGAAGTGTCTACTTTTTTACCCCAAGATCTTTTGACAGAATAGATGGTAAATATTTAATGCAAACTGAAATGAAGAGACAATGAAAAAATGCAAGGGAAATATGTTCTGCATTTCAGAATGCTTTTGGAGAGAATTAAAAAGGTAAGAAATTATATTTAAATTTAGGATTAGTGACATGGAACCAAAGGCCCATACAGGCAATCTGGAAAATAAGTTTTGTGATAGGGAGAGGTTTTTTCATTCATAAGACCTTCTATATATGTAAGCAAGTGTTCTTTCTACCTTACTTAGCATCTAGTTTCTAACATGTATTAAAAGAGAAATCTGAGTTTTAGTTGTGGTAGAGAATAGGACTTGACAGCCTACAAGGGCAAGATTACTTATTAAGTTGCTGTGTACTACACTGAAATACTAACACCCTTGTCTTCTTTTTCCTATTATACTGTGGATAAATTGGTTATTTTATTTACTTTGGAGTTACCATTTTCTTTCTCTGTCATGAGGATTTCTACAGCTGCCCTTTTATAACCTTGGGTACCCTCCCCAGAGTTCCCAGCTTATTGCCTAAGCAAAAGTTTCCAGAGTTTGTCACTGAAATAAAGCAAAAATAAAGGTAACAAAGGAAAAAAAAATGCAACTCAACTTCTGTGGAAAGCAAACAAAAATACACAGGAAAAAGATTGTATTGGAGAAACTGTGCACAAAATTACCAGCCGATACTGACACAATTACTCAACATTTACAAGGTCTGTTACTTAAATTTATAGTCCTTTCTGTTTTCTTTGTTTCATCTTTCTTTTCCTCATATTGTCTTTTTAGTAAATATGGACAGTTGTAAAAAATAGGTGAAAAAAATATTTGAAACCGCATAGTCCTGCAACAAAAATAAAATTATTAATTTATATTGTTTTTGGTTCAACAGAAAATACTTTCTTGCTTTAATCTTCTGAAAATCATATGATCATTTTAGTTATTCTTGCATTTGGTTTAGCTTAGTTCAAAATGATTTTAGAACTCCTTATGTTCAGCTAAGTCTAGAAAGAGTTTAAATGACCCAAATGTTTTAAGAGTCAACAGTAAAATATCAAATTTCCAGGGCTGTTCTCTTTATCCTAGAGGCATAGGGGATTTGCAGAAAGGGGGAGATGAAAATATCCAGAAAATATGTTTGCATTCCTGTTGCAGTTTTGCAGTGAATTTATGTCATTTGTCTTCACACATGTTTCCTTGATAGATCAAGGAATTAAGTCAGAAATATATTTTTAAAGTATTTTATAAAAATACTTCCCTTTTTTAATAGATAAATTCATGGTTGCAGTTCTGATAATTGAACCTTCAAAAAGTATAGTTTGTAAAAGTACAACAAGAAGTGAAATAAAGATAGGCAACTCTGTGGGTGACTTTTGTACAAAGGAAACTAAATGGGTCAGGTTACTTCATTTTGGAAATTATTAGTTAGTGTGTTATTCCTTTTTTTTTCCTCCAAATGCAGAAACTGGGAATTCTCCAAACAAAGACTGCAGGTTTAAAGCACGCAAAAAGAAGTGTATTTTCATGCACTGAAAATTTAAATGTTGAGAAAAATTAATCAGAGACAAAGGAAATACATTTAATAATTACTGATGTATTCAATGGTTTGGTCTGAATTTCTGGTTCTAGTAACTCCCAGCCTGCTGATCACAGAAATTGAGTAATGGAGAAGCAAATGTATCCACCCACCTCTTGGAATAACTTCTGTGTCTGGGACAGTGCAGTGAGTGAGGCCATTTGGGGAATTTTGACATTTTGTAGCCTATATAATCACAGCAAGACAATCAAGCAAATAAACACTTGCTTAATGGAATAGAGTTTCATGACATTTTAGCTCTGAACCAAAATTTGCGAAATATTTACTGGCTTGGACATAATAGAGATCTTTCCACATAGAGGAGTTATGTCATGAGTGTGCCGCACAGATCTGGAATATGGAGAGCCCAATTGTCAGTGGAAGTTATCAGACAACCTCCTCCCAGGAGCAGAAAAATAGGGGTGAAGTCCTAATTTTGAACTAGGACTAAATAACTCACAGAATTTTTACCCAGTATTATCTATACTCTTGGAATCCATCAGCCATGCTGTGACTTCTGTGATTAGATCAGTCCTATGATCATTTTTAAATATTTCTATTTGAAAGGATAAGCAAATAATAATCTGTATTACCCAAGGGTATAATTATTACAGTTTTGCTGAATATAAATAGAGGTTAAAGGCTACAGTTCAGAATGAACAATTATGTTCAGCAGACACAAAAAAACAATGCATAAACAATCACTTCAAAAGATGAGGCTGTTTGCGAAAGAACATCTTAGAAAGGGAAGCTGTGGCTAAAGTTCAGGCTTGCAATCCACATGGTTTTATAGCTGAAAAAAACCCAAGCAATGTCAGTGCATTTTGGTGTTTAGAAGTTGGTTTAGGTGCCAAAGCTCAAATCCGTTATTACCCTCTTACTCTTGGGTTGCCTTTGTGTCGAGCAACTGCTCCTTCTTCCAAGTCTATGGGTGTACCCAAGTCTGCATGGCAGAGTGATGCAGAGAAAGAAAAGTGATGTCTGCTTTTTCTAAAGAATGGGGAGCAGCAGAAGAAAACCTCCAAATCCCTGTCACAAAAGAATTCATCCCTCTCCACTTCCAATTCTCTTCTTTTGTCTATTATGAAAAAAACCTGATGTTTAGACCTGCCTCTTCAGTTAATACAGTTTCTTGACACTCTGGCAATCCTTTCCTGTAGATTGGCAGGTCTGATCAATCACCTTAGTGAGAGCCATGCACAGTAATAGGATGCAGGTATCTACAGCATCTGGGTAGAAATTCTGCTAAGCTGCTGCAGATGCAATCATCTTTTGCTTGGTTATTTTATTTACTTTGGAGTTAGCATTTTCTTTCTCTGTCATGAGGATTTCTACGGCTACCCTTTTATAACCTTGTGTACCCTCCCCAGAGTTCCCAGCTTATTGCCTAATCAAAAGTTTCCAGAGTTTGTCAGAAACAAACTTTTGCTTGAGTCTGAGGAAGTACAATGACTTTTCAGATAAAACTGTGGTTAGTTTTTCAAAGTTCCATAAAATAACAGAGGAATTTCTGATACCTAATACAGAAATGCCAATGATACAGGGGCACTAAGTATTTACATTACTGAAATTAAAACTTAAATTTAAAAAATAATAGTTTTTCAGTGCCTACTTTTTAATTCAGGAGGATCTTCTGACTCTTATGATAGTATGCTTTTGTTTGTGCTTAGGATTTCTGGTTAGAATAGTGTGATGTAAGGTGGTTGCTCCACCAGCATCACAACCATAGACAAGAAAAGACCTTCCTCCCCTTTCCTCTTTCTGAACCCATCCTGCTTGTTCATTAGTCTTGACCATGTTTCCAAAGATAAGATATCTACTAAGATATTAAGATATCTATTGCATTACACTAATGGGGAAATGAAAAGGTTGTTACTGAAACAAACTGACAATAAGAGACTTTTTTTTATTTATAATTTTTGGAATTATCAGCCCTCAAATTTAACTTGTAATGCATTTACATTTCTTTACAAGGGTATGAAGTGAGCACGTCAGCCTTGCTGGTGATTTGAGTCTCATCTATTCTGTTCCAGATGGCCTGTCCAGGCAAGAGAAGGACAGATGGCTTCAGACATTTCAGTGGTGGGAAGCAGAAAGAGAGCAGATTTTTTTCTGCATGTGCTTTTGCTTTCCGAATTTTATTTTTCCTGGAAACAATTTCAGTTGCTGCAGGAGCAATTAGGTGATAGTGAGTGTTCATTCAGTCCATTGCCTCTATAGTGGACAGACTATAATGGTCTCAGATAATGGTTGAAATGTCTAGAAACAACTCAGTCTCTCAGATTCAGTTTTTTGTTCTCTGACAAGATCATATTCTAGTAATTAAAAGGCACATGTGAGAGCAGAAGAAACAAATATATTGATCTCAGATTATTATCTTTTTCCTTTAAAATCCTACTCCCCTATCAACTTTTTCCTGCCAGGAATGCAATCTTATCTATGGCAGTGAACTCAGAGAGGTTACAACTTCTAAAAGTTATCCTTTAATTCTTAATCATAAAATTTTTCAGAACTAAGAAGGGCTTAAGGGTTTCCCTTTAATGATTTCACCACCATCCCACG
Organism: Taeniopygia guttata; assembly: GCF_048771995.1. Taxonomy (NCBI): domain Eukaryota; kingdom Metazoa; phylum Chordata; class Aves; order Passeriformes; family Estrildidae; genus Taeniopygia; species Taeniopygia guttata. The sequence continues at coordinate 108,607,919 of NC_133026.1, forward strand.
AAAAAGTAAAAAATTAACCAAGAATTTTCTTTATATTTTATTAAAATAAATCCCAGGTAGAATTCAACTATGATTTTTTTCTGTTAAAAAGTAATGAAATCTTGACTTGTGTTCCCAGTAAGCAAACCTGTAGTGCTGTGAAACTGTGAAAATCAAAGTTTGAATTACAATTGTCACATCTTCATGATTCAACAAAGCTTTCAATCTGTTCATCAGACACTAATTACAGGGTAATTAGTTAATCCTTGAATGGGTCCTTTTGCAGGACACCAGATTCCGGCTGCAAAATGAGTATCATTTCATTACTGCAACACACATGGAGATGAGTACAACATTAAGTTACATTTCTAAATGCTTTATTAGATGCTGTTTAGCTGTCATTTCCTAAATTATATACTAAGTGTTGAACTATTTTCTGAAAACACTGCATTTTGGGACATTTCCTAGACATATGGCATTAGCTTTCCTGACAGGAAACCAGAAACCACTGTCAAGAATTTCTTGGCTGCTGTGCAGTTTCAGAGTTCCAGTAACAGAAAGATCAATCAGCCTATTCAGCAGATTATAGAAGACAAACAGAAATTCACTCTTTAGCAAGGGTCAATATTTGCTGTTGCCTCAGTTTGTAAAATAATATAATGTCATAGGGTCTGAACAGAAGGGAATAACCTTTAAAAATAAAAAGAGGGAAGGAGCAAAATTAATAATCTTCATTGCAGAATGTTTCCCAGTGAGAAAGAACAAAACTATGATAAAGACTACACATTTTAGTAAGAGAAAAGGGGAAAAAAAAGGTATTGTGGAGCAAAATGAAGGTGGATTCTGAAATAGAATCTTGTTAACATACTGCTGTATTTTCCATCAGAGTTAAAAAGAGCATTTACCCACAAAGAGAAATATGATACTCATCTTTCAATCTGTGGAAAGAGACTGTGTTCTTAGATTGAAATATTGCATAAGTACACAACCAGCAAAAATACAGAAAATAAACCCCTCTTTTTACTGGAGACCTGAAAATAGAATAATGGAGGGAGAAGTACCTCATTTCTCCAGGATGCTAAAGCTAAAGCTAGAAATTATTTAGTAGTGAATAATCAATGTGAAACCAGCAGTCTGCCTCCATTACCTTATGCCATATAGGTCAACAGGAGAGACAGACAGAGAGAGAAGTATTGAATTTAAAGATTATTTTCCTTCAGCTTGCATAAATGCAAATCATATATATGTTATTTGCCTCTTCCATGAACAGGGAAATGAAATTTCATATTTCTCAGTTTAGAATCTTGAAATATTTGAAATATCTAACTTAGAATGAATAAGTAGTTTTCAAGAAATGTTTTGGAGTTTTTTCTCTCTGTCTTTCTGCACACTGCAAAGCCCAGACAACTATTGAAACATTAGGAATTTAATTGTATCTTCAGGGTTTAAGATTTTTACATCTGAAATTTTTACTTTTCTAATAAATGGCCAGAGAATATTAGACCCTTCTGAAAGACTAAGGTGAGGATGAAAGGAAACTAAAATTGGCCAAAGTAAGTTTTATGTGTAATAGTTGGCAATGGCTGCACAATGACTGAAGTTCATTGTAGAACCAGTCCTATCAATAGAATGAGGATTTTCTTTCACAGCATCTTCTTCTGATCCCAACATCTCCATTCTTTACTTTCAGATGGCATTTGCCACCTATTCCCATACTGCAGAATCATCTCTAAAAGCATGTTTTGTTTGCCACATGTATTTGGTTCCATTTCAATTTAATCTCACAGAGATCCTGTGAAAGAACATTGAGCTCATTGCCACAGGTCACTCTTCACAGCCTGAACACACTCTTTAATAAACTACAAGGTGACTAAAGCATAAAAAACACACTTAGAGCACTTTATGGCAGTTATTTGCAGCAAGCCTCAGTTGTTAATGACTCAACACAAAATGTAATTTTGATTCCACGTATTAATGAACCATTGTAACCTAGGTAACTCATTTTAATTACTTTTGCTAGAACAGAAATTTTAGCCTTTAACTAGAAAAGTGGTGTTATGAGTGATAAACCAACCTAAAAATTAACTATTAATTCCAATAACAGGTAACTGACCTAAAAGTTTGGACCATCTACTTTAGTTGTACATCAAACATCCTTTTGTAGTCTGTCCTTATTATAATCCATAGAAAAAAAAAAATACCCCAAAGGAAAATTATTAAGAGATAATGGATACATCATCAGTTAAAATTGCATTTTCTTATATTATTAAATAAGATATAGGCCAGATTTTTTTCTTTAAAAATCTCAAATACATGGTTTGGATGGTTAGAGTCCTTTGAAATATTGTAATTTATTAAGACAGTAGGAAAAGATGTCGTTTGAATTCAATTACAAAAGAATGATGCATGTTACCTTGTAGGCTGACTGAAAAATTATACCTCATATATACTTATTAGAATCATGTTGCTAATCCTAACTCCATGTATCTTTATGCAACTTTTAGAAAGCTTACCTTATTTGCCACTGGGTTGTCATTGCATTAAAATGTGCTTCTACATCCACCTACATGTATATTTGTCTTTAGCAAAAATCAACAAAGTAACTGGAGATACTGTGTATACTGAGAAGTAAGCAAGTGATAAAATTCCTATGTTAGTCCCAATTCTACAAGTCTGGTTTTTTGTACTTCACAATGTTAAGAAAGTAACAGACCAATTTCTCAGGCTTATCATATTTATTACATTATTATTAAAAGGAAATTAAATTCTCATTGCAATAGTCATTTTCATATGCAATACAGGAAATAGAATTTCTCTTGAAGAAATTTTTGTGTAATGTGAAGGACCTTATTGATGCCTTTCAGTGTCAAAAGGAAGTTAAATAAGTCCCAAATATTGTAACCTTCTTTTTCCTTTCAGAAAAGAGTGATACAATACCGTACTGTATTTTCTCTTGTCTATCTTGATTTTAAAAAATAAAACCTTTGCTGCACCTTTCAGAGGTAGGAAAATCTCCCAAAAATTGTTCAGCAAAATCTTGTCATGAAGAAAATGCCATTGTAAAAAGCTGAAAACCAAAGCAATGTTATTTTTATTTTACAAATAGAAAAGGCAGAACAGATCAGAAATATATTAAGTATTCAAAAAGAAGCCCACACATAAGTTCTTTCTTCCTTTTTGTTGCTTTGAAAAAATGCTACCAACTGACAAAGTATATTGTTCTCAGTGCTGTACAATCCCCTTTCCAAATAATTGGGGCTTGCTCCTTTTTCCTAAAAAAAACAGATTGGAGGAAATTCCCTAAATACAAATAATTTGGTTATCTAGTAATTTATTTCTGGATTTGAGTGTTCCAAAATAAAAATGTTCCATGTTGTGTGTAAGCTCTTTAAATATAAAAGCAATAGTACTAGAAATGAATTCCCTACTTTTCAGGTAATTGTACTTTTCTGAAAGGTAAGACTTTTTTTTTTTTTTAAGTTGCTGAATGCTTGAATTTGATAAGGATTGAGTTTATCTCAGCTTCAAAGAGGAGACAGGTAAACTTTTAATTTAAAAGTAAGTGAGGTGTATGCCCAAATGTGGAAAGTGTGGCAAAAAGCCCTGGACACTTTCCTTGGCAGGTGAATACCTGTGCAAAACCTCACATCACATTATGGCATTGGGACTACAGATGGAGAAAAGCACTGGTTCAAGTAGGTGCAATGTTTTTTTCAGACTTTTGTTGTTAAATGAAGCTCTTGAAAGGTAGTGAGGGTGCAATGTTTAACCTGAGCCCCAGCACTACTGAAGTGTGTAACACAACAGGTAAAAGAGAGGAGATTTCAAAATGGCACATAAACTTTGATGGCCAAGGTAATGAACAGCAAAAACACTGGTTATTATATGAAAGTGGAATGTGCAATTAATGTTCCAGTGGCAATTCCAGTAATTGAGAAAATCGCTCTGTGATTTTAAGGCGCGGTGCCAAATGTACTAATACCTTTCTTGTCTAGGAAGTTAGCTGGGATGTTGCTTGCCTGTTGTCCAAAACTTGGCTACTGGGCACTGAAAAGCTTCTGATTTAAGCTACCTGGGTTCCCTGGATTCAAAGTTTAGAGTGTTGTTTTTTTTGAAGGTGTAAAATTTGTGAGGAGCCAACAGTCCTTCAAAACAAGCCATAAACTCCTTCAGGTACAAGGTCCCCAGTATTGCCCCAGGCAACAGGGTGGGTGAGTCTGTGAATAGTTCAGAAGATCACTGAAGTCATAAACCTGTTTTTCACTCAGTTTAACCACTTATTCAGATTAACCCTGTAACAAAAATGTAACACTAGCATTTCTAGCATTTTCCAGCTATGAAAGAGATCAGATAACTCTTCTCGAGTCATCCACGGAAACTCTTAGAACAGCAATACCATTTCGCAATCACATGTGTTTAATTTGTTCACCTTTTCTGCAAATTCAGGAAGAACAAAAAAATTATTCTGCCTGCTTAGAAGATTGATCATTACTTGTAAAGGGACTTGTCAGCCACTCGTTGTAAAAATGTAAAAACATTTTTACAAAGGTATTGCACATAGCAGTAGATGACACACTGGTTACACAACCGGAGCATTAAGAAAATTAGAGGCTTTTAACATGCTTACTTGAGGGTATTTTCAAATTAGTGAAATAGATACAGAATTGAGTTCCATAAAAAGATATGTTTCTACTCTTTTGTAATTCCCAAGTGTAAATCAGCAAAAGGAACAGCGGAGAAGTAATAATAACGCCCTCCAAGTGAAGTGGATACAGTTAACCTCTGAAACAAAGTCCCTTTCAGCTGATTTTGGGAAGGGAACCAGGTTCTGTTACCCTGCTTGCACAATCTTCCTCCTCTCTTCAGTCAGTGGCCAGTGAGCAATTAATCCACACATGGAATAAAGAGGAAGTTCTGCACAAGCTGATTGGTATATGGACCATGTATTAGGAAGAGGAAAATCAATTCACATTAAAGACTGATCAAATGCAGCCTTGAAATAAAACAGAAAATTAAGTTTTTTAACTGGCAAATTTTATAAGATGTATTTTAAGACTGTCAGTGCAAGCCCTTAAACATAAATGTATATGCTCATCTTCTTATAGGGAACTTAAAATTTCAGTGTCTTCTGAGCTTGAACAGTCACTCAGGAGGAGTATATCTCATAGTAACCAACCCTCAATGTGTATGAGACAAAAAATGAGCCTCAGCTACAGCTGCCCATCTGGAACAAGAGTTGTTCCTCAGGATTATCTCTTAGAGCAGTGCAGCAGTTCACTGCAGAGAAAATTTTCTATAAAAATCAATTCCAGCTAAACAAAATTTTTGATTTTCTGTGTTTTTCTGCATCTTTCTAGGTTTATATGACTTCTCTTCCCATCTCAACACTACTCCAGCAATTAAATCAGCACAGGGCATTTATTTTATTACAAGTGAGGCAGACAGAAAAGCACCACTTTCTAGAAAAGTGGTGTGTTTTTGCAAAAGCTGCTTTTCCCCATTCAGCTACTTCACCTTGTTCTCAGCCTCACCTTTTTCAAGGTTTTATATTTCTTTTGAGGAGGAAAGGGGTAGCCAGGGCTATTTTTAGAAGCACTGATTCACAGTCTTTTGTGTTTCCCTATTCCCATCAGGCTGAGTGCTGGTTATTGGTGGAGTACAATGTCTGGCATACACCACAACATTCAGACTTTCAGCATCAGCTGAAATTTCCCTAGAAATTTTCTAGAACAAAAAGACACATGTTTTTATTTAGAATATTGTAGTTTCTTTTTAAAGATTAGATTCATAATTTGGATCTTATTTTAAATAAGCATTTAGTATGTTATTTTCCTCCAGGTTACAGATATTACAATTTGCGTGTGAAAAGACTCTCCTGATCACTTGCATGGAGAAGGAGATCATATGAGTTAGATTTCTCAATAACCTCAATCAGTGTGAAAACAGCAGAAGAGAAAAGAAAGAGGCACTGAAACAGAACTTATTTATTGGTCTGCAGTATTCATTAATAATTTGATTCATTTTTGTTCTCAGCCAGTCGAGTAGAATACATTTTATTTGGCTTATGGCACAAAACTCTCTCTCTCTGAATTTCACTTACACTTAATTTATAACTGCTAGGCCAGGTTCTTTCACATTCATCTTGTGCTGGGAAGCTCCATTAATTTCTATGGAATTACTTCCAATTCCAAAGAAAAGAAGAATACATCCTCCGTTCATTTCCTCTCCATTAAAGCAGGGAGTGAGCTGGAGATGTACTCCTGCTCATGTTCTGCAGGGAAACATCTTCCAATTCCATCTGACATAGCAGGGTAGACATGAGATGCCAGCAGAAGTGCAAGGCATTGCTTGCTTTACTAAAAGTGCATTTCTCTTTGCCATGGAAAGTGGGAATATTACATTTAGAACAGTTCACTCCACTTAGCAAAACAAGGGTCTTTAGCCTGACCTCCATTACATCCATAGTACACAAGGGAATCAATATTTCCCAGATGAAGCTTGCTCATTTTAGTATATCACCTGTCAAAGGCAGTACAAGAGCTAATTCCATTATCAGATTTCAGGAAAGCTGCCAGCTCCGGTGATTCTTTTTAAGTAGTTGGCCCACAGATCTTGATTATATCTAAATGATACAACCTTGCACAAGGATTGCTCTTAGTCATTATATAGAAAAAAAACACGTTCAATTCCCAGTCACTTTGGATCCCACTATTTTTCAAGAAAACCACTCTGACTTAAAAATCACATATGGAGAGATGGACACACTTCATGGAGAGTGACAGGTTCTACATCTGTATTTCAATTAAGAAATGCTACAACATGCCTAGACAGATTAGAGGAGAAAAAAAGAGGAGATAAATTATACTTCTTCTTATTTATTTGTTGTACCTACAGGTATAAACACAGTGAGAAACCCTGAATTACAGTCACAGAAAATCTGTCTAAAACCATGTTTGTGCATGGATCAAGAATGGAAAACAAGAAGGATCTCTGGAAGCAGCTCAACGTGGTTCTGATTACAGTATACCTGTAGGTAACTGACACATCTGCATATGCTGGCTGAAATTAATGAAGACAGATGTTTTCTAAGATTCAGTTACAGTATTTTTACTTGACAAGGGAACTAGAAAATCACATATTACTTGCTTCAAACTATTTGAGATGCTGAACATAAAGTACAGCCTAGCATGTGATGCTTATTACCTTGTTTCACTTTTTGTGCAAGATTTCAAATAGCTCCCACCTGCGTTAAGTGTAAAATCATGATTTAAGACAGCTGCAGCTAGGCAGCTTGCCTGCCTGCAAAGCAGAATAGCTTTGCAGTACTGTGGTGATGTGGAGCTGATCTCGTAAAATCTGTAAAATATGAATAATATGCAAATCTTTCTAATATATATAAGCCCAGGATATTAGCAATCTTTTACTTTAGTGCAATGTTCTTGAAATAAACATTTTCCATGGTCAGAAAATAAAAATTATTCAGGTCATTAATTTCCTTTCAGCTTATTAAAAAAACAAAATCTAGCCATATAAGAAGATCAAAATATACAATAAAACAGTGCTTGACATGAACTGTCAGAAAAATTTCTAATAAAATCCTACACTTACTCCAGAGTTTGGTTGAAGGAAGTAAATACTCATAATGAATTATCTGCAGGCAATTGGGACAAACCGACAAACCCACTCATTTGCTTTGCTTTTTGCGGCAGTCAAAACCCCCTAATTTTAGCTTTCTACACCCACACACAGTCTAGCTGATTTCAGCAATGCACTGCAGAGAGCGGAGACCCACACAGTATGCCAGCACTAGACTATCAACTCAGGATTTATTAACATGAACCTCCTGGATTATATTCTACTCTCTTCAGAGCTCAGTAACTCAGTAATTTGTATCTGTCTGAGGAAAACAAACAAACATAAAATTAAAACAGATAAATATAGAATGTCTTCTTTTGTAAATCACATTTTCATGTTTTCTAGTAGCTACTCTCAGAATCCTTTTTAATTAGGATTCTTATTAAAAGTAATTCTCTATAAGTACCTGAAGGGAGTCTTTATAAGTACCTGTAGTGAGGTGGGGGTCAGCCTCTTGTCTCAAGTAGCAAGCAATAGACTGAGAGGGAATGGCTGCAAGTTGCACCATGAAAAGTTTAGAACTAGGTATTTCTTCACTGAAAGGGTGGTCAAGCATCAGAACAGGCTGCCCAGGGAAGTGTTTGAGTCACCATTCCTAGAGGTATTTAAAAGACGTGTGAATGTGGCACTTGGAGATGTGGTTTAGTGATGGACTTGGCAGTGCTGGGTTAGTGGTTGGACTCAATCACCTTAGAGGTCTTTTCCAACCTCAATAATCCTATAATTCCGTGATTAACTCCAGCATTCTTTCTAAAGAAGGGATCATGGCTGAAATAAAGAGTCAGTTCTCTCTGGCTGCTGAAGACTTGTCAGGCTTCACAAGCTTAAAGAAAGCTTTGGTGCTGTCTGTATTCCTAGATACCCCCCTGCCCATGCCTGCACTTCACCCCGTGTTGCTGCAACACCACATAAGGTTGCAGCCCCTTCTCTTGCTGCTCTCACCTAGCAAGGTGCAGCAGATGGGTGATGTCCCTGAGCAGTCCTGCCTGTCAGGGGAAAAGAGGTCAGTGTTCTGAGTTAAGGGGGCAATACACGCAGCTGTTGTATTGCAGGAAAGGTTTGCACTCAAAGGGGCCCTGGCGCATTCCCAAGTGTGATCTGCATTGCAGGTGTTTCCCCATCTCATTTTAATGCCATCATCACATTATTAAAATTGGGTAAAAGTCAAGTTTCTTCATATGCTCTTGCTTGTACTGCAGAAAAAGATTATCTGAGGAACCAGGAAACTTCAGGGAATTCCTCTAGACACAGAAACAATGCAGCACACTTTTTGTCAGTGCAGTTTCCAGTCATGGTGATTAGCTAGAGATTAATTCCTCAAAAGACATTATACCAATTGCACACATATCCAAGTGTAATTTTTATTTAAAACATTTCTTACTCTAAAATGGAGTGTGATACACCATTGGGTTGGTTATCAGCACAGTGCTGAGCGCTGCAGGGAGCTGAAGGATCAGGCTGTCATGCAATTAGATGGGTAGATGAGCAAAATGTTGGGGTGTTCTTTTGCCTCTGTGTTTTCATCGTGTTACTCTACTAATTTCTTTGTGTCTATTATCCAAATTAAACCAGAGCCAACCAGTGCATACAAATACCCAACTGAAAATGTGTTTTAGAATTTGTGCAGACATATTGGGCTGTTGCAGAACTATTTGGTAAGCAATGTGTAGTAAAAAATAAAAAAGGCTTTACAAAAACTCTTTATTTCATCAGTATCCATATCATGAAGTTTCAATATCCCATGGGAAGCATTCAATTAAGTTCAGGTTTGCAGAACAGAAACTTATCTAGGATGTTTTCGCTGAAATTTTAAGGGGTTTTCTGTCCACGCCTTTAACATAGAACAATATTTTTTCTCTGAATGCCTGTCAGATCAGACCCTTACTATTTGACACTGACATTTTCTGACCTTTTCTGTGACTGGTTCCCTTGCAAGAAATGTTCACACAAAGTGAATCAAACCAAACATTAAAATAAACACAATAACAATATATACTTTCCAGGGTTCCAGTTCAAATCTCATTTTCTCTGTTCCTGCCTATTCCTTTGTAAATTCTTTGTCTCTCATACATTACAGTGTTCAGTGCTGTCAATTAGGAAATTAATAAGGGTGAAAAAAATTTTGTGTCCACTGACTGTGCAGAATGCCCTCTCTCTGAAGCACATATTGTCTCCCCAGCCTTGCTGAATATAAGTGTATCCTGTTATTCAATATATTTATTCTTGGCAGGCCAAGAATAGATGGAAATTTGATGTATAGAAGTAATAGAGGTTGGATCTGCCAAAGGAACTTAATATCTTACTGTTCCAGCAGCCCTACCAGGATGTAAGCATGATGAGAATTTAGAATCTCAATTCACCCACTGCCTAACCCTAAAACAAAGTCCCTAAATAACTAATTTTGCAGTATGAATGTCAATAGATATGTAATCAAGATTTTCTGAGGATGCCCTAAATCATCCAACCCTTTCCAGTGCCAAGTTGCTAGGATCTTGACACAAAATGGGGGTCAGAAACATAATGTTTCTCCAAGGTTTATTTATAGTTGTGTTCCACAAATTTCTTCCAGATAAATCTAACCAAAAAGTGTTGGAAACAGTGAGAATAGTCTTGATTGCTGAGCCACATCAGATGCAAAGCTGCAGGAATTCCAGTACCAGAAAAACCTGCAGCAACTAGTAATACCTCTACATCTTAAAGAAATAATAAGAGGTTGAAATTTATCACAGGACAAGAGCAATGATGTATTATCAAAAGACTTCAAAGATCCAGAGCAGAACACACATTTCACCCACTAAGAAAAATCCCTGGTAAAATCTAAGTGTTATAGAGGTTACCAATTTCAGGGCAAAGTACTAAACTTTAGTTGAGTTATTTTAGCAACACCACATGCATCAGTATAGTTAAGTGCTTCCAAGTTTGAAGTTAGAACAACATTACCTAAAATTATGATAAACTATCTGGGGAACATAAAACCAGTCCTCATGGACTTCTATTAACTTCAGCATATTTTCCTATCCATTATAAATTTATCCCCAAGACATTTTCATTATGAATGAGAGTACAAGTACTCTATCAAACAGAAAACACCTCTTGCATATTCTTTTCCTTGTACTGTCATGAGCACTAAAATGCGTAACGGTGATCTTTAGATTATCATGACTGACATTTGTACCTCACTTGTTCCAGTTCTTTACAGACTGAGACAGATATATGTGTAATAATTCTATGCCCATTGCATTCTCACAGATTGTTTTGAAACACTGCAATTAGAGAGTTAACTTTCCTTTTGAAATGAAGCTTACTGTCGGAGAAAAGCTCTGTCTCTGGCAGGTGTCCTGTCCTGTAAAGGAAGTATTTTCCATCTTTAGGAACACTGGTCTGATGTGTATTCAGAGCAAGAAAATAATCTAATGAACGTACTCACAGTTTTCAGTGAAAAGAACACAGTTCAATGTTTTTAATGCTTAATGGAATTATATACTTAATGAAATAATAAAAATTAACAATTAGGTTTAAAACTACTTTTAGTCTCCACTTTTAGCCACAGAAATTACTTTTTATCTCACTACCATTCCATTTGTCTAGAAAATTTCCATTTCTTAAGAGGTTGTAGTTGTAGTATTAGTCATGGAATAAAAATGTTTGCATCTTCTTAGGGTTGATCAAATGTTAATATTAAATGAGAATAAGGTACGTTTTGAACTCTTTCCCTGTTGTGCTGTGCTCTGTGAGTCAGTAGCGGAACTATGTTGAATGGAAGAAGGCTGCTGATTATCATTCCAAAGGGATATTTTAGGCTTCTGTCAAACCTTTTTCACAGTGCAGGTGAATTTACATTTTTGATCAGGAACCTATTTTAAAGGGCTTTTTACAAATTTTTCATTGGATTTGTTCCATTAAAAAAAAAAAAAAAAGTTATTTCCTGAAGAATAAATTCAGATTGAAGAGTGGGATGCAATCATAATTTTGAATTCCTAGAATCTTAGAAACATGAAATCTTTTTATTGCTTTTCCCACTTACATTAATGCACTGTTTGCCTTTAACCCTAATTTAACTTGATATTCTTTCAAGTTTTACTGTCTCTGGATAGATTTACTCTTCATTATATTTATGTCTTTCATTAGGGGGCAGCAAATAAAGAATCAGAATATTCATTTAATTCTTTGTTTCTATTTTTATAATTCAGCATTAAATCCTGAACTAGTCACTAGATGTCATTCTAACACACCAAATATTTTCTGTGAAATTAGGCAGTGTTCTACTACACGTTACCTGTCTCTTGAATTTCCATTTAAAGGTGAATGCTTACTTTATTGCAATCCCTATTCATTGTAGCTTCAACTCATCAATTGTTTCAATGTTCTGACCACAAAAAAAATCTGCTGGATTGTTGGAGCTAAATGATTAATATCATCAGCAATTATTGCATCACATTGATTTGTCTTCTGAGACTTATTAAATAATCAGCCACTGCTGAGTTCAAAAGATTTCAAGGATTTCATTAATTCTAGTATTTTTGAATGTTGTCTAAAATTCATATTCAAAATCTATTATTCATTATAATTTCATTATATCAGCTGACCCAGGAGAGAGCAATATTATGCAGCTTTGGTGACCATTTTGCTGTTTGAGTGAGTAGTCAAGGAAACAGCCCTCTTACACAACATTTTTCAGTAAAAATAATAATCAATCTCTTTTCAAAATAAGCCTGTCAGAGGAATTAAGCATCCTTATGTTGTGCTATCATTCTGTAGTAGAGGAAGACTTGCCACTGCCAGGGGCATAATAGGAAGGCATTCTGGAGCTTTAACTCACTGTATTCTACTGTGTCCTTTTGTCCTTTGATCCCTCTGATTGTTGGTATTTCTATGTGAGTGTCTAAAACATGAACCTTACTGAAAGAGCTCAGTGTGTACCCAGATGCAAGACTGAAGAGAAGGAAGACAGGGACAAGGTCAGCCTGTTGTTCTAATCTTTTGCCTTTATTTTCTAATGTTCCTGCTCCTCCTTTCACTCCTCATTCACTTGAAGCCCCAGTGGTATAAGATGGCTATTTTCCAGCTAGACCAATTCTGAATGTTGATTCAATGTTGAAACATTACTGCAAGCTCCTACACGTGTCTGGATACTCTGATTTACAGATCAGGAGCTTATGTATTTGCTAAAGAAATTTCCACCTTCAGTGCCCTTTATGTTAGATTACCCCTTGCTCCCCCAGCCAGTAAAAGAAAATGTGTGAATTCCCAACCAATGCTGGCCAAAGTCAGTTACTTTAAATCAAGTAATCAACGAAAAAGTTTCTATAAACCCAGGTGGTTTTGATTAAGGTAACCTAGGCTGGGTTCCTAGAAGCTTTTCGATAGAGAGGTGGGGAGTAGCACAGGAACACAAAGAACAGCTGAGGGTAATAAAGGCCCCATCTGATATGGATCAAGAAGGGAACATCCACTGACAGAAAATGTAGAGTGTAAATAAATGCTTTTAGAGAAAACTTTAATATAAAAATATTTGTTTAATTCAATTTAATTTAGAGAAATCCAGCTTGTTACATGCACAAAAAATGAACCAAATTAAACACAGTGAGAAATTCACACTTTGAGAGCTTATTTCTTTCTTCATATTTTGTTCCTGGTCAATCATATGACAGATTAAATCTTCCTTTTGATGATTTATGGACCACAATAGGAGAAAAGAGTAACAAAAATATTAAGCTATGGGTAGAGCCTCATGAAAAATTGTTCCTATGAAATTAATTTGTAAGGTATTATATTGCATATTGGTCTACAAATGAACATAACTTTACCTATTGAAGACCAAAGCAATTAATTTTAAAATATATAATGAATAATATATAATAAAGGCAAAGAAGATTATGCTTCATTAAGTTTTATTTAGTTTATTATTATATTTTATGAAGTTTATATGGAACTTTTGAATCAGTGCAATTTTTTAACTGACAATTTAGGTAGATCTGTATATATATGCAGATACATTTCATAGCACATTGCATACCTACAGTGTGACATCTGATGATTTACAGTTACCTAGAAGGTTCATTAAATTAATTTGCTGCAGAAAAATGTTTACACTGAAAGTTACTTATTTTCTTTAGTGGAAAACCTGTCAGCAAATTAAAAGCTTTGAATTTCTATGCAGTTTTCAATTTGTGCAACCAGTCCTTTCCCAGGAGAATTATATTGTTGAGAGCATATTGTTGACACAAGATCAACAATAGGGGTAAATACTTTTGCAATAAGGAAAACTGAACTCCTATTCTAATCATATTTTATGTGGAAACTAAACACTTGTAGTTTAGTCATTATTTTTATACTAGAAATAATCACAAATGTACCTTTGGGAGCACCTAACTGGTAGATATCACTGGTAGATTTGTCTCAAACCAGAGAGGGGCAATGCAATTCATGCATGCAGCTAATTCTTCATTTCAATCATTTCTGTTAAAGATATTGTGGGACACAGAGTTCTCCCAGACTACCTGCACAGTGTTGAAAGCTGATTCTAGGATTGAAAAATGGAGTATGATGTTTCCTTTTATCTTCACTTCTGTGAATTTCCTCCAGTGAATGTGGGGTAAGTGCTGCAGTTTCTAAAACAGCATGACAGTAATGTGCAATCCTGCTGAACCTCTGGAAGATGCATTCTTATTTTTTCCTTCTTGATGTGGCACTCAGTCCTTCTGGAAGAGGGTGTCTCCATACCTTCTGGAACAGGCCATACCTTCTTTGAGCAGGTCAAAGGGGGAGCTGGGGTTGACCTTAAAACCACATTATGATTTTTGTTGCATATGCAGAAAATTGACTGGCCAGGAATAGACCATGCCCAGTTCTGCATGAAATTGTCCTAGCTGATTCACTGAAATATTTAAAGGTCGTAACTGGAAGAGTTATAAAAATGAGATTCTGTTACATGAAAGTATTTCTCATGCTGTTTGCAAAGAGGACAGAAGAACAGAAAGTCTGAATGGAAGAACTGCAAAGAAGAAAAATGAGTCCTTCAGATTTGGTGAAATGCTTTTGTTTGCCTTTCAGTGAGGAAACACAGAGCCTTTGTCCTAACTTGAATGGTTCTTCCTAATACAGCTTGGAGTCATCCAGCCTGTCTTAAATTACTCTTTAAAGTTATAGCTTCTCTTTGGTGTACCTTCCATAATCTCACTGAAAAAAAGTCCTGGGATTAAATTATCCTCCTAGCAGCAGTTATCAGAAGCTAAACAGGAATAAAAGAGATGGATTGCCTATTTTTGCAATGAAAGATTGCAGAATTATTGCGTAGTTTTACATTTTTATTTTTTGCCCTTTTCCAATTTTATGTTGGCAGCAAAATCGTTACGCCCTGGACACTTTCATCTCAGCAATTTATAGAATGTATGTCAGAAATACTGCATGGTGAATTTACAAAACCCATCACTACAGAGGCAATAATTATTTCAAGAAATAATTATGACAGATTGTCAGAGAACACGCTTCATTCTTTTGTGTAATTCAGGACTCGATCTAATAAATAATAATGTAGAAGCCTACAAAATATATTTTTCTTTCCACCTACATATTGTCAAAGCTAAGGTCACAAATGAAATTCTGACATATACATGAGATCCTTCAGCATGTTCAGATTTCTCTGATTTGAGCCATTTTACATCCCTGTTACAGAGATGCTTGTGATTTACCTGTATCCACACAGTTGTGTTGGTAAGATGCAATATTTGTAGAAAAATAAAGGTTTCTCACCCATTTAGCTCTTATATCTCTTGAAGAACTGCAAGCAACTACACCTTATGTACAATGTGCAAAGACAGTGACATTATTTTATGGGCCAGCTGACAGAAGTCTGGGGTTTAGTCCAACACCATCCAATCTGAGTGTTGTAGAGAGAGCATTTCTCTCCTCTCCTGGCAAACATAGCCATGTCACTAGAGTCCTCATACTGAGAACAAAAATTCAGGCCTTTATCATAGCCAAAATGCTTCCCATTTTGTCAATGCTAGCCAGATAAAGTGAAGCTTTTGGTTTTGTGACATGTGATTTAAAGGCTTGGGTCAGGGTCTGAGGAAGACTGTAGAATAAAAATCAGTTTTCACTAGTTTATCTTATATAAAGTGTATGTGAATGCATTTGTGTGAAAGCTTTAGGATTTTTCCTCCTGTGCAAGTGAGATCCAGTCAAGTCTCTTGAGCTACATGTATAATTGCCAAAATTATTGTTACTTATACTTAATGAGCACCTGAAAAGATGCCTGGTTCTAATAACTCATCTCAGAGTACCCTGTGCTGTTTTTAAATTACCTTGAGCCCTGTTGTCAATGATCATTATACAATTGTTGCAGCCCCAGGGACTGGGGTTCACTTGAGTATCAGAAATCTGAATGAGTCTAAGAGGATGTCTTCATTTTATTAACTCACAGTTTTAAATATACCCTGGTTGAACATGAGGAGATTGAAAAAAAAAATGCTAAGAGGAAATTGCAAGATGGCCCAAGATAGCAAGGACAGGGAGGATGTTTAGCTCATACTTTGGCATTAGCACAAAAATTTCTTCATAAAGTTTCTAGCTTCCATTAAATTATCACCTAGACAGCCATTCACTTTTTTTTTTCTTTTTTAAGAAACTGAACACTGCAGTTCACTCCACTCCTTTGTGTCCTCCTGGAAGGCCCTCTTATCTTCCTTCCTCCACTCCACTCTGTTCCCTCCCTCAATTTCTGCCTCATGAAGCATGAAGAGCCTTGAGTATCCCCTGTCCCTCCATATAATTAACTCCATCCCCCAGGCTCCATCAGGTGGATATGCCCCACTACACATACATCAGACAGTCCCTTCTTCCCTGTGTAGCTTTCTTCAATTCTGTATTTTATTTGAGCTAGTTCTGGAGGGCAATCTATAGGTTCACCTGTTTTCTTTCAAGTGATTATTTGCAGCAACTCAGTTAAAGAAGGCATAGAGTAGCTACTCAGTGTATTTTTTAATTTTCACAGAATAGGAGGGAAAAGTAATGTGGGCTATTCCTAATGGAGATTACTGCTCAAGGCTATGCAGGCATAAAGGTAGTCAGGCAGGATTGGTCAAAAGTGAGAGCAACTTTTCCACAAATAGTAGCTTTTGGTTTAAGACAAAGACCCAGTGTACTGAAAGGGCCTTCACATCACAACAGAAAAGTGGTTAGATGGTGAGGTTCACTCCAGGAGTGTGCTGGCGCCAATCTTCTGCCCTAGCACAAGCTATATGACAAATGGAGGAAGAACCATAGGAAAAAAAAGCAACACTTGTTAGCTGGGCAAAGGAGGAAAACTTACTTAATAATTGGGAAAGTGCCTCTGAAGGCAAGTATCATCCATTTTGTTTTCTGTGTGTGTAAAAATGATCCCTGTCATAACAAATAGAAAGAACCTTCACAGTCCAGCTGCATTCCTTTGCAAAGCATTACCCTTCTATTTTCCTAAAAACTTGCATGAGGAACTAGCTTGAGCACTGGTAGAAGGAAAAGGAGCAGAGAAATTTACCCAGTGGTAATCTTTAGCCATTTAAAGCCTTGAGCTGCTTTACTTCTGCACTAAATTGTCTCCGGCAACAGTCAGTCCTGTTTGTGTTCAAAGCTTAGCTTTCCACTGCTTCAGCTGGAGGAAAGCATTTGCTCTCTGTCACTGGGTTGTGTTGCTTTAGCTTGGTGGTGTCCACAGAGCACCAAATTGTTCAACTCTGCAAGTCCAAAGTACTTTAAACTCATCTCTCATGTTTTGCACTGAAATTGGCTCTGGGCGCCTACACAGCCTGTTACTGCTGAAAGGATCCTCACTGCTTTCAACAGGGAGGTTTTTTCCCAGCTAAGAACAATACCCAAAAAAAGTGAAGACAGGCTTGGTGTGTCCAAAAAAATATATCGTATGCATAAAGAAAACATCCCTAAAGGAAGTCTCAGCTCTCTCCCCACATCTCGTGGTTCTTTGCACATTCAGGCAGAAACGCTGGCCAAAGAACAGAGCCTGCAGCACCTGAGTGCAAAGCAGGGCTTTAGGCACTGAGCCATCTGCCTTCTGTTCTACTGAGAGTGGCAAAAAAAAGTGAAAATATACATTTATTCTGCAAAAACTGATTTAAATTTTTAAAAATCCAGAAAGCTGAAAACTGAAGTCTTCGGTTCATGGGTGTGTGACTCAAAATTAATTGCTAAATCTGCTATACAATAAGATCAGTTAATTAGGGCTCTCTGGTTCCTTGCATACTAGAGGACACGATCATCTGACTTTGCTGTTTGTATATTGCAGTGTACTGAAAATAGAAAATAAAAGTTACACATGACAAAGTATTGATTAATTGTCTCCAAAAAGCAAAAAGACAAAACAGCATTAACCAATTATACAAATCTTTAAAAGACAAACCCGTGGAAACAACATTTCCCTCTGTTACGGCTTCGTTTGGAACAGCAGGCTGTGCTCCTGAATTAATTTTACAGCTGAGACACAGCTAATCCACAAATAAGCCTGTTACAGTTGGTGGGCATAACAAAAGAAATGTTTGCCAATAGGCACACATGACATCTGGAGCTTGAAGGCAAATTTAAGGGGAAAAGTATTTTTGATAATACATTAAAACTTCAGAAGTATGACCTCAGAGAAAAATGTATCCATAAATAACCATAACTATTATAGATGGTCATGAAGAGCACATGATCACAGGGCATCCTCAAATATGAGAAAAAACTATTTTTCATACTCCCACTGGTATAAAATTATGTAAAAAAAGTGGAAATTCACACTTTTCTTATTCTTTAAATTAATTTCTTCTACAGAGAGGACTAAAATGTTAGAATAAATTTAATTTTTATATGCTATTACTGAAACCTATTTTCAAGATATTAAATATTGAAGCACAGAAGAATTTCTATTTGAACAGGATTTGGAGTAGTACAGGTGAGATCCTAGACATTTTGAAGCCATTAGCCTATCTCCTATGATTTCTAAGGAGACCAGAATATTATTCTGAAAATTCATATAAAACTTAAAGCTGATAAGTATAAAAGAAATTTACTCTAGAACCCCTACCAGTATTTTGTTTTCAAGGAATTTGTAAACTTCAGGAGTTTCACTCATTAAAAAGTAGGCTCATTCACATCATCTCCCTATCCCATAGAAATGCTGCCAGCCAAGAGAGTAATCTCACTTCCCATGTGTTGGCACTTAGCACACACAGGCAATGTCAGATTTATTAAACATCCATAGGCCAACACAAAACCCAATCCTTAGGCACAGAGATGAGGAAGAAATGAGAGGTTGGTGGGAAGGCAAACTATGTCTGTCACCCGTCTCCTATATGCAATGCTCTCCTAATTAAAATGACATTCAGGCAAACATTGAGCAAGTGCTAATTTAGGTAATGACTTCAATAGAATGGTTCTCATACTTAAACATCATATGAATGATAAAGTGCTTTAAGATGTAAATCTGTCACTTGCAGAAAAACATACAAGGGGCCTTTAAAAAGCCAGTTGTTTGCATTTTCTCAAAAAAAAAAAAAAGATTTCTGTGTTGATCAAACTATAGAGGGTTATAGATTGGCACAAAATATACATTCTTATTATATACAACTAAATTCAATGGCTAATTATAGTCCCTTTAAGACCATGTTTGAGGAAAAATATAAAAGGATACCAGTAACGTGAAATTTAATAGCAAGAAGGAAATTCCAAGTTTGTATGGGAATACATTGCTAATAAGGGCTTTAATGTGAATAAATTGATACTTTAATGGTAATTAATTCCAGTGTGCATTGTTAAAACTTAACTGCATGTAAAGGAGTAACTATAACTTAAAATGTACTGGCCTTTGCCAAGCAGTCTGGAAAATGCACTGCATAGTCAAAGTCATGAGAAAACTGTGCAAAATATTTTGTTATTATATCAAGAGTTGATCTGCATGATTGCTATTAAAACCAGTATAAGTGGCAGGGCTTGATATCCTATTTGTATTACTTTGCCATTGCAATCCCTACGACTCACAGTTGCATGAGATTTGAAGATGCTCTGCCAATAGCATTTGTGCAAGAAAATATTTTAATGATGCTAACACATTTGGTCTTGGCTTAAGATATCGGCAAGTTCAATTTCAACATATTTGACTGTTTGTTACTTCCATGGGTTTCCAATAGAGGTGATTCATCTTCTGGTTTTAGCTTCTTGAGCAGCACTGGAGTGCTGTAACTGCCAGTCAATCTCTGACATCTCCAATGAAAGGGCTTCTTTATCAAGAACTTGTTAAAAGAGGAGCTATAAAAAGTAGGTGTGCCAGCTCTGGAAATTCCTGATGCAAAACCTGCTGTGAGAGCTTTGCAAAAAACCTCTCTTTTTTTTTTGTTCTGATTTCAGGTTTTGTGTGTATAGGGTGCCAGCATTTTCTCAGGAGAGCATTAATTGTTGTCTGGGCCGCATTAATTAGCTGACAATAACCATGCAGCAAGAGGGTTATAATTTTGGACAAGCATATGCAATTGGGACTCTTCAATATATTCTATCTTTTGACATTTACTTATCTCTTTCTAATGCAGAAAGTGCATGCAGGTAAAATGCCCTGAATTAATGGTGAGATTGGAGCAGCAACTGCATTCTGTGTGGCCAAGCTGAGGTGAATCCGTGCTGGTAACCCATGTGAAGCAAGAACAGGGCTGTTTCAGAAGAGCTAATTTCTCAAAGTTGATGGAAATATTTCTCCCACACTTACAATGGTCACACATTCAAGCAATAATGTGCACCACTGTACATTCTTCCTGAAGGCTGGCACCCTGTATGGTGTTTAACTCCCAAAGCAGGAGAAGCTTTACGAAAAAAGAAATCTTTTAACCAAAGAAGCCCTCTCATCCTTTGTGTGCAGCTTTTCTTTTCATCCTCAAGCAGTTTCTGGGTTTAAAGTAGTTATTTCCTCTGTTCTTTCTCATCCTATCATGGATGAGAAGAGCAAGACCATGATTCCCTTTGTGAACTCTCTGAACTGTCTGCTCAGTATCAAGATGAAGAGCTCATCTGCATAATAGAAGCAGGCTTTGCAAGCTCTAGTTAGAGACAAGTTCCCAGCATGGAAGCAGCCAAAATCATGCTCCTGGGGAGAATTTTAAGATAGTCTTTGTCAGTTGATTCACAGATCCAGCCTTCAGCTATGAGAACACACAGAGCAGTGCAGTGCAGTCCAGAGTGGACCTGTGCAGACCCTCACTGCAAGGTACTTTTGCTGTGGTTAGATCTCCCAGCAATCACATAACATGACCCAGCAGACCATGAAGGGTTAATATAGATACTCCATTTTAAAAGCTAGGATAGAAGGCATTCAAGTATCTCTAATGGCCCACATGTACCATAAACCAGGGTGAGCTCAGTCTGTATGGCAGCAATCATCCAGAGCAAAGAAGACAAAGAACTGTTTAGGATTCATATCATATCTGGAGACTCACATATTTGATTTTAAAAGCACATTAACAGCATCCCAGATATGTGTTCAGTATTAGGGGTCTAACAAAAGCTGGCTAATTTATAAAGACAAAATGAAAACCAAAAAAGTTGTAACATAGTCAAAATAGTGTCCATCTCTTTAAAGCTGATAATCACATTTACTCCATATATCACTAGCCTTCCATCGAAAGACTTCACATCTATCTTTCCAAGTTGAAAAAGTCAGCACTGTTATAAAAAAAGATAGATTATATTTGATGAATCCTATCAGCAGTTTTGTTTGAGATTTTTTTATTTTTGCAGAAATAGTTCTTTTCAAGTAGGAGGTGCCATTGATAAACATCTCACTGAGTTCCATCTACAATATTTGTTTGAATACAACCTTTATGATGTTATCTGAAATCCACTTCAAGATATTTGAATCCAGACATGCATAGTAGTTTACAAATTTTAAAATTTTACAGAGACATCTAGTCAATTCAATTATTTTGACAATGGAAAAACCTGGATTGAGAAGAAAAATACTGATCTCTAGGTGGTTTGGTTTTTTATTTTCATGCATTAAATTATAACAATCTTCTCTGCTCAATGCAACAGGAGGGAGCCTCTACGTTATTGGTAAGTAAAAATTAAATTTTTGGTTAACTTACCAAACTGTTGGTGGAAACTCGAAGTAACAAATATATATATATATAATCATCTCTCTGTTCATAATCTACAAAGGACAACTCTTATACAGCACATGTAATATCTAGATGCCTCATCATAAAAAAAAAAATTTTACTCATCCATCTTCATTGAAACAGTGATTCTCATTCCTCCAGTTTCTTTTGCTGCACAAAATAAAAGGATTTTGCTATTCTCATTTGTTGATGATCTCTTTTTCAGAGATCAGGAGTTCTGCCTCATTTTGTAATTGTAGCAGTCTTAAATTGTGATGCTTTCAGAACTATTACAATTAATTTTTCAAAAACATTAAAAACCCCACAAATTTCACTATCAGCACATAGCTAATTTTAAAAAAAAATCTCATTTATAGAGTATTAGCCAGGTAACTGACAAAAGACATTGACCTGCACCTTACAATGCCTTCGCATTTAACAGTTAAATTAAACAGATTGAAGAACTCTATTAAAACAGATGGCTTGTGTCACCAAAAACTCCTGGTCATCTGAGGCATCAAAGTGTAGCAGAATGCCTCAAATTACTCATGAGAGTGAAAGAAAATGGGGAGAATAGGTAAAACCTTGTGAGAAAAGCACTGCATGCAGTATTGCACACTGTAATACCTTATTAGATTAATAGACCCTCTTGTGGTTATCAGCTAATTCCATTAAAAGACATTTTAAGATATAAAAAGGCATTAATATTATAATATGATATAATTAAAATTAATATTAAATAATACATAATAATCATAAAATAGTAGATGCCTCTTCTTTTTTGTGGCTAGCCTCTTCTGCGAGCAACTTTCAGTTTGCACAAACAGCTTCAGTGTCAAGGACATCTCTGTCTTTTCTTACTTTCTAAGTGAACTGTTTGAGCTTCTGCTTGTCAAAAGTGGAAAACATTGCTAGAGGTCATCGAGTTTCTCCCCTGAGGAAGTCAAGTGCTTCTGTTTCTCTTGACGTTTTCTCAAAAAGAGAGTCTTCTACCCAGGCAAGCTGTTTCCTTAATGTATGAAGCGCCAACCCGCCCCAGAGTCAGCTTCAGAAGGCAGAAGTCTGTAGGAACTCAGAAAACTTTCTCCTTCATGGAAAGGTATTTAGGCTTCCAACATTGTTCACTACAGGAACTGCTTTCAGATTTTCAGAGCACAGAGTAGACACAAACTCCTCTGCTTACCCCTATTACAAGTAAAACACATCACAGTAACCAGACCCTCTATTTATAGCAATAAAGTTCAGTAGCATGCAAAGACTGAGGGGAAACAGAATGAAGGCTTTGTTCATCTGTTGCAACAAGAGTGGATTTTGATATTTTTTTTAGAAGAAATGCATGGACCAAATTTCAGATAAAGACAGTAAGTACATAAATAGTGCTTTTCTGAGTCAAAACTAAGTAGCACATTCTGTTCAGTGAAGTAATTGTAGTACTATGAATGTCCCCAAAACTATAGATTTAAAGACAGAACTCTGTTGGCTATTAATTATGTTAATCCTTCAGTTTTCTTTATTGAAGTTCATGTTCTGAATCTTATGCCTTTTCATATTATTTGGGAGTTCACTGTAGGAGGAAAAAGTCAATCCATTAAAGTAATTTGCATATCAGAATAGTTGACTGAGCACAAGACTCAAACACTGAATTTTAAACTAGAGAAAATAAAATATACCAGCAGGTACTGAGCTAAATCCAAGTTTAGCTTTGGCCACCACTGAGAAATATTTATCATAAACAAATGTATTATTATTTGCCTGCAAAAACTTTTATTTCCTACTCCTTGGAGCATGGCAAGTATTCTTGAGCAAGACATTATTTTCATTTCAGAGCCTTATATTTTGTTTTGTTTAGGATTATTACAGAGTTTATAATTTAATTCCATGTCTCATAACCAGTTAAAAGTAAACTGTGTAGAAGCTCTAGGAAAAAGAAAATATGTAGGATTCACATTTCACTTTCTGTTCAACCACAGTATCAATGCCTGTGTAGACACCCTCAAGGGGGATCATTCTAAGGTTTCCTTGTTTTAAATTAACTTGTGGTTGTGCATCACATTAGTTTAATTAATTAAAGTGCCAGTAAGTCAAACAGCTGTAACGGGTAATTATGCAACTATACATAATTACTTCACTGAGGTAAGTTATAATGTGAGCATTCTTATGAAGCTTGAAAGTCAGGGGGGAAACAGTGTGTACAAGCATTGTTCTCATAATAGCCATCCATAAGTTGTCTCCACATTCACTGTCCATAACGTGGCACTTAGGTCAGGAGTTGCATCTAAGTTGCATTGAAGAACTTACCCTTTGGCAAGGAAGTAGATCCATATTGATTCTTGATTCATTCATGAATTGAAGCCCTACAAGGAGGCAGATACAAGAAAATGAGTATTTGCTTCATGATCCCATGTCCTAAAAAGTTAAGTGAAATTTCTAAAGAGTCATGGTAGTAATTTCAGTCTGTTACTGTAGGCATTCAGCTCCAGAGAATCAAGAACTGCACTTCTTGGATAAGAGGATATGTACAAGGATCTTTTCCCCATTCACTTTTTCCTACTGTGACACGAAAGTTGAAAAAAAATGGAATTATTTCTCTGGCACTTTTCCTAGAAGAGGGTCATTCTTGAGCTAGACAGAGTCAAAATGAAAAAAAACCAAAAATAATCTCTATTTTGATGCCTCTTTTGTTGAAAGAATGGCAAGTGTAAAGAATTTATACTACCTTCTTTCAATGGAAATGCAATTAAGACTATTAGTCAAATACTGCTGAATTCCAGTATTTCTCATGTGTATACGTGTTTTGGGACTGGCATAATTGTTCTGCTCATCCCAGAAACCACTGTGGACTAATGAGAAACAGCGAAACTCTCAGCATGTTAAGAAAACGCACTGCATAAAACTCTGCCATTAAACAGCTGATTGCAAGTCCTAAAAATATTTAGTGTTTTTGTGATTTTAATAAGGAGCTTAAGCCTGTTCCTCATAAATAACTCCATTTCTATTCAGGAAAACCAAAACCTCTCCCTACATGGGAGACACAGAAGGTGGCTTGCAACTAAGTCAATTCTTCGAAACATGAGTTTATCACAGAAGCTCATTTTATTAGGTAACAGATTTAAAACTAACCAAAGGAAATTATTTTTTCCTACAGGATTCCCTACTACAACATATTGCTTCTGCTGATGCAGCATCCCAGAGGGACTGGGCAAATTCATGGAAGAAGAATCCATCAAGAGTTGTGAAAGTTTGATATAAATCTATGATATAATCCTCTGTCTTATGAAGTGCCTTAGAGAAATGGAAACAGAGTGGAAAAGCAGAAATATGTGTGGATAGATAGATAGATAGATAGATAGATAGATAGATAGATAGATAGATAGATGGATAGACAGACAGATAGATAGATAGATAGACAGAGGTATATAGATATGCCTTGCCATGTTTTTTTCAAAGTGTCTTCTCCTGAACACTGTCAATAACATAGTACTTAGGTCAGGACTTGCATCTGAGTTGCACTGAGGAACTCTTACCCTTTGGCAAGGGAGTGACTCCCTGCAGTCCTGGTGCTTTTTGCCTCAATTAAGTTCTCTAGTTTTTCTCTTTTTCTCCAGTTAGTTCTAGATCACAGTCCAGTCTGAAAAGGGGAGGGGGAAAGAGGGGATGCACCATCAGACAAGACTTGACGTGATGGCTGAAGTGAAGTTAGAAGTATCTTCCTGCTCTGACTTGATGTCAATGAGCATCTCAAGCGTGAAGAGGGAATTTGAGATCTCCACAAGTTTACGAAATACAAGTGGAAGAATGATAGTCTTCTTCCTGTGTGTGGATACTTCCTCTGCTCCCAAGCCAGAGCAGGAGGCCAGGATGTGTACATTGGTACGCTGGAAGAGTGGGCTGAGCTCTACAATAAACTGTCTGTGCTACAACACTAGCTTGAGGTTGAGGAACCAGAGGACTGGTCAGATCAAGTTACAGGTGGTAACCAAAGACAGAATATTTTGCAGTTCAGTGGAAATTCTGTGGCATGACAGGAGGGTCATGAACATTTTTCCTCACAAATTTGTTTTCCTGAGGATTACAGTAGTATTTTGCATTTGTACTGTAACAACTGACAAGAAATTACCATCACAAAACAATCTCTAAATTAAATCTTGCTGTGCTGGAATGTATTTTTATATAGAAATCAGTTTGCCAGAGGAGAAAGAAGAAGAGTTGTGTAGGATATGCCCCCTTCCCACTGAACTCTTGAGACTGGAAGGCACCTCTGAGGTCCTAAAGCCCAATCTTCTTTCAAACAGGACCAATTTCTAAGTTGTGAGCAGGTTGTGAGCTCACACCTCATCTAGTCCAGCATTTAATGTTTCCAAGGGCAGAGATTCCAGGGACCTCCTTCAGTGTTGAGTCAGTTTCAGAGTAATTTTCTTCCTTACATCCACCAGGAATTACTCTTTTCCCTTGCTGCAATGTGTGCTCATTGATCTTTGTCCGTTCATTGTATACTTTCAAGAAGAAAGTATAATCCCTTCCCTATAATCCCTCCCTAGATAACTCCTTAAACTTCTTTTTTCTAGGATGAAGAACCCTGTGGTGATAGCATAGCACAGCACAGCTTGAGATTATAGACCTTGCCTGGAGTGAGCAGCTCAGGCTCAGCACCAGGGTGTCCCAAGCAGTGGCATTACAGCTTAGAGCTGCTCGTGGTGCAGCCTGCAGCCTCTCAGGTTGGCAAAGCTGTAAGGATGCTACTGAGTTTCTCCCAAGTATTTAATCTGGTTGCAGCCACTAGAACAGAGCACAGTAATAACCAGCTTTATCTGCTGAGCAGCATTAGCAAGGAGTCAGTCTAAGCTGCTGGAACTGAGCCCAGACACTCAACTCCAGTAACGCAGCCTCAGTTTAAAAGGATCTGCCATGAATCTTCATGGCACCAGAGAGAACAATCCATTATTATTACAGATCTGTATTCCTGTAGAAGTTGGATCCCCCCATCTTAGGTGAAGACCAAGCAAGCACAGAACAAAAGGTTCATCCTTTGTCAAACACCTTGCAAATACTGTATATTCTCAAAGCTATTGCTGTAACTGAGAGCAAAAAATAAGAATTCAAAATCCTTGAAGAGAGAGGTCAACACATTTATAAAATATTGAAACAGATGTGCCAAGAGTACCTTGACAACATCACAAAACAAGTTATGATTATCAAAGAGATTAGTTATGTATTTTTATTGCTAACAAAAAAGGCTATCACTGCTGCAGGACCAAGCTGAAAGGATCCCTCTGATTTGTAATTGTTTCTAACACAACAACTAGGCAGAATATGTCATTAACCACCTTTTATTTAATGATAGACTAATTAGATTCTATCGAACCTTAAATTTAGCAAATAATAGCAAATTGTGTATCTTGATTTTTCTATCGTCTTTAATCATATCTCTTCTGGAGGATTTTCGTGGTGTTAGAGGTGCTAGGTATGATTCTGATCACCCATTTTATGTCCAAGTATTTCACTCAGTGGAAATACTTCCATGCTGTGCCCTGGCATTCTTGATAGAGTTCTGGGAACTTGAGACTTGCTAGTTTTCTAAAACTTTTGTGGTATTAAGGTAGAATTAAATTCCGAGGAATGAAGATAGGAATATGTACTAGACTGTTGGCTTTTGTAGCCAACATTTTCCATGAAACTGTGAAAGAGAGCACACACGGATGGAGAAAAAACTCACTATTCTGAACTGAATTTCCTGTAGTAAAATGAAGTAAGGCAGCGCAGTTTCTTCACCTGCCCTCTTTCTGAATCAATCACTATGTATATATATTTGATGAATGTGCCAGGCAGTTTGCTACCGAAGATAGCCCAGCACCTCTCAGAGGAAAATCTTACAAGATTTTCTGTTGGTCAAGTATAGGCCGGGAGGAGCTCTGTGTAACCACTGGGGCATTCTGACAGGACTAACCTGACCTGCCTACATCGTGCTTGTGCACATATTAACACTTTGGTTGGCAGCAAAGCACTATTAGGTCATTCTGTCAGCTTTAGCTGAAACAAAGACTGCAGTTTTGTCTCTGCAAGTTTAAAGATAGCGTCTCAGCCTATCATCTCTTCCAGCTTCCACTTGATTGATGGTGGGATAGACTCTATTTCAGGATAAGTGACAGTATAGGGAGTCATTACATGCATGGGTGCTTGCTCTAGGCATTGGGTTGGAGGCTTAGTCACAGTGTATTAATTCTGGCAGGCATGATTGTTAGTACCAGTACATCTTAAGAACTGTCTTCCTGGTATAATACAGTGACAAAACCATGAAGCAGCTGTGTCACACGTAGTGGTTGCACACAGATCTCAAATACTTCATCCACTCTTTAACTGCAGAGTGTCGGAATCTGTGGTATTGATGATTCCGAGATTGTAAAAAGTCTGTCTTTCTGCCCCATTGCCAAAGAAGAAGTCATAATTCGTCTGTGCTGTTTTCAAGGTTGTTTATTCTTGCTTATCTCTAACATGTTCTGCTGCCCTGCCGCAGGTCTGTTCTGCAGGGCAGTGTGTGGGGCTCTGCCCCCAGTGGGATGGTACAAACATTATATACCAGAAACTACGTGTGCTATATTTACAATAATGTGCCGATATCTATCATCTACGTTAAACAGCGTGTCCCCAGCCTAAACCAATAGAAAAATGCCAACACTACAGTGAAACATGGAGGGCATGAAGAAGGAGGAAAAGGACAAGACACACCCAATTCCTCCATCTTGTCCCCTCTGAACCCCTAATCTAGAAACCTAAAATTTTACTTTTGCACCCGTGCCACACTTAATTATTACTCATATCAAACACTCAGAGCTTGTAATTCATCCTGTAAGATTGAAAACTCTTTTCCATGGACAGAGATCACAGACAATGTCTCTCGGGGCTCTGTACAGGGGGGTTCCTGACCCCTGCCAGGGTCCCAGACCTGCCAGGGCAGCCAGAGGGAAGCCCTGGATTCCCACAGCAGAGCATCAAAATCAGCAGCACATGAAAAGTACTTCACATGAAGGTGTGGACCAAACAACACCTCCATCCTGTGAACTTTCTCTTACTCATCCTTTCCCTTCTCTTTCTTGGTGATCTGAATCAATGAATTAATTTCACTTTAAAAATCCTAGAATTAAAATCTGACTTGCCATTTCACATGCAAATGCGTAGAGCCAATAGTCCAAGAATACAAGTCCAAGAGTCAGAAAAGCATTTCCATTGTGCTTTCAGATATCTGAACACCGCTATGCATTTTATTTCTCCGAAATATATCTATGCATACATGCAAAAAAAAAAAAAATCTTACTTCCCAGCTCTAGGATTTCTATAATTCTTATTGTATTATTATTACACTGTTGCACCTGGGCTGGGCTCAGGATTTCACTGCCCAGATTTCTTTGAGAAAACATCACTTTGCAAAGTTGGCATGCAGGTTTCCATCATCCTTCCATTCTCAGTAGAACAGTGCATGCAGTAGTCAGCTGGAGTTCACTTCTGACTGCTCACACCTTAAGCTTCAGGCAGATGAACCACAATGGCAGAGATGCAATTTTCTCATGTTCATTGCCACAAAATAGTAAAAAGCCATTCTTAAATGCTGTGCTCCTCTTCCTGACAATGTTGTCTGCAAAAGTAGCATCATTTGAATGTAAAACTAGAAGGAAAGAAACACTTGGGAGATTAATACAACTAGAGTTGCCTAAATATTCCCCAGGCAAAGTAAACATATTGGGTCAAATTTTTAGTAATTACTAAGAGATGCAGCTAAATATTTAAGACAAAAGGACATTATATATTTATTCTGCTGAGACAGAGTGTTCACCATAATCACTGACTTCTTTCCTCCTGGAACAGATTTCAGTGCAACTTCCCCACACTTTTAATTTAATTTCCTCCAGATAGGAGGAGTAACATCTCAGAGCAGCACAGTGAAACCTGACAGTGCTCATTGCATCAGAATCTGTACTACAGGTTCTGCTAGTACTACAAGGAAAGTACCTTATTGCCCCACTTTTTGATGCACTGAATATCCAAAAGACTGACTGAGACGTTGGATTCCTGTGTGGTGAAAGGACACCCCCACCCTGTTTCAGGTATCAACACCCCACATGCCAGCAACCCTTCCTCTCCTTGCTCATTTCCTGCAGCCTTGAGAACCCCCCAAGACCCTAGAGAGATTGGTGTTATAATAATTGTTGTCCCTGCCTCTAGAAACAAACCTCAGTCTTAAATCTTTATTAATTTGTTGATCTGCTCAAAATGTGTTATTGTGTTTATATGCTACAGAACACTGGGGAAATCAGTCCTAAATACTCCATTTTGCAAATACGGACAGTTTATTTTATATTACTATGGAACCATATTCCAGAGTCTCTGTGTGGAGACTGGTGTCTCCCAAGCAATTCCAGAGTGGGCTCTGTCCTAAAAATTATGTTGAATGTTTTTGAGTAATTTCAAGTTCTAAACAGAATTTTAAAACTACTTTTTTTGTCTTCAGTGTAAATGACAGTCAACACCGACAAGTGATGAAGGGATAGCCGTGTTTTCCTATAACTCTAAGAACTCCATGCCCCTCTATATGATACACAGCATGACAAAGGCTGTGGCAGTAAAATCAGAGTACGTCCCTTGCTCCCAGGCATGTGTACTCCATCACAACACTGGCCTGTGAATGTATAACTTCCTTCAGGTTTGTCCTTGTGTCTAGATAGATTTTCAGATTATTAATTAATTAATTACATTTGAGATCTTCTCAGGCTTGAGTCTGTAGTCCAACTATTATGCTACCAATATCTACTAAGGAATGTTTAAATTGAGGGAATTTTTGTTGACTCTATATGGCAAAGTATTGAGATGTGAAAGAGTGGAAAAAATACAGCTGATAGATGTACGTTAACCTGATTTACAAATAGACACTTGTTGACATTAAAGAAAGGGGTCTGTTATTTCAAATCAGGAATATATTTATTATGGGGCAACAAATAGCAGGCCAGTCATCAAAGAATCAGACAAGACACTCTGGGAAGCTGCTACGTTAAATCTAATAAGAAAAGGGAAGAATATTTGTGAGGAAATGTGCACAGTTTAGTTACATAATAGAATAATCACACATTAAAACTGGAATGTGCTATTCATTAAAGCAAAAGTAAATTTGTGCAAGTTTGACAGATACACCACATGTATACTCAAGGTTTTATTTTATAGCGGAACTAACACACAGAATAGGTCTTGAGGGGTGGTTTAGTAAGGTTTTTTGGTTTTGGTTTTTTTTTTTATCTCTTGGGGAGTCTGATAAAAAAAAAGACAAAGGAAAGACAGGAGGAAAATCAGCTTTCACACAAAACACCGCCATTCTTTTTAATCTATTAATGCAACCAGAAAAATTGAGTTTGGAAAGTTTTACTGTGCCAAACTGGCCTTGCTCTGACCCTTCAGCCTCATAAAAAAATCTGAGGTGAAAAGCAGGGGGAAGAGAGTTTGTTACACTTTTCATGTCTTTTTCAGCTTGCTATAACAAAAGTAAAATCCTTTCTAGCCAAGCTTCCAGCTCTTGCTGGAATCTTCCAGCTCACTTGCAAGCACTCTGATTAGTTAGGAAAGATTTAGGCAAAGAACTGCCTTTTTTCCTCGAATGTGTTTCTGCAAAGTCACTCAACCTCACTGTAGGAGAGTTTCAGGAAGCTTAGTAAAATTCCTTTTCTCATGAAATAAACAGCCTTAAATCAACCTGGAAAACTCCTTTCCTCTTCAGTACTCAGATGTTTTGACTTTGTTAATCCATGGGCAGCACACATAAAAAAAAATCCGCCTTGTCCCATAGAATTTACTCTCTCCTGTTTCCTTACACCAGGCACCGTGGTAGACCATGCTGTTCTCACATTAAAAGTTCTGGTATGGAAGCAGGACCCAGCCACCTATCTTTTAAAAATTCTCTAAAATTTATATGGGACATAGTAAAGGAAAAGAATGCACCCATATTTAGTTTGATAATTCTCTTGCCCATGAAAGGCTTTCTTTTACACCTGATTTTTAGAATTTTAGAAGTACCTGTGTACTGTGTGTGCTTCCTATGCTTCCAGCAGAGTCTGACTCCTAGAATTTCTCACTCCTGGAACAGTGCAATGGAGCTTTAGGATGAACTGAATATTCACTTCAGCTTCTGTACATCAGAAGTCACAGACAAAGGTATAGTGCAACAAATCAAATGGAAATGAAAATATTTTCTATGTTCTTTGGCAGTTGCCACTGTTTTGAAGAATTCCCATTAGATATTCTACAGGTGTATATTTCTTAAATCAAAGTACCTTACTACTATCAACTTTGATTAACTTCAAGGTTAAAAGTCAGGCAGGTTACCAGCAAAAAAGTGTTTTCCAGACATCGTACTTCACCTTCTTTCCTGCCAATGTACTTGGCAGGGTAATGAACTGCTAAATCTGGAAGCTTTCTGACCTTTTATTTCCCAGTAAACCAACCAATGAACTGCCTTGTACCCAAAGCCATCACAATTTTCTAGTTCCCAGCTCCAGGAAATATGAGCAATTTTATTTCACTGAGAACTACAGCTATTGGGAATGCATTCTGGAAAACCGACATGAAGGGTGATGAACATCCCATTTGCACCACGTCTCATTTTCATCCCCAGTATGACTTTCTGTTCCTGAATAAGCCATCTGCAGGCCTTTGCACTAGATCTGTATCATCAGGTTTTGGAAGTGAAAGAGTGGATTCTGTGAGACACAGCTAGAAGTTTTTCCCTTTTCCAGTGTTATCAGTGCCAATTGGTTCCAAAACCAACCCACTGCTGGAAAAGACTGATCCGACCAGCAATGGTGGTAGCAGATAGATGGTGTCTCCTAGGAGACAGGAGAGTTAGGAAGGGGAGGAAAAAACTGCACAATTTCAGCTGGAGAAAAGAGCGAGAATATACGAGAGCAGCAGCTCTGCAGACACCAAGGTCAGTGCAGAAGAAGGAGGAGAAGCTGCTCCAGGCACCAGAGATTCATTCCTCTGCAGCCTGTGGTGCAGACCATGGCGAGGCAGCTGTCTCCGTGAAGCCCATGGAGGACAACATGTCTGCAGATATCCACCTGCAGCCCATGGAAGAGACCCATGCCAGAGCAGGTGGATGCCCTGAGGAGACTGTGACCCCATGGGAAACCCATTCTGGAGCAGGCTCTTGGCAGCACCTGTGGACCCAGGGAGAGAAGATCCCAGGCTGGAGCAGGATTTCTGGCAGGACTTGTGACCCCACGAGGGATCCACTCATGGAGCGGTCTGTTCCTGAAATACTGCACCCTGTGAAAGGGATCCACACTGCAGCAGTTCATGAAGGACTGCGGTGGGAAGGACTCACACTGTAGAAGTTCAGAGAACTGTGCCCCGTGGGAGGAATCCCAAGCTGGAATAGAGGAATGTGAGGAGTCCTCCCCCGAGGAGGGAGGAGTGGCAGAGACAGCGTGTGATGAACAGACTGTAGCTCCCATTCCCTGTTTCCCCTGTGCCATTGGAGGAGATGTGAAAAAATCAAGAGTGATGTTAGGCCTGGGAAGGAGGGAGGGATGGTGGGAAGGTGTTTTAGGATTTGGTTTTATTTGTCATTATCTGTGATTTGATTGATAATAAATTAAGACAATTTCCCCAAGATGAGTCTGTGTCCTGTGGCAGTAACTGCTGAGTTATCGCTCCCTGTCCTTATCTCCTCCCATGAGACTTTCATTATATTTTCCCTCCCCTGTCCTGTGAGGAGGGGCTTTGCTGGGCACCTGGCATCCAACCAGGGCTACCTTGCCACATCCCCTTACATTTTAATGTTAAGGATCAAGCTATGAGCTGTTTCCAACTCTCCAACAAAATGCTAATGAGGTAGAAAAGCTGTTTCCATTGTGTCAAAAATATATCTAAAAGCAATTGGATTTTAAAAAACACAACAGAAAAACCCATAAGAAAAATATCTTCATTTGAAGAGCAGTCCAATAAAACCAGGGATAAGGGATCATTAACCATAAGGAAAAAGCATAATTAGCCAAAAGCAATTAGATCAAAACTCAATTCAGACTGATTGTTATGCAAATGTCCTGGACTGGAAATTATATTCATGGACACTGACCTTTGGATGCATTAAGTTTTAGAGGATATGAAAGAATCTGTGTTTCTTTCTTGGGCAGGATGGCAGTAAGTACAAGTTTTACCATAGAAATTAATCAGTGGCCTCTGGATTCAGGTGTGGTATTTTAAAACTGTAATGCACATATTTCATGAAGATAATAAGACAATTTAACTGGAAAAGAACATCTCCTGCTGATGGCATGATATGAATTTTCTTTTTTTTTTTCAGAGTTCAGTGTAATCACAAACTCAGTGCGGGGCCAATCGCTTTCCCAACACCTTGTCACCTGTAATGCTTATACAACCTGAATATGCTCAAGAGGTCAAAATATTCTGACAGGACTTTCTGTATTTGAAATACCTCCCCAGATTGACTAAAAATTCACCATTTCTCTTTGAACACTGTATTCTTTCACACAGCAATTTTAAGTTTTGGTGGTCACATTTTTTATATGTGTTGTTTGCTTTTAAGAACGCCTCTTTTGAGAATATCCTGGGAGGCACTGCCAAAAATTCTGCTAACTTAGGTCATGGTTCATCCGTCACATTTTTCTAATTCACCAGGCCAGACAGCTTGTCAGAAAATTAGACTATTATGGTCTGTTCTTAATAAACCCATTTTATAATCTTGCAAATAAAAATTAATAGCTTGAGCAGAATCTTTGCAGTTATCAAAGTTCAAGAAAAAAAATAAAAAGAAAATAGAACGTTATAGACCATCTGCCTTTTAAGAATGCATAATGTTGATTCTTTTCCAGTCTTCCAAGACCTTCTCTGTCCTCCATTAAATCTCCATAAGTGGAGATAAGTGCTGGTGTTTTACAGACTACATTGGCTGTTTCTTTAAATTCCCTTATAAAATGCTTTTTAATATTGCTTTGCCAAGGAATTGTAGCACATCTCCATTAGCTAAACTCACTTGAGTCTGCTCTTTAGCCTCTTGTGCACTTCTCTCCCTTCTGTAACTACTTCATTAAAATTATCTTATTGTCTTAAATTCTTGTGAAGATTGAAGAAATAATTGAATCCTTTAACAATCTTTGCTTCCCCTCTTACCTGTTCCTTTTTTTTTTAATAAGGCCCAAGGCACCCTGCAGTGGCAGAGGGAGCCCACCAGCTTTCTCAAAGACAGATGTAAGCAAAAAATGACTTTTCAGAGCAGCTGTGTTTCAGCTGCCCACTTAGAAAAAGAGCCCACCTGGTGTAAATACACTCCCATGCTGCAGAAATAACTGGAGAGTTTTCAGCCCTGCTTCATGCAGGCCATACTGTGTATGGAGCTACCATAGCTCCTCTCTGGCACCAGGCTCATGGGTTGTGTTTGCTGAACACAGAAGAAAATATCTCCTGAATTAATTTATGCAAGATTCCTTTGTAAAACTACAAAAAAATATCACAGGAAAAAATTTCTAAGTTCTGAAAAAACTTAAATTTTTTAAAATTAAGTTTTCTTCTTTTGGCAATGATATGGGAAAAAAATTTAAAAATCATTTAAAAATATGTGATTTTTAAATGAAATTGTCTTTTAAAAATACTTAAGGATTTGATTATTGATTTCTTTTGCCCTTTCTACACTTTTAGCATTTCTTCTCTCCTCCTTTAGGAGGACAGGGAAAGAGAAATGGTCAAGCAACAAACAGAAGGGTTAAATCTAGCTTTTGCAGCAGTTCATGAGGGCAGAGGGATTCTGTCCTTAGCTAGGGTAAAGTCTGCTGTCCTTGCCAAGACAAAATTCCTCCTGGTCTCCTTGCATATCTCATGTATTCCTTCTTTTTAGATGTCAGCTCACTTAACAGAATGGAGGTTTTAAATCCTCTATCCATGCTGAAAAAAAAGACATTGTCTTCACATCTCTAACAAACTCCGAATTGTGAGATGTATTTCCAAAAGGATTCCCTGGGGGAAAGCATGTTTTATCTTCCTTTTAAGACTAGGTAAATTGTGAGTACACAACCATCACATGGTTTTCCTTTTTTCAGTCTTGAAATTTTTAGTGTTGGTACAGTTTAGCTGCACTCAGCTGCTCTACATTTTGCATCACCTTTCTAAACAGCTGTCACCACCCTCATACATAGTAGCCTACACAACTTTTTAAAATGAGGTCGTAATTTTGTTCACTATGGAAACATTTGAAATATGCACAATGTTACAACAAAAGTTAACTGTAGTTTCATAATATATGCCATAATGAGTCTATCCTATGTCAGGCAGTACAGTCTGCACAGTAAGAACTTGTTTCCTTTATTTCAGTTCTGGTTTTAACTTTTTCAGCTGAATCCAATGAATACTGATACCAGAAAGCTGGCACCAATTAATGCATTTGGACCAATCTGCCAGCACAATGTGTGCTGCAAGAGCGTGATCGCGAGAATCATGAAATCAGTTAGGTTAGAAAAGAACTTTAAGATCACGGAGCCCAACCATTCACTCAGCACTGCCAAATCCACCACATACCATGTCCCCAAATGCCACACCTGCATGTCTTTTAAATGTCTCCAGGGATGGTGACTCCACTACTTCTTTGGGTAGCTTGTTCCAGTGCTTGATCACCCTTTCAGTGAAGACACTTTTCCTAATATCCAATCTAATCCTCTCCTGCACAAGTTGAGGCCATTTTGTCTCTCTCTGTAACTTGTTATCTGAGAGAATAGATCAGCATCAACCTCACTACAGCTTCCTTTAGGGTATTTGTAGAGAGCAATAAGCCTCCTTTTCTCCAGGCTAAACAGCCCCAGCTCCATGAGCTGCTCCTCATAAGACTTGTGCTCCAGACCCTTCACCAGCTTTGCTGACCTTCTCTGGACATGATCTGAGTAGGAAGCTGGTAATTGAGACAAGCAAAATAAAATCAGCTCAATTTCAGCTGAACTGGGCAGGGACAAGAGTGAAAAATAGGAAGTGCCTAATAGTGTACCTTCTGAGAAATCACTCTGCCTTAAGGTTTGTTTTTTAAGTTGGTTTCATTATGCTGGTCAAATTTGGTTTAGCTGGGAATGCTGTTTATTTGATTTGCTGGGCAGGCAGTGCTTAGGTCCTTCAGCTCTCTGGTCCTGCCTCCCTACCAGAATTGCAGCCAGGACACACTGGAGGAACCTTGTCCCCAAGTATTGAGATTGTTTAGGGATGGCCTGACACAGAAAGATGTTTAAAAGACAAATGTGATTCTTTTCAATGGCGGATCCATGGATTGGTCAGTGAATTAAAAGCCAAGTTTTTTCAAGCTGTGGACTCAGATAGTATTTTTAAACAGAGCAATCATTTTCTGCTGAACACCTCTGTACATCAGAGTGTAGGCTGACTGTGACCACAGTCCATGGAGAAGCTGTCTGTGTTCATGCATGTAGAACTGGGAAAATTGCTTGTAGAAAAAAATATTGTTTTCCTGGAGCAGAAGGTAATCAGCATTCAGCAGCAGCCTTGTCTCACCATGAAGCCTGATAGGAAGCAGGGAAATAAGATAATTGAAAAGGAAAATGTTTCAGCGCTTAGGATGATTTCTGCCAGTCTCTCTGAACTAAACCTCAACAACTGACTGGCAGTGTCTGCCAGTGTCTCTCTGTCAATTGAATAGGTTGGCCCTGACCCTCTTCAGAAATTGAGACACATTAAACAAAAGACAACAAGACTCATCCTCATTTCATCTCACAGCTATTAATTTTACGGTGTGACTCCTCCAAATAACAGATGCATAGCCAGAGCGGTGCCCAGATTCCAAGTGATGGGAGACCAATTTCCACCACCTTGACTCCTCCAATTACAAGCCTCCTGAAATCTCTGCTGTGGTTCTTCATCTGAAACAAAAATGCAGATGATTCTCAATAGCGTCTGTTGAGCTGAGAGGAATGAGAGGATTAATTAGTTGCAGTTCATAAAACAATGAGATGAAAATCCATGAGTAACTGCAAAGTGTAATTGGCAATAATGATGCAATCACCTCAGTGCAAGAAGGATGGGATTGGGCCCAGATATTTTACACCTGTAACAAAATGCATCACTTGCACTGGGACTGTGGACAGGGAGAATTCCAGATCACCAGCTGGCTCTTCCACTTTGCTGGCTGGGGCAGCTGCCTGCTTCTCTTTGAGGCTGCCATGGGGGCAGAGCAACTCAGCAGGAGGGCATCTCCTCTACATCTCCAGGTTTTTTCCTCAAATGTCTGTGGCCAGTATTCAAGAGTGGAATTTAAACCAGTCTGTGGCCCTTTAGAATCTCATTAAGAAGAAATGCATGTTAGAATAAATTGTTGCTTTGCACAGAAGGCTTATTTCACCAGCTTTGCTGACTTCCTCTGGACGTGATCTAAGCAGGGAGCTGACTTGCAATTAGTCTTTGGGATTGACATAGCATTTAATTCTTCCCATGAAAAGACACTTGGCCCACATTTTCAAGGAGCTCTCAATCTACTTCTTGAATTACATCAATGCACTTTCTAGAGCAAGGAGGGATTTCGTCTTGCATAATCTGAACTATTCAAAAATTCTGTAATTCAAGACCCAGTAACCAACTAGAATTCTATGAACATGCCAGGAAAAAAAATCTACTTCTGTCTCAGGTAGGTTGTTTCCAATGATGAGTTCATTTTACCCCAGAAACTATGGTTGAGAACAGCTGATCTGTGCATTTGTCTTTTTATTTCATTGCATTAACTCACAAAAGCCATGTATCAACTGCGTACATCAAGGAGAACTGTTCATAAGTGAATGTGACTTTCACATTGTGAGATAGGTCTACTACCCCATTTCCTTACATCAGTGTGTGATTGGTTCAAATATCACAGAATCATTGAATCAGAGAAGGATTGGGGTTGGAATGGTCCCTAAAGATCATCTATGTTAAACCTCCCACCATGGCATCCACTAGATCAGGTTACCCAGAGCCCCATCCAACCTGGCCCTGAGCACTTCCAGGGACAGGGCATCCACAGCTTCTCTGGGCAAACTCTTTAGTGTCTTACTACCTTCTGAGCAAACTATTTCTTCTTAACATCTAATCTAAATCTCTCCTCATTTTGTTTATAAGCATTTTCCTATCACTATCCATCCACGTAAAACATAGTGCAAAATCCATGCTACACTTGGCAGGTGTCAGCTCTAGCCTTTGATTTTCTGCTGTGGAGGTGATGCCACCTGA
This sequence comes from Taeniopygia guttata, assembly GCF_048771995.1. Lineage (NCBI taxonomy): Eukaryota > Metazoa > Chordata > Aves > Passeriformes > Estrildidae > Taeniopygia > Taeniopygia guttata. Next base: position 108,646,888 of record NC_133026.1, read on the forward strand.
GGCAACAATTCCCTGTGAATCACTACACAATGAGACCTGGGGAGGACGACAGGCACACTGCATTACATCCAAATGTTCTCATAATTTTGCCCTAGACTTAGCAGCTCATTGAAGCAAAGAAGAGACATATTGCCTAATTTTAGGCTCAACCTATAAAACACAGGTGTTAAGACTTCAGAAACAGTGATCTGAGACTTTACAGAGCACAAGGGAATCTGGCTAGTTAAGACTGGGTGGCTAGTTAAGGGACGATGCGATGATGTGGCTTAGAGAAATACGTGTAGGACTTACATAAAGGCATTAAAAATTTAGTTGTTATGGGAACTATTAGAAAAAGCACTAACTCATTACAGTTCATAGCAGGTAGAAAAGAAAGGTTTTGAATCCAAAATCCCTTAGTGTTAGTAAGAAAATAATTTAAATAAACTGTTAATTCTGTTATGTCTTTATCATAGAAATAGAGAGAAGAACAGCTTCAATTCTGTGAGTTACCTATTAATAATTAGACATAAAATCATGGAAATTTCTAACATTCCTTCTTAACAAAGGGGCCACAAACCTTCCTGCTGTTGCTCTGCAGTACAAATAAAAAAGCAATACCTTCTTCCCATATCTTGCAAGTCAGCCAGATTTTCATTTTAATTATTTGTATTTCCACCCATAGATCTCACTGATCAGAAGAATCCCTGTGGTCCTATTTGTCATACAGGGATAAAAGAAAAATGCTGTCACAGTACACACTGCATCCCTATGCACCCAGTAACTGTTTGGATGGGGAAGTTTGACTTAACTTATAGAGTTTGCCAAGTATAAATCATTACATAAAATCTTAAAATTCATATAAATGTAGGCATATAGTAATATAACAATTTCCTAAGGTAAGACAAGGAGTCACCTTTGCCCTGCCTCTTAGCCTAGGCAGTATTCAATCATAGCTTGTGGACAGTATGACTTGGCTGAAAGGAATTTCCAATCCGTCACATGTAGGCAAATCTTCTATACAAAAATCTTCTTTAAAATGTCTCATGGGGAAGCAACACAATTACAAGTGAAAAAAACTTCTTTGTGTCTGTAAAACAAGCACAAGATATAGTCCACATACCAAATATATGTAGATGACACCACTCAGAAATTTACAAGCAAAAATCTCTCTTGGGGAATTATGATTGAGGTGGAATTTGGGGAAAACCTTGTGGCTTATAAGGAAAGCTTCACAATAAAAACCACAAGTTACAGAGGATATTTTTACATTATGGGTAAATAGAAAAAGAAAAGACATGTTCTACACTTGCAGCATTAAGTCATCTTTGTAGTTAGATCTTCAGCTGGTGTGTCAGTTCACTCATGCAGACCAGAACAAACCCTGGCTGTTGGCACAGGCTGATTCAGCTACTTCAAAACAGACATTTATTGGAGTATGTATTGAAGGAGACAGGGTGAATTCAGCTTGTTGCCACATTTGAGTAAATGATGCTTTACAGGACAGAACCACTGTTAAGAACCACCATGGTGCAGTGACACTCAGCCAGTCACCCAGGTACAAAGAGGCAGCAGTGCCCTGCTGTCAAACCTACCAGAAAAAAAGTCTAGTTACTCGTTTCTATGAAAAAAGTGGAAACCATATGTACATTAAAGTCTTTCATGGCTTCCCTCTTAGGATTACAGTAAGTTTCTTTAGAATGCATAATGCTTGGAAAATATATCGGCTTCTAGTGGAAGTCAGATTTTATCAAATGATACATTTTGAAAACAAATTGGAAAACATGAAACACTTGATCATTACATTGTTTATTAAAAAAATTACTACAACAGGAATATCATTGTCTAACTTCTATTTCTAACTTTTAAATATCTGACTTGTGGAGTTTCACATTTTGAAAGAAAAATTACTCATTTCCCCATGAAAAAAAACATATATTCCATTGTGTACAAGTATTCTCAAACTATCCATATAAATTCTGTAATTGTATATGCAACATCCTCTGAGTATTGGGACATCCTATCCTTAAGAGGGAAAAGAACACCCCAGATCCATGGATACCCATCATTGAAAAGGAACAACAAAAGTCAGAGGGTCTGTAAAACCTGAAAAATTTTATTTGAGAGAATGAATGAATGAATCAATTAATTAATTAATTACCAGTCATAGTTCCAACATCATCCTGTTTTTTTTCTCACAGCATGTTCTTACCAACAAACTTTGGTTGGCTTCATGACCATCCAGCTATATATGTTTGAGACATATACATTAACACCTTATCTTCTGAGCTTCTACAAGTATCTGAACTTATTAAAAAAAAAAAAAAAAAAAAGCTGTTTTTTACACATCTTTCCTCATGCACATGTTTATTTTTGCTTGTCCAGTCCAGTCCTTTTCAATCTGTCCACCCAGTTTATAAAAATTACAGCTAGAAATACACCACTTGAATGCTTGATACATTCAACAATTCAAATTCTGAAACTATCCATGTTTTTCCATGACCCATCAGATAAAATATTCTTTGCATCCAATCTGTTTCCAAATAACAAATCGCCTGTCCTAAGGAGAATTACCAACACCTATAAACAGATTTCCACTTCTGCTGTACAGGAAGCAGCGTGCAATGCACCAACCATTCTCCTCATTTTTATCTCACATCTTTCCCTTAATACACTCAATAAGGTAATTTGCATTAAACTACCCATTGTAAATCATTACTCATTATAATTAAGAGAAATTACATTAAGAAAGTGAACACATGCATTACAAAAGGCTTATTTGACTATACATTTAATAACTGGTGCAAAGCATTATTTCAGAGTTATGTTCCAGGCGGGTTTTAGCAAGTCATTTTGGCTGAAGGGATTTTTAAAGCCTTCTTGGTAGTCCCACTATGAAATGGTCAGTGTGTCCTAATTTTTCTCAGAACAGACCCCTCAGATTGGGTCCAGTGTGTTCTGGCCATTATAACCAGGTGTAAATCATGCTTACTGCAAAGGTAACATCAGTGAGTGTCACCCTAAGCCTCATGAATGTTGGTATCCTCAGGAATTATCTTGGCAGGATGGACTGTCTGCATTATGAATGAAATCCAAATCTGTTGGATGCAGTTCTCAAGATAGGGCCTCAGGAGAGAGGAGTAGAGGGAGAAAATCAACCTCTCTTCACTTGCTGGCAACACTGCTTCTGATGCAGCCCAGGATGCCTCCTGGCCCACAAGCAAATCATAGGACCTTTCAAAATAATAACTTCAGCCCAAACTGCAGCCTACCCCTCCAGATTTAATCAGAAGCCAGAGATCTGACTGGGCAAAATATTGTCCTTAGTAAAGAAAACAGATTTGGCATCTCAGAGACTGAACAGAGGAATTAAGGCTGCTTAGATTCTGTTAAGTGTAGTATAAAAGCATCAGCATGTACTAAGTTTAATCTTTCATCACCCTTTTTTTTAGTGCTAGCCCGGACCAGAAGAGCACTGCAGGTCTGGAGACAGTACAGGGCACTTTCATAGTAGAGGTGGGAACAGATAAATAGGCTGCCTGGCACTGGCAGTTCTCTTGCTAGAAAAACAGTGATGTTACCACTCATTTTCCTGCCTAAATTATGCAGACATAAAGCTTTCTCCTGCAGGTGCTACTTAGCCAGGAGCATCTCAGAACCCTCCCAGAACCTTCCCAGCACCCTCCCAGCACTCCAGCCATATTAGAAAAGGGGCTAGAGCAGAAATTGCCATCATTTCCAGCTACAGATCCAGCTATTTATCCTCTTTTATCTGCGGCCATTAGCTTCCTAGACATTTGCATTCCTAGTTTTCTGCATCTGTACCCCTAAAGCAATTAAGAGTACAAGCTCCTTTGCATTCTAGTGACATTTATTTCCTTCACAAAATCATTTCCATTTACTTTAAAATGCAAGGAAACTGGTATGTATCTTATACCTGTGATGCTAGGCTGCCCCATGAATTCAGGAGTGATTTATATCACCAGTATTTCAAATAGAAAATGGAGATTCAATATAGGTACAAATTATGAATATTGAAATATTAGAAATCACTTTCTTACCTTGTCACAGCCCAGCAAGGAGCTATAACTGCAAGCTTCTATTAGATGTCATGTTTAGTTACCAGTTCAATAATTACATAGCAGGCTTGCTTTTTAATTATTAAATCTATAAACACTGATTTATCTATGCACCTGTCATGTAGCATTTAATTTCAGCAAGTTTTAATGGAAACCATTTAGATGCTTGAGATCACTCCGTCCTTGGTACCTACATCTCAGCACATATGTCACTATTTTAGCACCTGCCTACAATTTCAGATTTGACAGCTACATGTATGTCAATTAGCTGCAAATTCCACTAAATTAGTACAAGCTGCAGATCTTCAATCAGCCTGAAGAACATTAGGTCTCCAAATGCAGCAGCTTCAATGCAGAACAGGCAACTTCTATGTTTAAAAATTTCACTCGCAGAATTATATTGTCCAGAAATATGCACAAATTTTGAGAATATATTGTAAAAGTTGTATAATATATTTTTGCTACGCTCCACCATTACTATAGTGAACTCTCTTTGGACTTGGATAACTGTTGGTGTATCAGTGTACTCACTGTATTAAAGAAGATACATGAATCATCTAAATCATAATGTTTTAAAAACCTTCACTTTCAGCTGATTGTTATATACCTTTATGGAGACTCTGACATTATTGCTTAAGTTTGGCATGATTATCAGGAATATCAGAAGAATGAGCAATGTCCAGAAGACAAGGAAAGGAGGGGTTTTGGTCAAGTTCAAGAAAGATACTTTTAAATTAGGTCATGGAGTTGTAAAACCCTGTGCTCCTACTGATCTTTTAGGAAGTGCAGAATGATTTGAGCCTGTAGGCACAGATGAGGTAAACCTGCATGCTGTCAGAAACAGTCCATCCCACACAACTGAGGCCAGCACCAGGAATAGGCAGGGAAGGAATAGGAACTTAGATGTATTCAGCATCTTTCATGTCTTGGCTCAGAGTATCTCAACATACAACAGAGAACCTTGTCAGAATGAAGATGCTTGTAGTAAAAAAAAAAAAAAAAACAACTCAGTAAAGGATAATTCACTGTAATAATACAGAATGTTTTTGCAATTGGAAGTTAAAAGTAAATTTTGTATTTCTTAAGAAATAAATTACTGAGACCTGTTGAATAGGAAGCCTTGAGCATAAATGAGTTAGAAGCATCATGCCTTTCTGAGGTTGTGTAATCTGAATCAAGAGGGTTGCATGATGTCCTTCCTGTGAATATGGTCCATCATTTGTCTCTTCTGTAGAACTTTTTGCTTATCTTGGCAGCCAAATTAATTCTTGTCTGTAAAACAGAAAAAATATTTGCAGGGGGTGCTTAACTATTCTCAATTTACATATGTGATATGCTTACTGCAGCAGAGCCTTAAAAGATTCTGAGTTCCTGGAGGCTACAAAGAAGGGGAAATGTGCTCTCAGAAAGTAATTAGACAAGGGTATGACAAAGCAAATAAAACTATACTTTCGTCTTTCTATTCTAAAGGAATTGCTATGGGTGAGATTTTTCTGCTGAGAATAGAAAGTTTTTCCTACAAATTGTTTCTGACAGGCTGAGTGCATCTATTTTCAAATTCTGTAAGACTTAGTCCAAATGAATCCTTATAAGCAGCAAGTTAATTCCACTGATTTTTTTATGCCTCAAGGGACTATTACAACCTCTACTTTGTTTTCTTCTGCAAAATAACAAGCCAGTGAATCAATGCATTGCTAAAATAGTGAAGATAAATAAATTAGAAAATCACAAGCTAAGCTTTGAGAGCTCACGTAATGGATTTTACTCCTCCCTTTATTCAAGAAAGCACAATGTAGTAAAAAAAAGTGAAAACAGTAAAATACCATTACAATACTATGGTTCAGAAAAAAAAAAAAAAAGTCAACTTGATTCATATTGGTGTCTACTCCACAGCAATTCAGTGAGCCACTTTCCAATCATTTCTTCCCCCTTAAAACCTTAGAATAGTCCTTTGGCAGCCCTTTTTTTACACAACTTGGCATTATTTTGTTCATTTATTCTTGTTCATGTATTCTTATGCTTAGAGCTCTCCATATCAGCTCAGTTTAGTGGTACTCACTTGTACAAGGTAAAGACAATTCCTCTTCAACTCTCTTGCTAAAATATGGCAAACTATTTTAATGCTATCTAATTGTTACTACCCCAAGTATTTTGTGGCTGTCTATTGCTTTTTAAGTGAGTCCTATGATAATGCATATCTTACAAAAAGTACACATGAATGGGTATTCCTTCTAATGTGGTCAGGAATCAATCAATACAGGCTGCCTGTAGATCTAAGTAGAAACAATGCTCTAGTGCAGCATGAGCCTTTCATTGAAAATGTTTATGTCAGCTATGTATCTTCAGGGTAATCCATCCTCCCTGCATCATTGGCTACCTTGGCTGTCTTGTAGACAGGATCATTATATACATCCCAATGGATTAAATACTTCAACCCCACTTGTCCTTCCCTAGGGCCACCTACATGGGTGAGGAAGATTTAAGTTCCCTCAGGAGAAGAATTTCAATAGTAATTTTAGGGCCAAATTTCCTCATGGGATCATACACCTTTGGAGTGTGTCCAAAGCTGCTTTTTCTGGTATTTCTACTTTCAGAAATCAAGAAGCACCCAGTGCAATTATGAAAGCCAAGAACAAAGCCTTCCTACTGATCGGGATCACAGATGATAGTAGGAGAACATAAACAGAACACTATCCCATAGCCTCCACCAGAAAAGTGCAAACTTTGCTGAGAATCATCTCACCATAAGCACCATACCAAAGCCTGGGGACATAAATATGCAAGGGGGAGAAGCCAACAGGCTAAGCACCAGGCAAAGCAAGAACGATATCCAAATTTGATTATGGCTACACTGATGGTCTGAGCTTGGTAGTTTGACACTGCTCAAGTTTTCATCACTAAGAGAGATAATTGACATGATTTCCCATATTGAAGAGTTTTACTGTGCATAGAAATCATTAAACTACCCTGCTAAACATTCCACAGAAATGTAGTTTTCTGGCCTGTAAAGCTAAGGCATATTGCAATTGTGTCTTGTAAAATATTCCAAAGCAATTATAGCAAAGTCTGAAAAGAAACAGATAAGAACAACTGATAGTATTATTCCTGCGCTGGGATGAAAGGGATTAAAATGGTATTCGTCAGGCTATAACAGAAGTCTGATGAACTTGGGATGACTAGAGGTTGTCTCACACTCTTGATCTGTCCTCCTTTACATCTGCAATCCTTTTCCAGGTTCAAAAAAAAAAAAAAAACTTAAAGTGTACTTCTTCACAAGATGCCTCCAGCTTTGTAGGACTGGAACACCTGGAAAGCCTTGGGTTTTTATACATGCAGCAGTAATCACTATAAATGAGCCTGTCAAATGAGAACACATAAAAATGAAGGCAGCTTTCCCAAAAGGTCTGAAGCACAATGGAAGAGGATTTTTCAGCTGAACAATGCTCAAATAGGGATCTGAAAGCACTTATTTCAAGAGTCACTATTAGAAATAGTTATCCTACTCAAAAATAAAGTCAATCATAAACGTGATCACCTGTGTTGAAATAAGGGAGTTTCAATTTCATATTCTGCCCAGATAAAACTTACGTGTTCTTCCTTAATAAGCCTTGACAGTAACACACATTCACCATTCATATTCAGCCCTCTCATACCCTTGCCAAAAACCTTACTCACTCCACCTATAATCAATAAATATTATGAAGTCAATAATGCAAGTTTGGCATTAAGACTATTTGTGTCTTTATGCAGATTCTTGCCCTTCATGTGCAGTTAGAAACAGCACACTGACCACTAATCCCCAGAGAGCTTTGAAATACCTGCAGCAAATCACAGCACTGCTTAGCTTTACAAATAAAGCATCTGTTTAAAGCACACAAAATAAAAAAAAAGGGGCATTAAATGGGTGTAATTCTTTTTTTACATCAAGAGTAGATTTACACATTGAGTTACTGAGTTTTAGCATCTTGTATCCTAAGTTGAGGGTCTTCTGTGAAGAGTAACCTTTATCCAATTTGATTTACATTATATTTCCTTCTATCCTCATAGATTTTCCCACCTATAATTAGCCACAGTTTTCAAGACTGCTTGTGCCAGTGCATTTATAATACTTCCAGTTTCGGAGCAGTGTGACACCTACCATTAATGTTTGTGGTAAAATTTCTAGTAATTTTAAAATATGTATATAATGATGGTTAAAAAGTCACAGTCACTATGTCCATGCACAGTAAAAAAACAATTTAAGACAAATTAACCTCCATGGTGTGCAGGTCAGGGATTTTTCTCTGGAAATCATTGCATTCCAATTTAACAAAATCAGTTTCTCCAATAAACAATATTAGGAGAATATTGTGAATTATTCAACCTTTTCCTTTTCAGCCAAATGATTCACCAGTGTTTTAAATTGGGTACTTCAGAGATATCTCGCATTACATACACAAAGAAATACAAGTTGAATGCCAGGAGTTTTGTCCAAGGTCATACTCAAAATCTGAATTAGAAGAAAAACTGAACACAATCCCCCAGACTGAAGCCTTTATGATTTAAATTGAATGTACTGCAGACAATTCAGAGATGATACTTGGACAAATGTTTGATAAGAGAACTTGAAATGTCTAGGGAGAGCTAAGCTCTGTTTCTGAAACATCTTAATCCCAAGGAACTTCTGGGGAAGAGGCAATTTTCTACATCTCTGCTCACATTCATAATATTTATCTGTATTATCTATTATGCTCAGAGCATGTTTTCTCCAGAAGCTGTCAAGCCCATGCATCAGTGAAGAGGTCACATGAGAACAATCATGTCCTCTGTATGTATTATAATTGATTTTTATGGAACTATATTATAATAAAAGGAATATCAGTTATCCAATCTTGCAAACTCACAAGCACCAATAGCACTACACAGCTTACATTACATTTTTAAAGGTCTTACATTTGTCATTCTAAAACAGTACAGAAATAAACACTGCAGACAGACCTTTTAATATGGGAAGTAGATTAATCATAATATTACCTGTGCTTTATTGTTCTTTTTTAGTAAAAGTATTCAGTTGCTAATAAACAAACAGATTAATGTGGGCTTAAATTGAATGCTATGGTGTAGTTATGTTAAGGTATTTTAGGAAAGTGATAGCCACTTAATGCACAGGGCAAGACAGATTACAGAAAACTGCAGGAACTTGGTAAACCTTTATGCTTACAGAGGCATTTTCTTGGATCTTCAAAGTTTAGGCAGTCTCTAAGGAAGAGCTTCCATAGTCGTATTTCTGGGCTTAGACAGAATTGTAAAAGTACCATTTTTAAGTGCCCACGTAATTTTCTGACTTTAACTAAGAATATAAAGCTTGGACATTACTTAATGGCCTCCTAAACTACAATAGATTGAACTCAAATTTCAGGAAGGGGGTTATTAAATTTAGGAGAGTCTGTATTTAGTATCCTATGTGTGAGCTTTGAACATAACTATAATAAAGTCAAGGCAAGAGGGACATTGCTCAGCTTTTTCTAGAAAAATCTGTTGTGAATGGAGTTAAAGTAATGAAAAAGAACTTCTGTCAGCTGTGTTTATGTTGGTCTGAAATACACAGCAGCACTACTCCAAAAACTGTCACTTGCTTTCCTGCTAGGGGGCCAAACCATGACACCCCCCTGAGACCTCACTGCCTCCATGAGAGTGCAGGAGCAAAATGAGGATGCAGACGTGTGAAAAAAAATGTCAATACAGCTGCTACAGCAGATATGTAAAATCTCCCACATACAGAGTTTGACACATCACACAGTTTAAGGGCAACAACCTCAGGTGCAGCTTTCTTCTACCGCAGTCAGAAAAAAAAGCAAAAAGTCTAGAAAAGAGCAATCCTTTTATTTGTTTTGGTTTTTCTCCTCTCACAGGTGTATTGTCTTAACCTGTATTAGAGAGATCATCTGAAGCTCTTCTTGGCAAATGGAAGTTACCACAAAAATCTGATGATGAAAGCTCAGCAAAATCTTCCAGATATATTCTCAAGCCCTTGTTTGAGATAATACATCTCCATTGTTGGTCATTTCTCACTTTCTCTTTACTTCCATTGAGTTTTTGTTTGCAAAGGGAAATCTCTTGTTTCCTGCTTGATCACTCTGAACTGCAGCTAGCTCTTGGTCCACTGACAGCAGCTCACAATGAAATGGTAGCACAGTTTTACATGTTTGACTTGAGGGAAACGAGGATATGTGAAAAAAAATGCACCTGTGGAATTTAAGACATCTCAGCAAACAGCTAAAGTTCACAGTTCCCCCAGCACTTAAATCCACTGCATTTGAACTCACTGTTGGGTACCAACACTAAATAACGACCTTGTAGCTGCATTTCTTTCTTTCAGTGTAATAAGAGGGAGTATCTAAATTCAACTTGCTGTCTTCCCTAGAGCTTCCCATAAACTGCTTATTCTCACTGTAGCCCATCACTTGGTTCTACATAAAGTCTTCTCTCCTCAGTTTCTGAAATCCAGGACACTCCAATGGAACCATTGAGCTTCAACGAGATCTCACCAGGATCTCATTCAGGGAGAATTTTAAGTCTCGTGCATAAGACTAATAATATTCATGACATTTTAATTTTACCATTATTTGTTCCATTCATTAAGCAAATGCAGCAGCAATTACATCAAAAGCCTCAGCTCCAGCACTTTCCTGGTGGCCAGTGCTGCAGCATGTGACTTCCTTCAAGAGACAGTAACAAAGATGGTGACAGGACATTGATCTGCTTTTTTCCAGTTTTCTCTTGCCACTCTAAATGAAAATAACTTCAAGGTTGTTGTAGGTTATTTAATTCTTTCTGTTTTGGAAACTCGAGTCCTACTAGTCTATTCAGCTCCCTCTGTCATATTTCCAGCACCAGATATTGTGTAAAAATGGTAAGGATAACTGTGTCAGCCTTCTGTGTGATACCAAAATAAGAAAATAAAACCAGATATAGGAATCTTAAATATCAAGTAAATAAAACCGCATCTTTTTGATAAAAATAAACTCAGAAAATGTCCAGTAAACAACATTTTGAGAATCACCTAAGCAGTCATTTCCAATTGTTCTTATTTGCAGTGTTTGGAAATCTGCATTCTTCTGAGCACTGAGTAAATATTTCTTCTTATTCTTTTACAGTAAATTTTAATCTAAAATTTCACTTTCTTAGGAGCAGTAAAGCCATTTTAATCTTGAATTCCCAAGCTGCTAAATCTCCAGAAACCTGTCTCCTAAACAGTTTCCATAAATGTCACCTTTTGCAGATACTGTAATAGTTTAAAAACTAAGCACAGTGATTAATTTTGCACATTAGGAGCCAACAATCTCAGTGGATTACATAAAAAAGGTTTAAAAACAAACAAAGAAAAAGGAATGTAAAAATTCTTATCACATAATAATTCTATATCTGCTTTTAAAAAGGTATAAAAGGTGGAAAGGTTCTAAAAAATGTGCTGAATTAAATTACAAATTTTGCTTTCAGACATTCCAAAAGGGTACCACGCTTGCTCTGACAGCAGTGCTGACAGCAAGGGAAGTGAAGTACTGGAAGGGGAATTGGGTACCTTGAGAAAACCTCATCACAGCTCTGCTCTTAACTTCTATCTCCTCAAAAAGGAATTCTTCAGCTTTATTGTCCATATTTCCACAGCACGTGTCACATTACCTTCATTTTCAATAGCAATTATCTCAGGAATTCTGAAAATTCTTCAGAATGTAAGAACAGAGATTAATGTGGGCCCAAAAGTGCAGAGTTGAGCATGGCATGGCAGCATGACAGGTAGTCCTCAGAAAAGCCAAAGTTCCCCTGTTTTGGCTGGTTGTCACTGTTGGTCTTGTTCACTGGATTCATACTGTAGTCTTGGTCAGGAGGAGATGGGAAAGGAAACTTCCAGCAAATGAGAAAACATTTCCATCACTCAGTTCTGGTTTCTTTAGTTAACTGAATATACTTACCAAGGCTTCCAATTTATCCAGTGTTAATTGTTAGAGTATTTTTACTTTTGTTCTACTTGTTTCAGGGACTGAAACAGTAATGAGATTTCATATTTTATATAAATCTCTAAATGTTCTCAAGTACTCTATTTCCAGTCTCATTTGTAAGGTGGAAAAGGACACTCAAATTTTCTACTTTCCATTTAGTGGTTTGCTACAATGCCTTTGGGAAGCAGCTATTGTCCTTATTTTGATTTTGAAAAAGAAAGTTCTATTTAAGAGCCCTTATTTCATTTTGAGAATCCTTGCCAAAACAAAAGCAGATAATGAGTGACTTGAAATACAATTTACTTCCACGCTGTAGATTTAATGGAACCCTACATCAAAGTAAGAGTAGGGCTTGTGACTTGTAGGAAAAGCTGAGAGAAGGCAGTCTTCCCCCTCAACAAGAATTTAGTAATGAAGTTCAGTGTCAGGATCAGGTGCTGCCGTAGGATCCTCCTTGAGGCTAGAAGTTCAGTGAGAGAAAATCAGTTCTGAGAAAAGGACTAAACACCAGAGGTAACAATAAGAGATGGAAATATGATGCCTTGTTATCCCTGCAGGAAACTATTACTTCAATTTCCTTTTTTATTGTAAGTAGAATAAATACACCAGGAATTTCTCATTTTCTGTCTGTGCTGCAGGCTCTTCTGAAGTTATTCTGCTGCTGTCACAGCACCCTCTAAGGATCACACATGGCACTTTGAGAGACCTGTTGGTCTATTACTAACGAAACATTCTCAACTAAGATTTCTACACAAATACAGCTGGTATTGGAAATAACAGCCAAATGAAAAAAAGATACCTAGCCTAAAAATGTCCTGCCAGCCACCAGTTAATAACACAAGCACTGTTTTCTTCATTAAAATTTTGTACCTCTTGTACTTCACGGCTTACAACACCCACCTGACCCCGATGTGCACATGACCATGTTAATCCTCACAGGAAGTGAAAAAAACATTTCTTAGAGATTAAGGTCTGAAATAAATGAGGGAATCTCTTCTCTGAAATCATGCTGCCAGTCCCTCTCTTGTGACAAAGAAGTTGCATCACTTAAAATTTACATCCTAGACTGCCAAAGTGATGTGATCAAGTACATCAGACCAGCTAGAAAAGGAGCAAAGAGAAAAGGGGGATGACTGAAGGGGAAAAACACACTAACAAAGAGCAAACATGATCCTGGAATGATGGGCTCCAGAACAAGCCATGCTTGCCAGCTCTGGACCAAAAAGACCCTTTCTGTAAGCAAGTGCTTTGACACCACAAAGATCAAGCACTCATGCTGCCTGCTGCTTTACAGACACTGCTCCTTGCTCTCTGCTCCCTGATACAGACGAGCTTTCGACAGACACATAAAAGGATTTTAGTCCTTTCAGATTAGAATTACCTTAGAATGGATCCAAACTATTTCTTCAGAAGCGCTGCTAATTTCCAGTTGTCAGTGATAAACTGACAATGGATAATGAATGGGAAATATGTCCTCACTATTGTTTCAACTTCTTCCTTGAAAAATTAGAGTGGAGTAGGGCAGCACCTTGTAGGTGCTGTTTTTCTAAGTTGGCAGGAGTAAGATTTACATATCTATAGATACTTTGGAAGCATTTTACGTTAAAAATTGTGACAGAATTTTTCTAGCTGTTAGGAAAAGCTGTGTGTTTCTCAGACTGGGATCCTGAGTCTGGGTCAGAGGAAGAGTTTAAAGGCAGTGTTTATGTACAACCTTCAGGAAATATTACTGTTCCAAACTAACCCACTGGTCAAGCTTGAAGGAAAAGGGAATGTTTTTCTAGGAATATGAATCATGAAAAATACATTTCTTCAATACACATACAGAAAATAGATAGATATCGAGATTTGCATAGCTACATGGTGAGCCTAGGCATGATTTTTTGACTCATGCCAAAGGGATTCTAAAATTACTTTAATACCACAATTGTGTTCAAAATGTTTGCAGAGTTGTTGGATCTTGCCACACAACAAAGGACAAAAGCTAGAGTCTTTTCCAGGAATTTTTTATGGCTCCAAATTCTTGCTGGTGTTTAGAATGACTCCTTGGGGAGAGAAACCAAACAGAAAAGGGTAATAAACAACCATTAACCAGAAAAAGAGAATTCCCAGCAATGTGCAGAGGGAGGTCTTCAAGTGAAATGGATTCCTCATTCCTGAAGGATACGAGACCATAACCCTGACTCTGTTTTTATTAAAGATAAATAAAATTGCCTTCTCCTTAGGGGCAGGGCATGATCTTCCAGCTCAACTATAATGTCAAACAAGGAGCTGTATCACACCTCTTCAGAAGCAAGAGAAAACACATTGTAACTTAGAATTGCCTGGTCTGTGGTTTCCCCCAGGCTCGGCAGATGAGAATAAGTAGATTTCTCCAATCCTGAACAGTTTAAATGGAAAAGAATGAGAAGGAAAAAACCTTCAGCCCTCCCACATGATTCAGAAGACTAGGCAGCGTAATGTTTATTCCCCTCCACAACACTGTAATTTCTTTGGACCAAGAAATGAGAAAGTAAAAGACCCACAGCATCAGCATCAAACATCTGTTTTGCCAGGGAATCCTCTTGTTCAGAAGCAATCTTCAAATCTAAAAAGCGTCTTCTAGGCTTCTTTTTATGTAGGCAAAAAATCTTGGTTCCACTGCCATGGGACACTGACATCATCAAGTCCAGAGCCTCTACCTCCTATGTGGCCAAGGGAAAACAGCACAAAGTGGGTTTTGGTCCTATGACAGCCAGGATCACAACCTGTAGCTGCTTAGAAAATCCCAGTTTATAAAGATTCTGTATCTGACAGAAGGCTGGATTTTTGAAGAAAAATAGTGTATTTCAGTCATGAATTATCTTGGCTATCAGTGAGAATTTGCTATTGGGGTTTGAAAGATGCCAGAAACCATATGTGCCATGCATGAATCCTGATTGCTACCAACAAGAACTGTTCCTGACAGCCCTAATACTTATTTACATAATTCCTGTATTTAAATCTGATACGTAAAAGGTAAAAACCTCCCTCTTTGACATTATATAACATAGAAAATGTTTCAGTAAAGCAGAAAGGACTCAGTTTCTTCATAAAGGAAAACTAATTCTTTATTCACAAAGCTCATATTTATAGGAAAAATCAGAAAGCACTGTGTTAGACTTATTTAGCTAACAATACACTGACACTCAATTTATTGGTAGGTTAATGGCCAGGGTGTACATCTGTTAAATTTTTTCCTTTTTGGTTAGTTTATATATTTTGTTTTCTGATCCTTATGGGATAGATTTCTTGTTTATTATAGGTGCAAACGGTTCTTTTACCAGAATAGTTTGTTTGCTAATTGCTTTTAATCTTATGATTTTTCACATGGGAAGTCACAAGCTGACTGCTAGCTCAGTGTAGCAGAGCCTAAACTATATTTTATAATGTCTTTTTGCATAATATCTGTACTTGCATGTAATAAAAAAATACCAGCATCATTCAGCTATGAGCAATCATCGGAAACACAAATTGTTTCAGTTGTTATTCATTTCCAAGAGATGGCACACCTACAATATCATGAGGTGTGTTGATTAAACCCCCCCCTCGCCCCCCCCCCTTCATTCCAACATTCCTCTGTAAACAGCAACACTTTTCATTTTGGGAAAATATATACTAAAGGCTGGCCAAATGTTCCCCAACATCATAACAGTCCCTGCATGCAGCCCAGAAGACTTACAAGTCCATAATACTCTCTTTTAAGCTTCAATTTATTCTGACACAGAAACACCTGTTTGTATAACAGTTAGTCAGAACATTATCTTTTAATGGAAAATGATTTTTTTTCTGTTTAAAAGAAGTGTTTCTTGTTTAATTAAAAAAGAACCTCCTTTGGTCAGCTCAGACAGCAATTCTTCTTATGCAAACCAGAAGTATCTCTCGGTTGGAGAAGCAGCATCTCAAGCAAAAAGACAAAAGCTCTCAGCATGAAATTCATTCTGTCCAGTGCTTGTTCCCCCAGTCTCTTACACCCCTTCTTAGGATCTCATACATTCACAGCTCCTTGGTTTCTCTGCAGGGGAAGATGTACTCCACTGCTGTGCTGCAACTGAGACAAACATATCCCCAGATCAATAACTTGGTAGTTGAGATACAAGAGAGAAAAAACCCAAAGTTTGCTTTCCACAGCTCAGTCCTTTCAAAAAGTGTTGAATTTTGTAGATTCTCAGGTCCCATTTGCTGTTCTTCTGTGTCTGATTAGAGGCAGATCATGTGCCCCTCTGCCCAGTTGCCAGGGCAAAGGGGCTGTCTCTATTTATCAGTGTCCAGAGAAGAGCTGATCCAACACATCCCATGTTTTTTTCAAAGAACTGATGTAAGGAGACAGAGCTCATCAGCCCAAATTAGCTTTCAGCTTGCATGTAGCAAGCCATCAGCCTGCAACTGATTCCTCCTCTGAGGCTCTGTCCTGCAGGAAGAATTGGAAAACAGGGGAACTTGCCCTCCATGGAGCAGGACCAGGTTAAGGAACACTTACACAAACTGAACAATCACAAGCCTATGGCCTCTGATCTGACACAACTGTGAGTGCCAAGTGAGTTGGCAGATGTTACTAAGAGGTCACACTCTATTTCTGAAATGTCATGGTGATCAGGGTAGGTTCCCAAGGACTGAAAGAAACTCGCACTGATTTCCCACTTCCTTTCTTCATTTATTTTTAAAGTGTTCAAAAGTAAAGCTAAAATAAAGCTATTCTTTCATAACAGAGAATACAGATTTACCATGTGTTTTTACCTATATAGACATACTCACAAAAAAATATACATATATCTCCCAGGGAGGATATCTTAATCTGATAGCCATTTTAAAGCATCCATTCTGCTTTTCCCTCACTTCTGTGTAAGAAAGATCCACAAGGGCTTTGAGCCCTCCCTGAGGGTTAAGAGCACTCCGTGAAGTGTTGGCAGTAATCAGGAACAAAGGTAAAGATCTTTACAGATAAATAGAAAAGTATGATACGAGACCAGCGTGTGCCCAGGCAACTAAGATCTTTCTGCACACTCAGCTAAAACCCATGAGCAATGCAATGAACACTTATTTTAGTTGGAAGGTCACCACCTGCCCCATTTCACACACAAAACCTTAAAGTTTGGCTTTGCCTGGTTTTGTAGAAATAGTCCTAATTTCTGGTTGTTCAATGTGGATCTCGCCCACAGGATGACAAGACGTGGCCAGTTCCAGTTTGCTTTTCCTGATAGATACTTCTGTGGAGCATTTTTAAGAGTGCTTCATGAGGGACAATGTATGGTCTTCTTATGGCAGTGTTGGTGTTCTACAAGGCTCAGAAATATGTTACTGTTAGAAAGTTTGTCCTAATTCTCCTGATCCAGGATGGCTACCCAAAATAAATTATCCCCTTCCACTTTGCAACAGCCTTGAATAATAGATAAAATGATGTTATATTCCACTCCCACTTCTTCCTCCTCTGAGCTAAACTCCTTTTCCAGTATTTTGCATGCTTTCCTTTTAGGCAGTATTTTCTTTAGGCTCCCAACACATTGTTTTTCTGCACTCGAGACTTCATCCTTCAGTTTGCAGCCTCAAAGTTGTTGCCATGACCTCCACAGCCCATAGGCACATATCTGTGGCTCCTTCACCAGCCACAAATTTGGAAGAAGTTCTCCTTGCTTTTTTATTCTGTTTATAAAGACTGGAATCACTCTGCAGTCACTGGTGGCTTTGGAAATGTGTAGTTTTATAGATGTTCTATTCTTGCATCAGAAGTTTCTTCCCGTGTTTAACAGAGATCATTAGAAACACAGTGGGTTATAAATGTTAGTACCTCATGCCATGATCACATTGCCATCGCTCCCAGCAATTATTCTGCTGATAGACAAACACGCCACAGAGCTCAGGGAATAGACAGAACAGAAGCCTATGACTGCATCACAAAAGCCCTTTTTTCTCTGAACACCAAGGGTTTGGGTTTTGGGCTTGGTTTGGTTTGTTTTCAATCCCTGTCTAAAAGGGCAATTAACTCAGTGGGCCACAACCTCAAACCAGCAGATCATAAAGCATGGATGTCTTTAGGAGCTTCCTTTTTAGGCATTTTGCCCACAGACAGTAATGGTAGACATAAAATAGTGGAGTGCAGCTATGAGCAAATTCCTTCTCCTTGCAGGAATTATTTTCTAGACTTTTGATATTCACTGTGCCTTTTCTCATCCTTCTACATAGTTTTCAGGATGCAGAGGCTACAGCCACAGATAATACCAATATATTGTAGAACTCCCCATCTGTAGCTGAGAAACAAAGTCCATCTCACACAAACTCCATCAGCCCTTCAAATGACTGCTCTACGTCAAATACTTAAGACATTCCGTTCTCTACTTCAAGCCCTTTACTTAAGTATTCAAGGATTACTTTGCCCAGCTTCTCAAAAGGACAGGTACAGTACTTTCACTTAACTGCATTATTTCAGCATTTGTCATTGTCCTTGCCTGTTTCTCTTAGCTGTCCCTTACTCCACCTTCTTACACACCAAATTTATTTTGCTTTTTTTTTCCAATTGGCCCCCTTTTGTACTTTAAAGACAAGTTTGAAGATTACACATCTTTTTAGCAGACTTTCTCCTGGTATTCCTTTGTAAACTTTTTTCTGTGTTATCTTGATATTATAGAACTTCCATCATGTCACAGGCAAAAAATTATAAAGAACTCTCCTTCCATGACCTCCACCAGGACAGCTGTGACAGAGCCCCCAGATCATCTTCATGGCATCAGGCTTAGTCATTCACTGCCTGAAGAATCCTTTCTGTATGGAGTCTAATTCCTTGTGACTTAAAGGAACATTTCTTATGTCTCATATGATATTCTGTAAGCCTTGAGGTCTTGCAGGATGCTTGGAAAGGTGCTTCAAGGTTTTTCTCATAAGTGAAAGTTTCTGGAGTTCTGAGGCTTTTGAAACTTCAGTGATTCTAGATATGGTGCCATAAACACGCAGGTGCAGAAACATTACAGGGTGCTAAAGAAACCTGGCATAGACCAACATGAAACCATGTAATACATTTGCAGCAAAATTAATGCCACCTGGATTATATCTCCTCCCAGGAATTCCCACATTATGCTCTCAGGCAGATGGTGTGATTCTTGGTGCTGTCCTGTGCAGGGCTAGGAGTTGCACTTTGCTGATCCTTGTGAGTCCCTTCCATCTCAGAATATTCTGTGATTCTGTGAGATCCATTCCCTGAAGAATTACTTCCTCAGTTCTGGGGGAAGAGGAGAATGGTGAGACAAAGAAGGGAATAACTTAACCCTGAGTTTTGTCTCCTTAACTCACGTCTTTAGCCACTTCTACTAACTTTGTTAGGTGGCTTCTGTTCATTCTGGTTTCTCTCCCAGAGTAAATAATTTTCAACTCCCTAATCTAAAAGAAAAATACTGTTTATAGAACATCCTTGCACTGAAGGTTAGACACCTTCAGACACTCCCTATGATCTAGTTTGGAGCTCTGAGAACACCTGCTCAAGTGTGCAAGTGTTTGGACACAGCTGCTCGCATTTCCTGCCCTCACACAACAGATCTTGCCTCCCTGTGTAGGAAAAGATTAGTACACATTGCTCTAAAAAGTGGCATTATCCTTTCACCGTATGACTATTAGTGAAAAACTGAAGATGAACTGCAAAAAATTTTCAAATCCAGTTTTCTATTATAACATGGGAATAAAACCACACTTCCTGGTGTTTAAATTTTTCTTCATGTGAATTTGTCTGAACTGAATTTATATTTACTATTCACAAAAAGCCAGTAAGAAATTGGCTGAGATGTGTTTAATACCTAAGAAATATGTTTTGTTTCAGGTCAAAATACAACCAGTTTATGGGGTGCTAAAAAAAATGAGTAACAAATCCATCTCCTGTACCTTCACTAACCACATCTCAACTTCTCAAACAAATATTTGAAGACCCAAAGAAATAATACAAGATAGCCATAAAAATAGCATACACATATCTACACCCACACCTGGCAAGAAACACAGATCTATTTGTCACACTTTCAGCACAAGATGAACCCAAAATGTCTCTGAAAATAGAAACTGCCCCCAAAATAGCAGCACGTGATGCTAAGGCGGAGGGTGGAGGGTGGCATGTCAGTAACACCATCAACCATACAGAAACATTTTTGGGTGTACTCTAAGCCATGACACACAGGCACTGAGTTGAAATTATTTCTCCTAAATAGTAACATTTTTAAATTTTCTAAAAAGTTAAAAAGAAAAAAAAAAACTCCAATAAAAAGCACCTCTACTTAAAACCACTGATTAAAAAAAAAAAAATCCTTAAAGTTCATATTTTATTCCCATCAAAATATTATAATGAAACAGAGGAGAATGCAAATCAAAGCCTTCTTGGCATTTTTTTATTCTCCCTCCACTGAAATATGCCTTTATTTTGATTTATTCCAGTTCTGCAAATCAAGAAGTCACAAAGACTCTTGATGTTGGAAGCAAAATTATGGCACAGTATACAATTCCAAATATAAGCAAATCTCCCAGAAAATTTAAGTCTTATTTTCAAAGGTAGTGCCTACCTGGAAACTGTTCTGACTTTAACAACAAGCCTCCAAAATATCACCAGTCTCTGAATTCATAGAATAGGAGGCAAAGTAACAATATGTACTGAAATATTCTCTTCCGTCCCAAAAAGTAACACTTTTAAAGAAAGTGGGTTTCTTAGGAAACAGTATAACTTTATTGTAGTTTTTGACCTGAAAAATTAGTAGTCAAGGAATTTGAATTTATTTGCACTGATTACTAAAGTAAAGCAATACTTTGATGGAATGCAAAGAGAGAATACCAGGAATCCTGAAAGTCACTACCTCCCCTGGTTCTTAAACTGCTCCTTTGCATTCTGAAACTCTGCTCAAAAACTTCCTGCCTCAGATTTCTGTCTGGGCCACAATACACATACTTCTCCTTCTGTAATTTTTAGGTTTGTTTTGCCAGTTTCATTTTGCTTTCGCACAAACAGCAGTTTTAGAGAGGTCTGTGATTATCCATCAAAGCCTTCTGACCCCTAATAGTCTTTAAAGCAGTATAAAGGATAATACAGATTTAATCTCAAAAAAAACCCCCAAACCTTTAGAAAACCTCTCTATTATAGGTCGCAAGTCTCATATATGAAAAATGAAAGGGTCTATCAGCATATTCGTTGGGTTTTCCAGAAATATCCACCAGAGCATATCTGCTCCTAGTGGTATTTCCTGATATTTCTACAGGAATCTGAGGGAAAGGGAGGCTAAGGCTTTTATGCTTATCTCCTTTTCATATCCAAGATGAGGAATGATGGTTCTATCTTTTCTTCTTCCATTCTGCTAATGAACTGAGAACAGGCAATTTCAAATAGCAAACTTATACAACTTTTCAGACACCATTTCCACCCTCTTCCTTCTCTTGACCACAGCTGCAGCAACTGCTCAGAGCTCTCATTTACCCTATCACTTTGTCTTAGGTCCAGTATCAGGACAGAATAAATTTAATTGGGATTAAGTATTTATTTGGATTTCCCCCTCCTCTAACCCTTTTTATTTCCCTAATGACTGTCCCACTTGCAGATGGGATAGAGTTAATTTTTTCTTAGTAGAATGAGAATATGGACTTAGGGATTTTTGTCCTTGCTCCTTAAGAAATATAGCAATCTTCAATTAATTTCATAGACACAGACACTATTAATCAATGTTTTCCAAAGTCAAACAACTGCAGTACTGTGTCAAACAGTTGGTTTTGTACTATTAATGTATAAAAGCAGAATTTTGAAGTAGAGACACTGATTTTTTTTCTCCTTAGTCAGAAGCCAGTGCTGTCAGTGCTGTCATTTCTCATTTCTGTGTCTTTGGAAACGCTGCATTGATCGATGCATCCATGATACAGGTGCTGTATAAGGGACACCAGACCTGACTGTACAATTATAAGCAGCCACACATGACTGAACACCCCTGACAGGAATAATTACCAGTTTAACAAACTGAACTGTCTACAGGATTCTGACTAAGACAGTTGATGCAGGGCATTCATAATGAACAGGACCACCTGTACTCACAGCAGACAATTCTATTTCATAAACTGCCCTGATTAAGGATGTGGATAACACAGCCCTCGTTTCATTTACCACCGAAGTGTTGGAATTTAACAACTTGCTTTTAGTTACTAAGTTCCTTCTAAACCATTTTTGCAAGCAGGAGTTTCTGGACTGCTGTTTCATCTGCCCTGAGGGTCCTAATGAAGGTGTGTTGGTCTCACAGCTCATTCTGACATTGTTCATGTGATCAGCCAAAGAGCAGGTGTTTGATCTTTTTTTTTTCTATACTCTTTCTCCAGAGCTGCTTGGTGCTGCAGGGATTCCACAGGGCTGGAACCTTCCTGTCATGCTCCCCTCACTCTCACTGAGATACAGAGCACTGACAGCACAGGCAGAGCATCAACTCACAGAAAAGATGTTAGTTTCAAACCTACACAGCTAAATGCACAAGTTTTCATTGTAAAGACTCCATTCAGGGGCCAAAAAAAAAAAAAAAAAAACATACCACAAAACCAAAAACAAACCAAAAACAAAAAAAAAAAAAAACCAAAAAAACCCACAAAGCTGCTGCTTCACAACTGCTTGTCATTTCCCCCAATACTTAATGAAGCCAAAGTGAGGAAGAGGATGTTAGCACAATGAAGAAGGTTTCCACTACATATCTGCCTTCCCACTGTTATCCCAATGCACACATTCTTGTTAGTCATATGTAACAGAGACATACCACTGTGCAAAGACCTCCACTGAAAGGGATTTAAACATCCTGGTTTTAACTGGCATTTCTCCATGCTAAGGAAATGAATGCGTTTTCATGGAAACCTTCATCAATGTCAAATTTCACACACTCAGAAATTATACTGTAAAATGCTGAAAATACCTACCAAGACTTCTGAGAAATTCTAGCCCATAGCCAGTTACATAAAAGACTGAACAAAAGTAAACTTTTCTCAGGGGTATGTTCAACACCCACACATAGTTGTCAAACTCTGGCTTTCAGAGTAAAAAAAAAAAGTCTTATCTCATAGGAAAAAGTGTGCTGACAAGCAACAATAAATTATTCCCTATCTCCTTGCAATCTTTTACAGATCCATTATTGAAAAAGTTCTAGATATTACTATAAAAATAGATATAATTCCAAGTGGCATTTCAATAAGTTAACAAAATACTCTGCTCTAATTTGCATCTATAACAGAACAAATAATAGCGGTTTTAGTACATCTGAGGGTACAATTAATCCAGAATATTTAGCACTCATGTGACCTACAGATAAAGAGAGTGGATTTGAAAAGCAGCCAGAAAGAGAACATGAACCTCTAAGGCAGTGACATGCCCCCTCTGTGATCTGGAGAACAAAATCTGTAATCCTTGAGGACAGATGTTAAAATGAAAACCAGTATCACTGTGATTCCTGAGTCTTGTCCTCTTAACCTGGCTGATGTGTTCAATCAGTTCTGTCACAGCAGGAAAACTTTCTAGGATAGTCTCTCCTTTTAGCACCCCACTGCTCTTCCCAAGCAGGGCCAGAAGTGCTTTGAACTGCCACTGCCTTTTCCTCTGTCTGGCAGCTCTCTCCAGTTGCCTATGGCATGACAATCAGGACGGATTTTTATAGAGTTTTTTTTGGTTGCTTTTTTGGGGAGGTTGTTTGTTGGTCCATTTTTTAAACTTGTCTCATGGCTGCAGAACAGCCATGCTTCTTGGTACAAGAAAATCATATTTTCAAGTATTTCCCTGACATTGTGAGAACTACCAGTGCATATTACAAAAATCTGATCTTTTCAAAGCATCTCCTGGGTTCAAGAGCTTAAGGTTAACTGCCACTAAAACTAAATGCACTAATACAACCCTGGTGTCAGCAGCTATAAGAAGTGGAGCCCATGTCCTGAGTACACTTTTGGCCCTCCCTTTGGCATGCCCTGAACAACAGCATCTACACTGACAAGTGAGGAAACTGGATCTATCACTGATACATAGCAAGAAATGTGTTGCCTGTGAATTTAAGGAAGTATTTCTGTTCTTGGTCAGAAGGGGTTCTTACTTCCTCTACAGACTCCTCAATATACAGAAATACCTTCCTTATCCTAGGGCTTCAAAGTACACGGGGCAGTTGTTTAATGATCACTAACTTATTTCCCTCAGTGAGAGGTACAGTCTTGTTTTCTTGTTTCTTTTTTTTTTTTAAGCAAAATTTTCATCATTCTGGAGGAAACGGCATAAGGAACTATGCCACAATAATCAGGAGGAGAATAATACATTTATGCTAACTTACAAAGAGGAAAACCCACAGGACACCATTTGCAAGCATCAGCTGAATTGATTTATGCATTACTATAGTCTATAAGCAACAATTTTTAAACTGTGTTCATTTTTCCACTTCTTTAGCTACCACTAAGCAATTAGCAGAACTCAAAAGTGACATTTTACAAATTAATTATTTACTCATGTAAACTAGAAATATGTAGTAAATACATCTTGAATTAAATGGGATCAGGAAACACTCAGTGTTTAATCTGTATTCACAGTTTTAAAAACAGAAGTGTTAAAATTACCTTCTGTTCCAGCCTAGCTTTTACTCTAGAAGTCATTTTTTCCATGAAATTCTTCAAGGGACTGAAGAAAAGGCAATGTGCATAAGAAGAAAGACTGATGTTCCCTCAGTGGATTCCCATTACTGCAGACATCTTTATATTTTAGGATACTCAGAAATAATCCCTTATCTCACTGGTGCAAGAGTGTAGTAAGTGAAAAACATCCGGAGTCTCTACTGTATTCATTGCAATTCAGTGACCTGACTTCTGATACACCTGGGCTGGGTGACACCTTTGGTGTAGACAGCTCTGTGTCACAGCAGATTCTGAATTAAAGGCAATCTTTAATATTAAAAGTTCTGTCCCCATTAATCTGACTGTGGCTGTCATCGCACCACATGGTTGCATTCTCCAGCCAGTCTCACAGCCAGGGTGGTGGCTTTTCAGTAAGGCAGCTGTATTTACATTTGCAGCTGAAGAATAATGAAAATGTTTATTCTGTGGTTTAGTCAGAGGAGGGAAATTTTAGCTTTAGATCAGTATGAAAGCTTTGGTAGAGTACCAAGATTCTTTACATTGTGTGGTTATTGTGACCTTGGGTTTAAATAATGAAAACCAACTCTTTTTTTTTCGTTTTCATTATTCCATTATACACTATCCTCTTCTCCAAGGCAAGTTCCAATCACTCTAGCACTTTGACAAAATTTTTCTCACAACTTATCTTTATAGCTTGACAAACATGCTATACATGTATGTCCCTGTTTAGACAGGGAAAGAAATTTGGTAACAGCTCAAAATACAATTTATGCAGTGGGATTCACACTGACCATAGGTATTAAGTATTATTTCTGCTGAATTTCAAACAGTGTCAGTGAATCCAAACATGAAATTCTTCTATTTTTATCTTGGAACTTTATGTATTTCTTCTGGAGCAGCACACAATTTGAGTGACTACCAAAAAACAGTTACTTTGAACCTCTCTATTCTGCTACTGCACTTGGCAAAATCCTATCACAAAAATGAAATTAAAGTGCAGCTGAGTTTATGCTTCCAGAAACAGTAGAATTTCCTAATACTAAGAACCTTTTCAAAAACATCATGAAATTGTACTTAACAGGGTAGGCACTTTCCCTGTCCAGAGGGAAGAAATACAACTCCAGGAGTCCAAAGTTATTTAGTAAACAAAACTTTTTTTGGAGGAAAGCTGATGTTTCAAGGCACAGGTCACAAAAGCAAAAAATTTTTATGATCAAAACTGGAAATGAATTGGTGCTAATTTCCTTTGTTAGCTTCAAGTCTTGGATCCTGAGAGTCAGTAATAATTACCAGTGATCTATGACATGAGGGATAATGAGGATACTACTTGGCTTTCTGTAGAAGGACTCTGGGAGAGAAACAGATCTTCAAATCTTCTATTGGGAAGTTTCTAAACACAGAACTGACCTCTCTTTAGATTATTTTTCCCTCCTGCTATTTTTACTTGAATCTTTGAATCATATCAAAAGGTTGTTATGAGTTGCTGAATCGGTCCTCAGTAAAGTATCAAACTCTTGGTAGAGAGAATAAGAAGTTCACTTTCCCTCTCCCTATAATGCTCATATCTTTAAAGCCATTGTAGAGGGTACATCTCAGTTATTGCAATTTGTCCATGACCTTCCCAGTGCATGTCTATGGTGCTTTTCCCAAAAACTATGAACATTTTTGGGCATCACAGTCAGTGCTTCTGATTTTGCTTTTGATTTTTTACATACTCTCTATCTCATTTATCACCGTAAAAAAACAGGATGAAAAAGTTATTTCGAGTGAAATTTTTGGAAGTCTCCAGGAAATCGAATAAGAGAAATTTCCTTTTATTTAGAAAAAAAATGTTATAAAAATGCAATGGAGAAACTGGTTCAGTACCCTTTTTCCACTTAGAAAGTTAATGTTTCATTATTTTGAAATAAAAAAGGACAATTTTAATTATTTTTCCCTCTCATTTTGCATTCTAAATTTTTCACTGACTCTATGTGTCTAGTCCTATTTGTTTCACTGTACAGTCTTTCCAAGACAAGTGAATGATTTCAGAAACCAAGCAGATTTTAAATGTTACAAAATTGTATTTAAACGAAGGGGACTCCAGTGGACTTTGTATTATTGGTATCTAGTCAGGCTGTGTGGCTAAGACCAATTATCTTCAAACTCCAAACCTCAAATTGTAACCAACTCCTGAAGAGAGCACAGGTTTTCACACATGCTGAGTATCAGGAGGATATTATCTGTCTTAAACCATGGTAGGAATGGACTTTTTATGAAATTTATCACATTTATAGTCAAGACAGCAATAATAAATTAGAATTACATCAACCACAAGAGTAAGTAAATGGCCCTTCTGTTTACAAGTTAAACAATTAATATTGCTTTTGCTACAAACTTCTAGATATTTATTGCTAGTTATTATTCTATTACTCAATATTTAGACAGGATTTCAAAAATGTCATTTTTGATATAAACAAAAGTGAGTTTCTGTCATAAGTAATTTAAGTATAAAAGTTATGATCGTTTTTCCTGTTTTGAAGCACAGAAAAGTTTAGGTTACAAGAAGAGGCAACAAATTCAGAAAACTCCACAGCTTTATCAGCATAACCATCCCTTCAAAAAATATTTTAGAATAGAATACTGTCCTAGCTTCAGCCAAGACAAGTACAGTTTTAAAAATATAAGAGGAATAGTCCATTTAGAACTCCTCATTTAGAATACTCCATTTAGAATTCCTCCATTTTGAGGAAGCAGATGGGGATTGCTGCTTGAGACAAGTAAAAGCACAAAACCTTGCTATGTTATCATAGTCATCTCCTACATGATTCACAGACTGTGACTCTGCAAAACCTTATCACTCCAGATTTGCACTGCACAAAATAGTTATCTGTCAATGCAGTATTTCACCAATTTTTGGCAAAGCAGCTTACAACCACCGGAATTCCCCTAGCAAAGGATGGAGCAGCACATGCCATAAAGTATGGAAGGAATGGCAGAATTCACCTCATCTCAGGAACAGGCTTGTTGGTTACTCGGTTCAAACGAAAAGCCAAATTTTATGTATATTAGTATATGGAATTATTTCTGTATTTTAAGTAATACAAGATAAAATTGTTCCCATATTCCCCAGACTGAAACAGGCATTTTATTTTTCACAAAACCTCCAGCTTGGCAAGTTTCATGGTTTTATGTTACAAAGGTAGCAAGAAATAAACATTCAGTAGATTCCTAGTATAAAAAAGAACCCTTGGATCTCATTGGCTTTGAGAGTTTTTTCTACCTGTCTCAAAGACGTGATATTATGATCTACTGTGAGCCACAACATTGCTGTGACAAAAGCACAAACATGCCTTTGTAGATTATTTATTTACTCAATAGCAAGACAAGCAGCATTTCAACAGAACTGTTTTCCATCACCACTGGGAGTCCACAATGTGGACACAGAGTTTCTCATGTGAGAATCCACTAAGGAGGCACACTTAGCTCTACTTCCATGCTAGTCCCTCTCCTGAGCAATCATACTGATTTTCACAGCTCTTGAAGACACACTTAGAATTTCTAATGACACACCAAGAGCGACACAGAGAATATCTCCAGCTAACCATTGCTACTGCAATTCCAAGAAAGGAAAAGATCCACCATCATATTTGAAATCCAGAAAAGCAGGTTACCAAGGACCCTCCTCCCCCAAACACCCACAGCTCCTGCTGAGTCTCAGACTGATGAATCAGACTGCTCAGACATGCAGGTGAGCACCAGAGCTTACGCATTTGGGCCTGCAGTGCTGAGAAGCTCCAGGAGCTGCTTTGCCCTGCATCATCTCATCCAGAGATTCTCAAATTCTCACCTACTTTTTACCTGCCAGCCACTGCTCACCATCTAGATCTCAATGTGAGTTGCCATTCGTACCATCTCCAGCCTCCATCAGACAAGTCCAGTTCCCTCTATAGGGTCTCACTTTCACCCAGTTTCTAAACATGATGCTCAATAACCCACTTTGAACAGGTTGTCTTAAAATAGACACCAACTGTGACTTAGAACATTGTGGCCTACAGTGCACAACTGAATGGCATCAATAATAACTTTCTTTCCCTAAATGGGTGTCAGACAGAAAAAGCAATGATGACACAGCTTAAGGCTAAAATTATGAGAACCTCTCAGATTATTCTTTCAAGCTGTACATCAGCAGAAAAGGACCTGAGGCCTGAAGCAACACATTAATTGATATTTCAGTATTCTATTGATTTAGCAACATGATCCACAGTCCTATTAAGTTAGACTATGAAAGCTTATGTGCTGTGAATAGGTTCCCAGACTTTCAGGAAGTAGAGAGTCCTAGAGACAGTCATACAGTAGTACCAAACACAAGTAAAATTGGAAGCCTTACCTAAAAAGAATAAAATGCATCAGAAGGTGGATGCTGGTCTCATACACCAGCGCTGTCCTGTGATAACAGCAGCACCTGTGGATTGCTACAGCTGCATGCAAATGGAAGCAAAGAAGCCACCAGTCCATACAGTGAATATGGTGTACGCTTTATTCTATTTACAGTACATTTGTTATAAATATAATACATTTCTTGAAAATCTTGAGTAGATTTTTTTTTAAACAGATCAGTTGTTATAGTTACATAATAAAGTAAGTGACAATTTAAATGACAATCTCATGGTTGTGAAATAGTGCATTCTGTTTTGAGATGAATGAGAAAATACTCAAACTGGTTCAAATTTTTTTTAAACATCCTAGGTGGACTTTTATGTAAACCTTGAAAAGTCACCAGTTTCCATAAATATGAAACCAAAATCTTAAACTAAAGAACTGAGAATCAGAAATGGATTTAAGAGACCTTATTGAACTTCACAGAAAGGTTGGGATTTACCATGACTAATGGCTTCAGACAGGAAAAAGCCAATGAGGTTTTCTTCCTGAATCATATCCTAATACAGCCACAAATATTAAACACACCATGCTGGAAGTTGTAACAGCAGTCAAGCTGCATTTTTGACAGGGCATTGGACATACAAGTATGTTCAGATCTGCAGTTAGAGTATTTTATGTTATGAGTATCTTAGTTACCAGAGAAGAAATACATTATAAAAGGATAAAGGTATTTTCAGTCCAACGTGCATTGCATTGAGAAACAAAC
The DNA here is from genome assembly GCF_048771995.1 of Taeniopygia guttata. NCBI lineage: Eukaryota > Metazoa > Chordata > Aves > Passeriformes > Estrildidae > Taeniopygia > Taeniopygia guttata. The sequence continues at coordinate 108,676,653 of NC_133026.1, forward strand.
CGACAAGTCATCTGAATACTTTGCTATTTTCTTTTCTACACGATCTTTAGTAACAAGTTAGATGTCTGAGGTGCTATTTCAAAAAAACTGCAGCAAAATGTCAACCAGCAATGTAAGAAAAGAATCCCATTTATTTTGTCTTTTAGTGCTTTTTTTTTCAGGAAGTGGTCAGATATTATTGATAATAATCAGTGCAGGCATGGAGTTCTGCTGACTTGTTTCAAACAAAGTAACTTGGTCCACAAGCTTGGCAAATACTCTGGGGGTTCCAAGGTTATAGACACCTGTATGAACGAAGCAAGCTTTGAGCTGTAAGCTATAGACCTCCTGGCCTTTAAGTTGAAGCTTGTACTGTGTTTGCCCAAGCCATGTAAAAGATCCATGTATTTCTAGTGCTTCAGAGCTGAAAAAAAAAAGAATAAAAATATTAACTCTCTGCACTTGAAGCATGTATTACCAATTTACAGGACTCCCTCCAACTCCAAGTATTCCCAAGATTTCAGAATGAACTGTATCCCCCTCACCAGGCCCTTACAAAGACTGATACTTTCTAAAAACTTTTCAGAAGTCAGGAGTAGGGAACTTATATTACTATGCTGGCTCTCCTTGGATGAATGCCCACTGACATTTGTCTTTGATGCTGCCGAGTCTTTTTGACTGCTTGTCCACAATCACTACTCTTAAATCACTGCCTTCCCCAAATACATGCTGCTGTCTTTGTTCTGCAAACCCTCCTTACCTTTAAGAGTAGGTTTTCTAGCAAGACAAAGCTAGACTTTGCACAGATTAACAGTTGCCATCATAGCTACAGACAGTACTCCACTTAACATTTTATTGAGATACTGTAATACAACTTCAAGGGAAAAAAAATGTGTGTCTGTCTTCTCTTCTACTACATCCCTATCCACTCACATCTGTTCCCCCAAATACATGCAGACTGAGAGTACCTAGGGTATCCTTGGGTAAATTTAGGGATGCTTATGTCCATCCATCAGCTCAATTTAACTCTGGGTCTTGCCAAGTATTTTTTAATGTTCTTTGCGTCACTTAAAAATCCTTAGAGTGGCTTTCCCCTTGGCTCATATGAATCATTATAAACCTTTAATGCATTTCTTTGGTTCCTAATGCACTGTACACAGGACATTAATTACACATAGATGCATAATGAAGAACTCTGTGTATTCTCCGCTTTCTACATAACTTTCACTAACACTAAATGTAGTAACAAGATTCAAATTGTCACAGTTTAAGCAAATCCTATTTCAGGCCTTCTTGGGCCTGTTCCTTGAGCTAGAGTTAAATCAGACTGCATGTCACACAGGAAAAATCAAAATGGACATACACTGCTTTAGAGACATTGCACTAATACATTAGAAGAGTGTGTGGGGGCTTTATTTTTAAGCAGTTTCAAGGTACATGAGGAGTGCACTATCTTTCCAAAGACATGTCTCACAATTAACACAACATGACCATTTTGTGAAAAAAGATCAGTGAATGGCTTCCTAACTGTACCTGAAAAGTAAACCACACTTAAATTTTCTGTCTTCCATCTTTGAACCTGTGTATTAGGCTCTGGGCATTTAATATCTTACTTGTCAACAGACTGTTAACGAGAAAGCCACTGCTCCCCCATGAGACTAAGCTCCCACAATGTCTTCACAATCTTTCTCCCCTCCCCAGTGGCAAACAGACCAAGTAGTATTATATCGAAGAGGGGGAGCTGCCACCTGCATTACTCATGAGTTGAAGTTGCCTTGTTTAAACAGAAGTGGCAGAATTACAGTGGTATAGATATCATGGTGCTGAATTCTCTATCCCACAAAAATTCTTTAGCAAAACTTTCAGAAGCAATTCATGAATACTTTCTCAAAGCTAATATTTTCCCACATACTACTACAGTACTAAGAAAAAAGTCAGTCATAAGAATCAGCTGCTAAACCTTTAAAATATCCAGGGTTCTCCAAAATATTATACTAAGCCAAATTGCAAGAGGAAGTTGATGCCTACAAATTACTCTGATTTTCAAAAATGAAAACCTAACAAGTTATGTTTAACAAAGGTTGGTGAAGCTCCTATTTCACTAGTGGAAAAGCATTTCCCTTTCTCTAGAAAAGATCTGCCAAGGTTTAACTATTTAAGAGTCACAATTAAAGGCCCTGTCTTAGTAGAGAGTGAAGACTCACAGTTAACTGCAAGAGCCCTTTATCAACTTGAATTCTCTCAAAGAAGCCACTCTTGAAAAAATCCTATTCTAGATATTCAATATAGTTAAAATATTACAAGACTACCCAAACTAGGAAGAGTTCTTAAAAAATATTGGTTTATTAACATTTGCACACTACCTTGTTGGTTTATGCCGCAAATCAATCATCACATCTACAACAGCCTGGGAACAATTGGAAAGTAGGAGAGTGACAGGTACCAGACAGAGGCTGCAAAGAGAAACAGTTCCACATTAAAGAAAAGAATAATCTTATTTTGGATAGTCTTAATTATACTCGTAAATAGTTAAAATTACTTTCAGTAACACAGAACTTATATGTAGTTGTCAATTATTCCAGAGTCAAGACAGCATAGGTAGAAGTATAATTACTTACACTGACTAGAGCTACTTATAATAAAAGTTGTCAATTAAGGCAAACAACATTGGCTCAATTGGGCCAAATGAAGTTACCACCTCTCTTCATCCAGCTGAGAAAGGAGAGAAGCAGCACAAATACCATCTCAGTTTACAGGAAACCTGGTTGTGTGACATGAGACATTCCAGAATGGGACAACATGGTCCAGTATACTATTTTCTGAATTTCTGGTTGGCATACTTAGACTGAATACTTTTCTTCTGCACTGCCTCCCGTAGAGGAATTGCTGACATTGGGCCTTAAGTTATAACCTGAACAGTGCCCAGCCAGAACAGATAGCACATGTATATCTGGATTTAATGTAGGCATTTATGCTAAATAAAACGAATACCATTAATTGATATTCTGCTTGTTCACAATTACTGTTTCTATAAATAAAGCTGCAGCAAGAAAGACCCCAAGAAATTGACAGGCAGGAACACAAACTACTGCAGCTAAAACAGCTTGTATTCAGCAAGTGATCTGTGTCACTGGAAATCCTTGCCATTGCCTAGCAGTTTAAATACCCTAAACTTGAATTGTAAGAAAAGAAAAATTAGAGACTGTAACCAATAAGAGGTGACTGTCTTACAGGGACAATGCATGCTTTATCACATTAAAAAATACAGCACCTTCTAGAACATTTAAATGCTAGATTTTAGAAACAAATCCCTTTCTTTTGACAATTTATATTAACTGTTATTAAAAACTAACACAGTAGAGCTTTCAGATAAACTCAAGCCTAAAAATAGGTTTATACTTGAAACCTTCATGTTTCAAGTACAACTCATTTAATGTTCAGAACTTAAGCCAGGGAGTTTGCTCATATCATTATAATTTTGAAAGACTCATGGATTTTACAGGCTCCAACCAATTCACTCTAACAGCAGGCTTTTTGACAGAGGTTATTACTTCCAGGAGACAAGCTCCAGTGATCTGAACCGTTACCACCTTTCCTTCTGGCGTAAGTCAGAACCATGTGCAGCTAATCTTGGCAAGTGAGACCTGTAGACATAACAGCTCCTTTGAGCTAAAAGTACATCTTTCTCTCTGTCTGGCTTCTCAAAGAAATCACACTGTTAACTCTGACAACAAAAATAAACACAAAGGAAGCAGACTATTTTTTTTTCAGTAAGTTCGATAACATTACTTGTTAACATTAGAACTGTGAGCTATGGAACTACAGTCTATTCTTTTTTACATGGAACTTTCATTTTACTTATAAACTTTTGAAGCAGTGAGTTTAAAAATTTAACAAGATTTCACACTTATGTACCAGACTTTAATATCATAATGCACACAGCATCTCTCAAATGGATTTATGTCCAATTAACAATATTTTTAAAGTTTCTAAAGATAATGTTTCACTAACCTTTTCTGATGAAAAGAATGACTAAAAGACTCTGGATAATGAAGACTTGTCTTAATAAGATTAGAAAGCTGCTCTGGTGTTGGTCTTGCAGGTACCGGTGTGTTTTCTGGTCGAAAAAACTTTAATAGAACTGTTTCTGGTAGTTCCTGAAACAAATTGAGAATAACACTGAAAATAGTAACATAAGGTACAAGAAATCCAGGCACAGAAGTTTCAATTCTCCATTATGAACTATAGCTCATAAGGGAAACAAGTTTGCAGCATCATGAACCGCACATTTTTTTCCAACGTGCTTTGTATTTAAGCATGCTGGACGAGGAACTGATATAACTTATCTATTACCCTCTTTTGAAATAGATTTCATGGTTGCTTACGAAAACACTTATCTGTGCAAGTTTCACAAAAGCACACTATTGTTGCAGTAGTTTGCTAGTGCTTGGGTTTGGCTTCTAGGGAAAAGGAACAGCATTTACACTGTTCCCTGTTCAGCAGCTGTACCTAACAACAAAAAAATTCATCACCTGCCCTAGGAAGTTCAGGAAAACCAATGCATAAGTTTCCCAGAACACATCAGAAGTAAATCAAATAGAAATATACAGGAACATGTGAACACTGACAGAAGGATTGAATAACAGTTTCTTTGAAATTGCATAACAAGCAGTTGCAGATTAGAAAGTTACCTTTCATCTCCAGCTGAAAGCCCAAGACAAGCTTAACACACTACCTGGGATTCCCCCTAACCCTTTGTGTGGAATGAGTCTCTGAAGCAGAAATTAAGTGATAAAGAAAGCTGCAACCAGCCTGCATTTGGTGCAGCATTTTTAACATAATCTAATCTGGTTTGTGAGCAGGATTTATTCAGGAAGGGGCTGCCCTTTAGTACATCCTTATGAACCTATTCTGCAGAAAATCCATCTTTAAAGGAAAAAAAGAATTTGCAGCAGTAAATGTCACTGCTTACTAAAAACACATTAAACAAGATTTTTAAAAAGCCACCAGTAAGATGGCACAATATAATAAAGTTAATACTTTTCATTAAAATGTGATAGCCTGTACCTTTTAAGTTGAAAAGAAGCAGTACAGGCAATGAAACCTGATTTAAAAACAAAACACACTGGGCATTCGGAAATGTGTATGAACATCTCAGTCACTGTGCTGATAATACCAGGAAGACACCAAAAGTTTTCACAGGCTTGCAAATCCTCCCTTTGAAAGGAAGAGTATTTTTTTCAAAAAGTAATTTGAGAAGAAAAAAATATTTTCCATAGTAACAATAAAATATATTTTAAGTGTTGAATGAATTTGCTGTTTCCATCCTATTCTATCTAACAATGCAAACTGGCAGCATGAAACACAGCAGAGATTACAGACTTTCATTTAAATTATTCTCTCCCCTCAGATAATAGTCCAACCAATTTTCAAGGCTGCCTTCAACCACATAGCAATAGCCTACATAGTGCAGTTTGCCCTAAAGTCAATTACCTGTTCCAAGTCCTCCCAATCAGAATTCCCGAGTATTTTTTTAAAACCCTACAAAAGACAAATACGAATATTTACCTCTACAAGTAGACAAGAACATCATGAAATGCAGCAGAAACATTTACTGGTGAAAGTGTAGAGTGCTTCAAATCTTTAGTTCTAATATTACACCTCTCATGAAGGACTGGAAAGCAGCAAAATTAATCATTTTCCTGCAGAGCTAAACCTTAATTCCAGCTACCTTCTGGGTGTTAGAATCAGAAAAGATGTCTGTCTTTCCAAGTTTAGCTGCTGAGACTCTAGGCTTTTTGTGATTGTGAACCTAGAACAAAGGCTAAGATATGACATTTAGCCCATTTTTCTTTTACCTAATGAATGGTTCAGGAAAGAATTAAGGACTTCCAAACAATAACCAAAAGTTGTGCATGCAGCTCAGAAAGCTACCTAGAGACTGCTAATAAATGCTAAGTTTTAAGGATGCATTAAACTCCTGCCCTATTCTGGAGCTTGTGAAATTGGATCAAGGCTTAAAAAGAACCAAACCAAAAGCCCATACCTACTTGGCACCCATACCTTCCTTTCAAGAATATACCCAAGCAGTAACAGCCTTATACTCAAACAAAGCAAAAGAAAAATCAAGAACTGAACAGGTGATATTTTGTTGTTGAACTCCTTGATTATCAGCCCAAGTGAAGTATTGCCTTTTAAAAGGGGGAAAAAAAAATTCTGACACCTAAAATCTGCTTGTTGACCCAGTGTGGTTCTTTGCAAAGCCTCCAGAAGTGTCACAAGCTCTAGCAACCAGCAAAAGCTTCATACAAGAAAGCCACATCAATGGTTAGGGTTGTCTCGTTGAAAAAACAGTTATGGTGTAATTTGAGTGTCTCATCTATACAAACTGGTAGAGGTAGAGAGGCTTGACTGGAAGAGGAGTGTGTGTTTGTTATTGTTTTACATTTTATAGCTGCATTTTAAAGCTTTTCAGCTTTGCCTAAAAATACACACCAAGCATTAGCACCAGAATGACAGTGCTCCTTCAGTTACGTTCCAAGAGCTACAAACTGCACAACTGGTGCTCAGAAAGTTGCTTTCTATTTTTAGAAAGCTTCTTGTTCCCCAAAGCCATTTACAAAGGCTAGCTTCAAACAAATACAGTCAAATCTAGACAAAAGATTTCTAATTCAAGCAGAATAATCTCACTATCTTCACTTATTTGTGTTACAAGAAAGTCATTAGTCTGGTATTTTGTTACTTTGAAATAGCTATAAATCATCTCTATATACACTTCTGAAATGGTGCTTTAGTCACTCACATCAGTTTCAGCTCTCTTCTGCAATTATACTTAGCTAAAAGTTGAAAAAGCAACATTTTAACAATTCAAAGCATCTTTTAATAGATGTAACAGACAGATCTACCCATAATACATTCCTCAATATCTTAGAATGCAGTTTCAAATTGAAAAGTTCTTCCCTTCCCTCAGATGAACAGAAGTGATGGTATCTTCACATACAGTGACTTTAAAAGATTTTTATGCCCAATATTATACAACCTAAAGTTTTAAATTTCATAAACAATATTCTTAGAGACTGGGTCAATGTGCCCTTAAGCACACCATAAAAAGGTAAGCACTGCACTTTGATTTCCAAGTTGTACACAAGATCAGCATATTTGCCCCATAAACCACAAGTCACATATAGCCAAAAGGACTGACATGCTCAGTCAAATATGAGGGACCAGTATGCACAGCACAGAAGAAAACCTAAACACTAAACTCTTGAATGGAGCTAAGCATAAGTAAAAGGAGACTATATGAAAGCAGTAGAATAAGAGTGAGACATCTAAATTATGTGCTTTACTCCCTTTCCCATTTTAGATCTGAGAATTTCCATTTTAAAACCTCAGTTTTAAGTTGCTTCCTTCAATATGTGATTCATCTATATTCATTCTAGTTCTCAACTTACAGAAATGACAACTCCAGGAATAGAATTTTACTGATATCAAGAATAATACATTAGAAAACAGATATCTTGTGCTCTGCAGTCCATAATGGGTAAAACAGCATATCAACTGTTGCAACTATTTGTAATATTTCATTCATGACAATCATATAAGCCAGATCTCCCAAACTGGTACTGTATCTGCTCCATTAATTGATATAAGAGAATTAAAAATGTGTATTTCAGCTCTTGATGTTGATTTACCCTTAAGAACTTTGCTTTTCCTCTGCTGAGGTGGTTTAAGGAAAGTCTTAAATCCTTCCAACAATCTCTGTTTTATTCAAGCATCTCCTTCCACATATTCTGTAAAGAAAGTCCTGAACTAGCAAAATATGTCACTTCCAGTAATAGGCAAAATAGTTACTTAAACCCTATCCTCTCCTACATTTCAAGAATTCCTGCTTCCAGCCAAACTGTTGTTGACTCACTAAGCTGCATGTATTTTAAGCAGCTATCTTACGTAAAATTATCCTTTCTGCTTGCATCCATTCTATACACATTTTATGGATTTTACTTTGGGCTAGTACTGATCTAATTCACAGGACTAAATATGCAGTCCTGAAGCACACCTGCAAAGGATGGATGCTATTCCCAACATGCCAACATTCAAATGACAAACCTCTAGGCTGCTTCTTGCCTTCCATCGGTGTGAAGTCTTTAAAAACCAGAGATGTGCCAAATGTCATATTACTTCCACTATTACTTCCATTCCACCATATTACACTGCACTTTTCTTTTGGAATCTTTTGGATTGAATTCACCAGATTAGGAAAACAGGGAAGAGAGCAGCAAGAAATAATATTAATCAACAGCCCAGACTATGATTGGATGTTTATTGCATTTGAAGTCCTGTAATGCATTTTTGTCCTTTCACTAATTTAAAGCAGAAAGGTCAAGAAGAAAGAGAGTAGCTGTGTTTCAGGTGCAATCTTAAATTGGCCTTCAGTTAAAACTACCTGATTCCAAAAGCATGCTTCAGAATAGAAACAGAACCTATAGCAGTCAAAAAAAACAGCCATGATTTACAAACACTCAACTAAATTTATAAGTGAGGCTTTTATTACTTGGCCTGAAATGGATGTATTCAAAGCAATTCACTTTACTTACACCTCATGTGATTTTTTTCCTTCATATATTGCTGCCTGTGACTATTAACACATCACTCTGCGGCACCTTCTGATTCAAGGCAACAAATTATATTTAGCATTTTTTCCCCTGCCTTTAGCCAAAGGACGTTTTTTCAAAACTACAAATGAGAGGAAGGATAAGAAGATAAATGTTTTCCATATAATCTGGAGAGATTTCTATATGAAACTAATAAACACTTTAACAAAGTAAATATTCTGTAAGTGTTCCTTCAGCACACTACATGTTATGACTCCAAACCTCCAGACCATGAAAGTCTAAGTAGTTCGGTCACATGTCCTGGTAGGCCTACTGTGTCCAGTAGCCTACGCTCAAAAGTAATGCTATTTTGTTATACAAAAAAATCTCTAGTGTAAACAACAACAAAAAAAATCTGTATTCAGTGACAGAAAACCAGCTTTAAAGTCATAGTTGTTGTAGACTATTTTGAACAAACATGGGAAGAAGAGGGAGCATGTGAATTTGAGCATCAAAATAATATTTGTACAGAATTTTACTATTACTTACGTTTTTAATATAATGGTACATATAAAAATTTTACCCAGAAAAACATTTTAGCCTTTCCCCAAGCCCTACTAGATGTAACCAGAGGTTGTATCTTGATTTTATCAAATACTACAGCAAGTTATGCTACTGTGATACAGGCAACTCTGTAAGCCTGCACCCTGCTGTCTGCTCCACACCCTGCTAGCATTAAATGTCCCACAAGGAACCAAGCAGAAGTAACCACCCATGACTGTAGCTCAGTCAGCAGTCTAACACTTTACAGACGTATGAGGATGAATTTATGTCAGTTCACCCCAACTACCAATCTACCAGCAACTGCTGGAACAACTTAAACATAACACTGCTAAAGAATATCAACCTCCTGTTCTACACTACAGTGCTTTACTAAAGTTTTGTTTCCCTGAATAGTAATAGAAGCTTCTGTGAATCCAACTTACATATTTATAAGCTGGCAAAGAGTTAATCTAATATACACCACAATTGACAATGTAGCAGAAGCCAACCAGTACAGAGAATTTAACCAAAACATAAAATTAGTGATCTCATTTTGTTCAACAGAGTTATCTGATTAATTTGGCTAAGATTAGAGCCATTTCTCAGAGGACTAAAAGAAATAAAAGGGGGGGGGGGGGGCGCAGAGAGGAATTTTGTTCATGTTTCCTCAATGTCCATTGTGAGATTGTTCTTGGGCTGGGGATAGCTGTTTGTGGCTGCCAAAATTCCTTTGCTGGTTAAAATGGCATGAAGCAAAAGAAGAAAAGAAGTCAAGAAGAAAGTCACTGTAGATAAGCCACAAAGAAAACTCAACAATAAATGCAGACAGTGGACTCTTGCATCCTAGGTGACACCCTGTTCAGAGTCTGGAATTACTTTTTTTTTCCCCCAGATCAGAGCAGCCCTCTATCACTTATGAACTGGTAATCCACATGTGTTAGTAAAAAGCATGCACCTCCATCTCCCTCTGCTGTCGAGTCCTCAGAAAACAACCAACTTCAGTACTGTCAGCACAAGGCAAGTCAGAAACAGTCTAGAGGAGTTTCCAACCCTGTTCATGACTTAAGAGAATAAGTACAGACTTACAAGACAAAATTATACACTGAAAATACTAAATTAGAGGTAAAGTCTGAGTTTGGGATTTTCTACCACTGCTCCCCCCCAGCTTTTCACCACTCGTGTAATTTTCAAAGAGCAAGATAATTCAAACACAATATACAATTCTTAAGAGATTAAGTACATTATTTTCTCTATCTAGTCTAATTTAATTCTATCTTGGCAAGTCTTTTAATTCTGAAATGGGGACTGAATAGAGTAAACTGCTGCAAAGTCTCAAATCAATTAATCAGTTACACCTCACCTCCTACCTCAGAGCAGTCTATCTGCTCTCCTCACACTATTATGATCCAATTTTTTAAAAAAGTAGTATGTAAGGATATGCAATTTCTCAATTCTTAGCAGTCCTGAGATCACAGGTTCTTAAAATTCATGCTAACTCTAGGCTTTGGCTATCATGAGGACACAGAATTTACATATTTATTAAAAAAAAACAACCATCAATTACTCTTATAGCAGATTTAAACTGCATGACAATGCAGATGCTTTCTTACTTCCAACCAGAGTACAAAATGCTTCAAAGGAAGTGTGTTCCTCATACTCAAGGAAGTGAATACAATAATCAATGTAGAATCTATATGAAGATAGTTGTAATAAAACCAGATGAGATATGGATTTTAGACAGAGAATGCCAATATAATAGCATATATTCCTAAAAGAAAACCACTGAGAGTACATTGAGATCTCCTTGTTGCTGGTGACAGGATCAATTCCTTTAATTTGAAATTTATTGTGATACAGACAAATAGAGTTCCAGTCAATAAGAAATGTGAAATTCTACCCATACTCTATTCAGTCATTTGTTTTATTTTAGGATGCAGATGTGATTCATTTGAGAATCAGAACTTGATGAGATCAGAAGCTCAAAGTATTGTGCCCCCTAACCTTAGATGTCTATAGTGTGATCTACTGTTCTACATATACATTAAGACAGGGAAAGTAATACATGACCAGGCAGTTGTCATTAGATTAATATAGCCTCTTGTACTGCTCAGCATAGCTAGAGTACATGTGTGCCAATTCCCATTTATTTCATAGCACAAATACCTAAGTGGAAAAAATTAACTTAGCAATGTACAAATACTTAAAGGTTGATGAACCAAAGCCAAATGCACAGCTTCAGAGTAATTCACTACTTGCATTACGGTATGGTATTTATAGGAAGACATATTGTATTTCTTGACAAAATTAGTACAAAGTACTCTTTGCTGCAGCTTTAAGAGCTCACTAAAAGCTATGTATTATGTTTGCAATAGTGGTCAAAACGTTAAGCATGGCACCAAAACAAGAGGGAACAGCAATATGCTGTTCAGGAGAAGTCTAAACAAGCACAAGATTTATTTCCTCTTATTCTGAAGATTAGTCTTCTTCATCCACATAAACTGAATTTAGTACAGATGTTTTTACAGAACCTTATCTGTAACTTCCGTAGCTGTTATCAATTCATGTACCAGAAGACAGCCACCAGCTTCTTACAGATGGTGTTTTCTTTCATCAAGCAAAGCAACCATAAACTTCACCATTTTATAATTAAATTTGTTATGAAATAATCATTACTTTTCATACTGTTAACAAGTTTCTAGTTCTACCTGAAACACCAAAAAGAGTTTGCTTCAACAACAGCTCACCAACATGCTTACCTGCATGTTGCTTTTCTCATGTTTCAACTGGGCCTGGCTAGCTCAATACAGAAGACTAAGCAAACCTGGATTCAGTCAGCCTGAATTATGTAGTAATAAATGTACTAAATATCTGATGTTAAGATTCTACAGAAGCTTCCTCTTACATACTAGAGAATTCATTAAGTCTATTTAGAGAAAGAAGCAATTGTAAAGGAAAACTTCGCAGTAGATTACCTGCTTCTGAGGAAATGAAAAGGCCTCCTTCCCAACTGTGTTAAGGGCAACATGATGCTGACCCTCCAAAATAAGCTGCTTGCTGTCTTCCACAACATATGCCTACAGAATATAAAACAAAGACATTTGCAGACCAGAAACTATCATAAGATTCATAACACAGAATTACTGACTTCTCCCTAATTTAGGTGGAACATGCTGTACTGATGAAAACTTAGAGGATAGTATGGCATACTTATGCCAATTTCCACTGCTTCAAATGAGACTCTTTTCTTCAAAGCAGACTGGGTCACTCTTACAGTTCTCTAAAATCAAGCATTAACAAATCCCTTAGTTTAAGATTTCATAATTTTCTCTTTTAAAAGAGAAATTAGAAGAACTGGGTGCATCCAGAGCAATGTAAAACAATTTAGGGACAATTATTACAGTAACAGATACTAAGACTATCTTTGCTGCTTACATCATCATAGTTTGTTTGATTGTTTTCAGGAAAAAAATTCACCCATAAATTTCATATGTATATGCCTGAAAGTTCAGGATGCCACATTACATTCTTTTCTAGTTATAACGTTTTATGTCCAAATTACCACAAAGGCCCCAACCATACATACCTTCCACAGTACCACAATGTTCAAATCAACTTCACTGCATCTTTGTATCAATCTGACTGTTTCATCAAACGATTGTTTCACTGCCCTTTGAGACGTGTGAGTATGAGATTGCACATGTGTTCTTTTAAATTCAGAGGATAAGCTTTGGAAAAAAAAGTCTGCACAAGGACTGGCTGAACTTATTATCTACAAGAGAAAAAAAGGAAGAAAGTGTTCAGAACAGGATGTGAGCTGACTCAAGTTGCTCTAACAGCTCATTGCTGTAGCATTTTTTCCCAGTGGGCTTCCCTTTGCAAAGCTACAGGATGCCAAACACCTTGCTTTCCATGCTTGACCTGTTAGAGATCAGCCTATCTAAAGGGCTGCTAAAGGTAATATAGGGAAAACAGAGCTATAACTTGCTAGTTTAGAACTACAAATACCAAACTTGGAAACAGGAGCTTTGATTATTACCACAAAGCAGGCTACTGTCATATATCAAGTCTATTAAAGAGAGCTGAAGCATCCAACTAAGTCACACAGAAGTCATTTTTGCTTACTAATATTTTCCTCAGCTTAGCTAGCATTATTTATCTAAGTTAGGAACATACACTTTTCTAGCAATAGCAAAGATAACAGACTGCACAGCACATCCCATAGATACATGGAACAAACAGAAGCACTGTGTGGTCACGTGTACCAAGCTATTCCAACAACAAAAGCCTGGTAAAGAAACTGGTTTTTAAAAGCAACAGCAATGATACTGTGTCCTGTTGGAGACAACAGGATAAGCAAGCAACTTTAGCTTCACAACCCCTCCCTTTCAAAAACGCTAGCTTTTCCAGAATATGCTGTTGCAAAGTTGCTAATTACAGCAATAGCAGAATGCTGATACCCAGGGAGAAAATCCACTTTTGAAGCCACTGCTCAGAAGGGAAGATTCCCTCCCCATCTCCCCACTGTAATAAAATGTTCTCAGGGAAAGCTAAAGTTCCTCAGTAAAGCTAAAGTAACTCAGATTCCAATTCTAAAAATGCACATCTACCTCAGATTTTTAGTCCTAACTAAAAATTCAATTTATATGCCTATGAAATGAAATGGCAGTGAATAGGTTTTCTTTGGCTTTAAAAGCTGAATAAATACAGGAAAAATGTATGCTCAGCATAAAATAAGCAATCTGTCCTTCAATTGACTAAATTCACTATGAAGATTTCTCATCTAATGCAAGTGGCCTACTTTGCTCAGATTTTGGAAAAGCATTTGTAGTACCAAGATCATTTACTGAAAGGATTATTTAATATCGTATGATTAAAAAAGATTAGAAGAGCATGGTAGTCTAGGATTTTAAACTAGTAGAAAAATCAGACTCCTTGAATCCACTGCAACCTCCTGTGGTTTTGAAATTCTGGGACCAGCATCCATTAGTTTTCCAGTTTTTCAAATAAGCTGTAATTAGAATTTTTAACCTGTCTTAGTAAAAGTATAATTAAGAACAAGAATCTGATATCTGCAGGACTACTAGAAAACTAAAGGGCTAGGATATATTTAAAATAACTACTCCAAAGTTATTTTGGAGTTCAGCTGTGGAACTGGGATTCTAATATTCCTGATTCACACTAGCCTAAGTTACCTTACCACCTCTTTGACCTTACACAAGACAAAATATGCAGTTGTACCCATCCACCCACCTGTTCATTTCCAAAGACAATATCCGCAAATGTGTAATTTTCTAAGGAATAAAGAGAGAAAGCACTGTTTTAGCATCATGAGAAGTCACAAGTTTAGCATACAGTACCCGAAAGAGTACTTTTTTTCAAAAAGTTACCACATTGAGGAAAAAACCTACCTTCTGAGTTTTTGCATCTCACTGCTTTAAAACACAACTTTGCTCTCTCTCTGCTAGCCAGTTTAGTATCTGAAAGAAAAAGGTGGCAAGATTTTTTTTTCATCCTCAGTATAATCAGAGTCCCTTTGACAAAAGTTACAAGTCTTGAACATTCACAAACAGGAAACACACTAATGACATTGAACAAGCACAGCTAATCAGGCATAGCAATGGCACACAACACTACAACTGTATTTCTTGGGAGGAAGTTATCAGCCACACCACACATGGATTTCTCTACATCACAGAAATAATTTACCTGCAAATTAAGCTTGTTTTTAAAATTCATTACGTCTAAATGAGTTATCTGTAAATATATATTTCTTGAAATATAAGAATAAGGGCTTTAGTATTTTTGGAATGGATAAAGTTATTGGAAACTAATTATTCTGAAAGCCAAATTCAGCTCCTTGTCAGATTCTTTAAACTGTTTTTATCAGTCAGAAGCTAGACTTGCCATCATTTTGGTGATAAAGATACACACCTTTGTCTCCAGAGATGTTAACAGATTTTTGAAGTTTCCAGTGCTTGCTATTGCTTGAAACTTGCGCTATATGAAATTCCTTAACACCCGTCTCACTCTACGGAACAGATAAAAGTTATGTCAAAGAAAACCAATCACAATTGTGATGTGCTACATTGCACAGTGTGTTCACTGCAAGGTGGCACTGTAAGAATCTAAATGTAACTCATTATTCACACCACTCATAACACACGGTACTTAGAGATAAGGAGAGATTTAAGACCCACTGTAAAGTAATGCAACAGTCCCAGATCACAGCAACTTCCAATTCCAGTAAACAAAGCCACACAAAGAGGAAACAAGGATCTCCCAGAAAAAGACCTATAAGCTAGTATTTCAGATTAAGAATAATTTAAACAAAAACTAGGCTTTTTAACTCCAATGCAAAACACTGTCCACAAGGCTACTTGGTTTCTAGGATTATTTAAAGTATTTAAAGTAGCATTGCTTTATCATAAATCCTAGAAACTCAAGATCTATTTTGGGTTTACATAAATACACAATAAAATGTAGCTTTTGGAGTTGGCTTCCTTTCTTGTAAAGAGTGAGGTGGTAGTGGAAAAATAAGCCTCATATTGTTATACTTGGAAATCCTTTATAAAAACATTGCTCCCTCCTTTAAGGAGTGGACAATATTCAGTAAATGAAGAAAAAAACCAGAGCGTACACACCTTTAAAAGAAAACAACAAATCAACTCAGTGGTTCCACTACCAACTAAGTGTCTATGAATTCTACACACATTCAATTCAGTTACCTTGCTTTGTGATTGAAAAAATGGGAGCAGCTTTACCAAAAAATGAGTAAATTTAAATTAGCATGGTTTGAAAAACTGAGTATTTTCATCTGCTTTAGTAAGTCAACAGAAATATCTGTATTTGGATTATATTAGTAAAAATGTCTTTATAGCTTGGTGATAAATGTAAACAGAGAAACTTACTTCACATTGGAGCTCAAATTCTGACTTTGATATTACCATTTATTCTACCAGTGTTTTCACTGAAAGGGGACACAGTTCTGAATTAGACAGCCTTGGAAGCTGAGATTAAGAACACTCATCAATTTGGAATAAATCTTCCTTAAAAGACTATGAACTATAGTCTTGCAATATGATTAGTATAGGAGACTTCCAGAGAG
The DNA here is from genome assembly GCF_048771995.1 of Taeniopygia guttata. Taxonomy (NCBI): domain Eukaryota; kingdom Metazoa; phylum Chordata; class Aves; order Passeriformes; family Estrildidae; genus Taeniopygia; species Taeniopygia guttata. Next base: position 108,692,871 of record NC_133026.1, read on the forward strand.
TTAGATATAACTTCACATTAATACTCTTTCCAACAGTAACTGAATGATCAAATACGCAAGGTTTTTTTTTATTGTTTGTTTGTTTATTTGCAAAGTCACTGTAGAAAAACTTGAGTTTTGGTTCATATCTGCTGAGCTTCAAGACAGTACCATTATTATTAATATAAATAAGAACTTACAGTATTGATATTTTCTACATCCACAAAGAGCAACATGTTGTCCCCTCTGCCTTCTTCATCCCCAAGTGCATTACTTCTGCAGACAGTAGCCCGAACGTGCAGAGACCGACTGGTACAAATAACTGCAGTGTGCCTTAATACTCTGTGACTAGAAAACAAAGGAGACAAAAGAAAAGGGGAAAAAAAAAAAAAGACAACATTTTGAACAACCAGAACTGACCAGAACTTGACATCAAGAAATTTAGCATTTATGTTTATTAATATTAATGCCATTAGACAATTTGTTCATTCCAACCACCAACGATACACTTTTCACTGAAGATAACCCTGACAAACCTACTTTATTTTTAACCATCTTTCTGCATGGGTAGGTGTTCTTTAAACACGCAGTCTCAGCCAGTGTGAAGCACTGGAGAAAAAGGTTCAGGTGTTACCATGAGGAAAAACACTTCAGAAATGTTTCAGATGTAAGACAACTGGCAGAGTGAAAGTGAACAGACAAGTACTGGCACACAGGTATCATTAATCTATATAACGTCACCAAATACTCTGGAAGACAGTTTCCGAGTAAGTAAGTCAGAGAAAGGCCACTACTTAGTCACATCTCTTGCCATAAATATTTACTAAAAAGCAGTTAAAATACCACTGCATTCAATACATTTCCCTGAAAAGAGAAGTTAAAAAGAGAATCAAACCACAGCTACCCTGCCTATTTCTAGGCATGCTCAACCTCCAGGACAGCAGTCTCTTTGTGAAAGTTATACTTCTTTTCTAAGGATGAATTAATCTTTACAATTCCATTTGTAGACACCATCAAAACATATGAGCTTTTCCTATGTAGAAGCTTTTAGTTACCATAACTTCCACTTGGAAACATTTTAAAGGCATGTAAAAGTTTTATACACATTACCTACTAAATATGTTGAAATATCATGCGACTTGGTTTTGGGAGGGAAAAATCAGTGGCTTCACTATATCATAACTACAGAAGAAACTTTTAAGTTTTGCAGTTAATATTCAGATATGCAGATATCTGTATAGCTTTCAAGTGGCACAAATTACATGAACACTTAAAAGCTATCCTCAGTCTACAAAGAGCACTGTTAAACCAGAGCAGTTCCCTTAAGTTCCCCTCAAAACCTTAGTACAGTAAGGAACAAGTACATTACTCTTCCATCTCTAATGTACCTCTGTTTCTGAATACTATGAGTTGTAAGGGGACAAATTCCTTATTCCTACATACTAGCTTAGAGTCAAATGAAATGCTAGCTTTGATATTTCAGAAGCTACAAAAAAATCTAAACCAAGGGTGCATTTGCACGACTTCAGTTTTGAGAATATGCTACTGACCCACTCTCTCAACTATTTTCAACTTACTCTGCTTTGGTTTACACCACAACCAGTCTCACAGAACATGAACTTTGTTTCTCTCTCAGAACTAGCCTAGAAAACAAGCTTCAGCCACAAGCAGACATTCAGTCCACCTTACTAGAGCTTGTCTGAAGCAACCATGGTACAGACATCAAGTGTACAGGTTTAGGCTAGGATAGTCAATTTTTTTCACAGTAGCTGGTAAGTTGCCATGTTTTGGATTTGTGCCAGAAATAATGTGGACACAGGAATGTTTTTGTTATTGCTGAGAAGGGCTTGCACAGGATCAAGGCCTTTTCTGCTCCTCACCCCACCAGCAAGCAGGCTGGGGTTGCACAAAAGGGTGGGAGGGGACATACTGGGACAGCTGACCCCCAACTGACCAACAGGATATTCCAGACCATATGGTGTTATGCTCAGCAATAAAAATAGGGAGAAGGAGAAAGCAGGGCCTGGTGACATGTCTTCCCAAGTAATCATTAAACATGATGGAGCCCCCCTTTTCTGAAAACCTGCCTGCCCACAGGAAGTGGTGAATGAATTTCTTGGGGCTGTTTTAGCTTGTTGTGTCAAACTTGACTGTGGACTCCCTCAAGATGGTCCAAAAAGGAACTATACAAGAGCATGCAAGTCAAACTTCGTATTTAACCCCTCCAAAAAGAATATCAGTCATCACAATACAATTACTAACCAAATTTTAACAATAAAATATTTCATTCAAGGTAGACAAGATTTTGTTTTATAAAATGTAGAAACAAATTAGGTTATGATTTTTTAACCTATACTTCAGAACATTAGTTCCAGAGGAACTAAATACAAAGAAAGGTTGTTTTAATTATTAATTAAAACTCCTTCTATTAATTATTTTAATAATTTAGTATTTACTACTTCAATAAAAGCAGCATAGGCTATACAATTTTCTATGGAAATTAGATCACATAATAGAAAAAATAATGCTTAGAATAGCAGATAACATTTAAATTGCAGGCCATTTTCACAACATCACGGTGAATAAGAGAAATTCAGTACTATTTACTTTTACCATTACAATCACAGAATCACAGAATCTAATGTGTTTAATAAGTATGACAGAAAAGGTAGATTAGAAGAACTTACCACATTTTTGAGTGCTTTTTAATACCTTCATAGTAAAACAAGAAGTTAATTTCATGAACACCTTCTTCATCTGGTCCCCGTAACCACATCGGCAGCTGCACTGAAGCCCCAGGAAGAAGAACAGCATCAGGAAGCGGAACCTGTATTACTTCAGGTGAACCTCCTGTGCCAACCCCAAAGTCTGCAGAAGAAGCTGAAGACAGCAGTGCTGTTCGCACAGAGGTAGGATCTGTCACAACAGTCTTGTAAGCACTACAGTTCTCAGATGCTGAAGGACTTAGTGGTGTTAAAACAGCAGTATTTCCACCAAAAGTGAAAAATTCTGGATGCTTGGACACGACCTTTAGTGCAGTAAGAGGGCACTTGCTCACGTTCACAAATTCTACATACGCTTTTCTGATTTCTCCACAGAGAAGCCCTGTAGGAAAATTTATAAAGAACACCTGTACGAGAGAGAAAAGGAGAAAATAAGAATCTGAACACTGAACCAAGCTGGGACTGCCAGCAAAACAACCATTAACCCAAACTATACTGCTGCCTAGAGCTTCTTATGGGGAAGTGAAGAGGGAGGTGGAGATCTCTTCATCCTGAAATCCAGTGATCAGACATGTGGAAATGGCTCAAAGCTACACCAGGGGATGTTTAGACTGGACAATAAGATACATTCTTGTATGGAGAGGGTGGTCAAACAGTGGAATGGCTTTCTAGAGAGGTGGTCAATGCCCCAAGACTGACACTGTTCAAGAGGCATTTAGACAAAGCCATTAACATACTTGGTCAGGAAGCTGGACTGGATGATCACTGCAGTCCCTTCTAGCTGATCCATCCCACTCTATAGGCCCCTGTCATTAACCAGCTACCCAGACCATTTTAATAACCCTAGAAAGGAAAAGCACTGTATTTTAATTAACCAGCTGGAATAACTTTTCTAGATGAATGGCAAGCAAACAGAAAAAAAGTTCTTTGCCTGTTCCCCCTTTACCTTAAAATCTGGCTACCAAAGCTGCCAACTAAAGTTCTAAAGGGAACATAGCAATTTCAGAAGGATACTAATTTTGAGGTTTCAAGTTTTAATTGAAAAAAACCCACACAAGTTTGTCACTGACAGATCAGAAATTACCTGGAAAGATTTAGGCATTGTTAGAATTACATTTATAAAGTGCATTCAGCTATTTTCTCAAAACTGCCAACAGGAAGTAGCTACATACCTCTAACAAAGGCATTTCTTCTGTAATAATGGGATCTAAACGTCGATCAGGTCCATATTTAATCGATGTTTTTTCCTCTTTTGTGTTATTAAGTCGAGGCCCTTGGATTTCTAAATCTTGTCTTCCTCGTACAGATAACCCATTGGAAACAAATTTTCCTGAAAAAATTTTTAGAACTTTTATTTAGTTAGGTTTTTCTAAGTAATTCCTGACTTTGTCTCTAAGAAATGATCCAAAGCTCCTAATCCAATCTCAAAAGTTAATTTTTTTTTTGGGCCCATGTGGTGTTCATTGATTAAGCAGCACCACCAACAAAGAACTATTCAAAGCTTACAGTCACAGTACACATGGCTACTTCAAGTTCCAACAGCCAGTTATCCATTGCTGTGAACTTACTCTGCCCTTCAATAGTTTGACTACAACTGGAAGGGAAAAGGCAGACATAGTGCATGAAGTTGATGGCATTTACTTCCTTTCCCAATTTCTGCCAAGCTGGAAAAGTCACTTAGAGGATTATTTCCTTTAAAGACAGCCACCACTCTCCAAATGGTTTTTATTCAAAAGGTTTCCAGCCTCCAAACAAGCTTTTATTTCTTCCAGACACTTTCACAAGTTTTCATTTAACAACTAAATTCTCCATGTGAGAGACAGCTTCAGATGAATGATTCAACAGAACATATCAGGCAGCATGCAATTAATTGTCAATTCATATATTAATGTAAAAGAAAGAGAATTCAAGATGCTAAAAAAAAAAACTATCAGCCAAATTTAAATTTAGGAATTTATAAAAAGGTCTTTAGTACAACATTTAGACAAAAGTTGAACATTAACAATGCAAAAACACGTGGAAGAAAAATTAACAGCAAGAGTGTCCCTGGAAGTTGTTAGAGATTCAACATGATGTAGATGGAATGTTTACATTTTGATTTTTTTTACTGGTTTCAAAAATTCATCAGATTTAAAAGGAGCAATAAAGTATGGATCTGGCATCCTTCCTTGTGGGATTTCTACAAGAGCCAATTTGTTCTTTTCCCATTTAGTTGTTTCTCTTACTTCTTATTTCTACATCCTGACCTGATGGATACCATGATACCTTGCATCATGGCAGTCAAACACTAGACACTAGAATTTAGTTCTACTCTGCAGAAGCCATGTCTCCTCCCTTCCAGAAACACACAATTTAAGGTAATAATACACTTACCTGTCTGTAATCCAATAGAAGGATCTATTCCATCTAATGACACAGCACCTTGAACACTGCCAAGATTATAAACGACTCCCAGAATATGTAGCTCCCCTGTTTGATGGGGAAAGAGCTTTAGTCTTGCCTGTGGAGATACGTTAAATTTTTGTTGTTGTTGCTACTAGAAAGAAGTATTATTACAGTTAAATGTCCAATTGCTAAACACACTCACGGCTACATTTACTTTATAGCTGCGTCAGCTATAACTGCAACAGTAAATTATCTATAATTTACTAGATTGAAAATTTCATATACACAGAATTTACCAAACCAGTTCACAGCTGAGAAATGCTCATTACTTTAGAAAAAATTCCTTAAAGTTAACTTTTACGTGATTAACAGGGGCAGAATCACAGAATGATTGAAGATGGAATGGACTTCTGGAGGTCATCATGCCCAAATTGCCTCCTCAATCAGGGCCATCTAGAGCCAGCTGCCAAGACACCATCCAAAGGGCTGTGAACATCTCCAAAGATGGATACTCCACAATCTCTCTAGGCAGCTCAAGCACCATCACATTTACAAAATAATTAAGTGTTATAAATGTTTCCTGATGTTCAGGAGTAGCCTCTTGTGCCCACTGTCTCTGGTGCTGTCACATTTATACAAAGTGGTAAGATATATGAGGTACTGGAATTTCTGATTCAGTCATGTGTTCTGTCAGTTTATGTGGTTGTGCTGCCATAAGTTTAGTGTTAAGTTCAGATCACAACAAGCCTGCAATGCACACTAAGTTCAACCTTGAAAAAAACTTTAAAACAAAGTATAGTACTTACCACTTTTGTCTCCTCGCTATTAATTAAAAATTCTGCTATTGCTTCAGTTCCTACCATATCTTCATCACACGTACCCTGAAAAGAAGAAACAGTTCTTTAGATATCATTACTCCTAGGCAGAGAATGTGCCATAAATAATATTTCCAATACCGTTCTTAAACTGCTCAAGAGAAAAAATCATACAAATTTCCACACAGTTCAGAAAAGCAGTGCTGCATGCTCAGCTTCTCAGCATTTACAAATTAAAAAAGCAGCTTGAGAGCTCAGTAAACATTTAAGAGAAATTTAAGATTTAGCGCTATAAACTGGAACTATTCCCAGTCTGTTTCACAGATATTCACGGAAGTATTTATCACACCATTAAAGTAGCAGTTCAGATCAGAACAGAAGAGAAAGTGTATGGTAAGCCTTGAGTCTTAAACTATGTGGAATCATGTTTATAACTCTGGTAAATACTTAAGAGATCACCTTTAGAGATGTTTTGGTTTCTGGTAAATACTTAAGAGATCACCTTTCAATGTTTTGGCCATAAAAACAAATTATTTAGGAACTTACTGTACTATTCAGTATTAGAAACTATTAAAACCTCTAAAATCTGGATGTGATAAAGTCCATCAGAGCATTTGGCAGCATTAGTTGAAGTACTAAGTCAAACAGTAGCACAACAGCTCATCTAAAGTATTCAAAACACTAATTTTTAATACAATAAATGTTCATTTCTCTTTTAATCAAGCTACTATGATGTTTCTGTTATACAAGCACCGTTCTTCAGAACACACATTTCACTATGTACAGTGGCTCAAATAAGAAAAGGGTATATTTGATAATCTACCTACTGACACTCATATTTGCAGGTCAAGGCTAGTGTGACTCAAAATAGACGTAGTACACATACAATGAAATCTTGGAAGTATTTTGTTTTGCATTCAGCTTTAGAATACACATTAGAATTTGTGGCTAACTTGGCTGCTTTGTACCCTACAGATATAGGAAAATCTAGATAATATAAAAATTATTTCAGTAGCTACTATTTTTCTTACGTTTTTTTTTAGTTTACACTTAAACCTTCATGTTTAATGTTTATGTTTAAATGTTTTCATACTACAGAATTTTGAATACTCAATATATACTCCACACCTGCAGTTGTCTGGGTTGGAAAAGGATGAAGCTTTTCTTACCTGCTCTTTTGTTTCTCCATCACACTTTACACTGAAATCTTTAGGTTGAAACTTCCACAGCAATGAAAGGTCAGTCAAAAGAAGCGGAACTTTCAGAGGGTTTCGGAAGGACACTTCTACAGTTATTGGTTCTATCAAAAACGTACAAGAAAATAATGACAACAGGCTTTCCTCATCCCAGTCTGAAAGCTATCTCAAAGTATTCATATACAAACAATTTGCACAAAAATGTTGGTTCAAATCTCTAATAAGACAGGAAATATTAATACAAATTTATCTAACTCAGTTTATTTCTGTAGTGCAAAAATCTTAACTTTACCTTCTATCACAGCAAGTGGAAATTTGGAGTTATCCGAGTAGCGATTTAAACAGAACTGTGTTGGCTGAAAATTTGAAGGTATGGTTCCTTTATTTATCACAGACACAACTTGTTCCTCGAGCTTCTTCCACTGCTGTGATGATTCTGAGTCATACTCCTGATCCAGGCTTACGTGCGTAGCTGCCTGCTTTTCACCTGGGAAGAAAAAGGCCATCTTAAAGGCAAGAACAGCGATGTGAAACAGCTGCATCAGAGAGTTGCACTGGCAGTTTGGCAAATAACTATTCTTAAAATATTTTCAATTCTAGGTCACTGTAATACTTATGCTACAATTGATTTTAAAAAGTGAATTGCAGGACATTTTGAAATACACACATGGAAGACAACACTGAGAATAATTTGAACATAGTTCAATTTGGATACTGCAACATTCCAAGATTTTAGCATGCTACCTAATATACTCAGTCTACAGATCACTTTTACTTTATAACGGACTACAACCCCACAGTACAGCCTTGGATTATATAAGAATTACCACTCAGCTTTCTTTACCCTCAGAAATCATTATTTCAAATATTTAATCCTAGAGGAAGTTAACGGTAAAGCTAATTTGTAGCATCACCACTAGCGTCCAGCATTTGCTACAACAAATAATAATCCCTTTCATGAAGTTCATTACAGAGTTGCATTGAAGCTTTCCAGGTGTGAAAAACAGTGACAGTCCACACAACTACATACACAGATTTCATATCTACACAGAAAGTCTGAAAACATCCAGCCAGTAGATATTAGGCTCCAGCTCTTCTTTTGAAATATTTTTAAGTTACCCATTCACTTTAGTTTTACATAATGACAGACTTCTTTTATATGGCACCAATTCCTGCATGTATTTTGGTTCCTAAAAAAATGTACTTGAAACTGTTTACTTAAAATTTTCTAACCTTCTGCTGGTCGCCGATCATGGCCAAAGAAAACACGAGTTGCTGAGCTATTAATATACGGTAAAGGAAGCTGTGGCAAGGGACCATCAGGTGACGCCTGGGTTGCATTCTGGAGTAAAGGAACAAGAAAACAGTGTCATGTATGTTATCAGTGGTTGAATTATAAGCCAAGTTAAAAACACTCAATGTTTGAACAGGGAATACTTTTAAAATGGAATAAATAACTTCAATTAACTGTTTGACAGATTTTTTTTTTTCTTTAATAGGAGTTTGAAGTTTGTGAAATCCTTATGGGAAAAGGAGAATTATTTTAATCCTGAAATCTAATCACTACCGTGGTTGCATTGCTATTACAAGCTTTATTTAACGCAAATCTCTACTGTCTAACTCAGAATTTGATAAATTACATTTACTATCCCACCGCCATTAAACAAGACTCTCACCAAGCTGAGCTGTGGATTCAAACACCATCCTTTGAGTAAGGTCTGCCATAACTTAAACACCACAGAAATTCTGTTCATAAGCTTTAAAAGACAGTATCTACATGGCTGCATATTGTGTGGCAATATCAGCACTAAACACCCCCAGAATCACCTATGAACTTAAACACAACTCAATGAGTCACTTGATTCATCAAATTCTATCCTTATTAAAGAATGAAATTCACTATATGAATGATGACACAGCTACCCAGTCTTTATTAAACATGTATTGCCAAAACTCTCAAAATCATAAATTGATCAAAACAGAACAGATCCATTTCCTCTAAAAAAAATTAAACTTATCACAACTACAATTCAGCTATGACCCTCAAAAAGAAGACTTTATTGTAATAAAAACACATACATTACTGTGATGATAACCCATACTTATACCCATCTGTGAAAGTACTACACATGTAATGCAGCATGTGCGGGTTTTTTGAAGCCTGAAGTAAAAAATTGAACACCTCAACTAGATTAAAAAAAAAAAAAAAAAACCCTGGACCAATGCAGATAAAAAAGAAAATCATTTAATGATTTAATAGAAAATTGGTGGTAATAAAATTACTTATTACTCAAGAAACATAGACAAGGAAGTAATTTACCTTATAGACATAAAGATATTCTCTTAAAAAAGCTCCTTGCTGAGCTGGAGGCTGTTTACTGTCATTGATCAAAATATGCCTGAAGGCAGACACAGCATTGTCCAGCTGACGAAGTGTAAAGGACTGACGACCGATGGTGAAATTAATGTGGTCTTCTGCAAGAGACCAGCCCTTCCCTTTGTAAACCTGCATGGCTTGACAGTAGCAACGTAAGGCATGTTTCTTCTGCAAGAAAAAAAAGCAATTTGTCAAATTATCCTGTAATCCGCTGACTGCAATTATAACATTACAAAGACTGAACAGTAAGTCAGAAAAGTACTTTTTACCACATCCCTGCCACTACATAAACTAAAAACTGTAATATCTCAGAACTGTGCCTCATAGAATCTGGTCAATACTAATCTAAGCACAGAAGTGCTTGTTGCTACAGAACAGAGCCTAGCCTCCAGATTAAGTTCATATTTTCAAAGACTATAGTACCAGGCAGTAAGTTAGAAAAGCAAATAAGAAAAGATTACTTTTAAAACAGTATTTGAAGTTCCTTTACAACTGACTGCTTAAGTCTACAGAGCTCTACTGCCAAGCCTCAGGACATAATCTAGATTTAATAAATTTAATTCCACCCAAACTGAACTTTCAGTCAACTGTTGTTCAGTATACGTATCTGGGACAAAAATCCATGCCAAGAAAACCAACAAAAAACAGCCCTACATACAAGAAAAATTACCAATCATATTAGCCACTGAGAGATAGATGGCCTGATCCCAGTCAGCTACCTAGTTCCTTTCCTGTACATATATCAGGATCCAGGCATTCAATCCCAAGTCTAGGTATTGAACAGCTGTATAGACATTCACTGTACAGTTAAGTTTCAGCTTTTAAAAAATGGCAACAGCATTCCCTTACTTACAGCACTAATGGGCAAATACGTTCACATTGGTATGGTGATGACAGCAGAGTACAGGCAGTAAATCCTTAACATCAGCATGTACTAGTGACAATTTAAAATATGGTATTATGGTCTGCCTGGCTGATTTCCCTTCAGCTGCATTTTATATTTTTGCACCTCAAAGGAAAAATAAAATAACATAGCTACATTTCCTGTAACACTGAAAAAGTACTTCTTGGAAAGCAGAATCCCTACAAATATTAGACACAAACAGCAAAGACAGCTGTTACACAAAGTCAAAACTTTACAAAATCCATTACACTTTCCAGAACAAAGGAACAGGATATAAAAGAATGAATACATGAAAAACTGATCAATAGCTTCCTGTCAGTATTGTTCTGTCATAACAACAGACAGGAAAACCACAGCATGAAGAAAACCAAGGTGGAGGTGAAGTACTCCTACTATTCCTCACATCACAGAAGCCAACAATGCAAAAATACTTTTTTTAGTCTTTACCAGGACAGTGAGACTGAACAGGGTCAGGGCTAGGGTTGGGTAGGGTGGGAGAAAATCCCCAGCCAAGACCACAGGGCTTTTGTTCCAAATAGAATTTGATACCTTGGTTCTCCTGTATTATTGTCTTGCAATACCAACCTCAGCAGGAATCAAGCACAAGCTGTCTTTACAGAATATATCCCACAACGAATGCAGAAACAAAGCACAAAAATTCTATCCAAAAAAGTTCATCTATCACCATTAGAGCTGCCTGCAAAGGAATGTGAATGGGAGTAAAAACAATCTCATCTGTACTGCTTTAACTGCCACTTAAGTCTAACAGCCAAAGAGATGTTTTGGTTTGTTGTGTAATAACTGTTCATGCACCTGCACCTCCAATAAAGAACATGTATTTAAGTCACCAGGAAAAACAAATATCTAAATTTTGCTATTTTTCCAATAAGCTGAGTTTAACAAATAATTATCTCCTGCAATTCACTCTTACCTCAAGAGTAAAAATATTCCTTTGCCCAAAAAAGCAAAATTACTGTGTATAAAATGAGACCCAGACATGAAAACACACATCACTTAAGTTTCAAGTCGGTGATCTTCAGCATTACTTCAAAAACAGAAGTAAAAGGCTAGGGCGATCAATCCAGAAATCATTTTCAGAAGATTACAGAACAGAATACTGCAGACTAACACAGAAGTGTCAGAAGCCAAGCATCTTTTTCCAGACTAATGACATACTTAACATATTTTTCAAAGCATCTAATACCAGGCATACTTTCCATGTGCAAAGATAATACTCACCTGCCCTGCTTTACTAAATCTGTGGCCAGCCAATATCATATGAAATGCAAACTTTCTAACCATGGGACTTTTCATGTTTATAAAACAATGGGCTGCCTGCTCCAATAGGAGTGCACTGCGAAGATCTGAATCCTGTTTAAAATGAAAAAAGAATAATTAGCCCGAGTTGAATAAAACCATAAAGGTAACAGCGGTCTTGTTTTAATGCTAAAAGGGACAGTAAGTGGTAAGAGTTCTGTGAAGTTGAAGAGCCTTTATATGCAAATATTATATACATATGTGAGCACATAAAAATAAGACTAAAAGTATTTTTCAATAGCATTCAATAGGATCATAGTCTTACTTCTAGTGAAGCATATATGAACCTGTTTCAGTATGAGTAACAAAAGAAGTATTTTCTGCTTTTTCAATTACTCAGACTACAGTTTAAAACACCATTATCTCTGAAGCACTCTCCCACCTTTTCCCCTCCCTCCCCCTGCAGATATTAAGGCTAGAACTAAAAAACAAGACCACTACCAGGATGACTGAAAAATACAGGGAGCAATGAAACTTGGTAAATTTTTATCACTTGAACCTTTCGAACATATTGATTTCTTTATGTACAATTCCTTACTATTATATCTCTCTCGTCTTCTGCCAAGATACAGCTATATTACTTTAACCAATCAGAACAGAATCTACTTGATTTTACCACAGCTGAACTCCATGCTATCAGTAGTGCTCAAGTATTTATCTTGACTACAAATATACTCTGAGACACCAATATAGTATCCTGTGAAGATTTTCCTTGCAACTACCAAAATGCTCTACAGGCATAGTAGGTGCAATTTTAAGCTGTCAAATGACCGTGCAGAACTAATAGTATTTAAATTCCTTGCTTTAAATATCTTAGGCTGCTCTTGTAAACATTGGTAGCAAGCTTAAGTTGAAAGGAAAAGAATGAAGCTACAGAGACACTTGAGAAAGAAAATTACAGAACTAAACAGATTTATTCCGTGCTTAAGCGGTCCAAGGAAGGTCTCAGAAGCATCACATTTGGTGCAGCTGCCCATGAAGCCAGAACTACCAGATAGACTTCCCTCCAAGCTTTAAAGGAGACCCTACACTATTACTGGAATTACATGTTTCTTCATTCCTTTTCAAGCAATATAATTCCTGGGTTAGAAGCTGATTCCATGCTTCATTTCCACCAATTAATATCACAGAAGTGTATGGTTTCACTTACAGAGTAAGGTTCTAATGATTCATACCAGCTGAGCTACAGTAATGCCTTAGTTGCTTAAACTATAGAGAACTTCTGATTAATAATATATGTATTATATATGGGATAGCATCCATTACGGCTCTGGTAAGCCATGCTAATACTTTTAACACATGAGTTTGTAAGCTACACCATCCAAGAGCTAAGTAGATGTCAAAGAAAATTAGTTACAAAGCCAAAGATAACATATTTAGTATGGTTAAGGAAGTCAAGCAAGTCATTTGACTAGAAAAAGAATAACTGTACTAGTTCCTTCACTTACAGTGTGTACACAGTTTTCTTCACTTCATGCTCTATACCTGTTCATTTGCTACCTTTGGCTAGAAAATATTGTAGGACAAGAATCAGAAGGTAACCTAGAAGTGTTTGGGTAAGAAAACAAATAGTGAGAGGGCAGAAACAGAAAAAGCTACTAATTTTTACCTCACTGGTCAAACGAATCAGAAGAGCAGCTGCCTCTGAATATTTGCTTTGACTTTTTAAGATTTCAGCACTAAGCAGTACACAGCGTTCAGCCAGAACCATGTTCCTAAAGTAAAAACATGCATGTATTAATAAATATTTATCAAAGTAAACCTCAGAGAACTCAAATCTTACTAATTTTCTACACACAGCATCAGACTGAGGTTCTGTTGCTTATTCTTCTTAAAGTAAAGTATCTGAAAGTTCACTCCCCACAAAACAACCACATACAGATTGACACATTAAGTGTCCAATCCAACTATAACAGGAGCTTTATGAAAGTCAAAGCTGGAGAGCATTTCTTAGAACAGTATTGTATTTGTAAGAGTACCAAATAAAATGATCTGATAAACAAGTCCAACAGATAGAATCAAGTTGTACTGGCAAGTTGTACCTGTGTACCACCAAGCTGCTCTGTCATTACCCCTGCTCAGCAACACAGGGGAAGATCAGATTGAAAACCTCATGTGCCGAGAAAGGGACCCAGAGATTACTCACCATTTAGTCATGGGCAAAACAGACTTGTTTTGGGGAAGACTAAATTAATTTATTGAAAATTAATAAGTGAATAGCACAGTGATAAATAAAAGCATAAATAAAACACCTTCTCCTAACAAATCCTACTTCCCAAGCTCAAGTTCACCCCAAATTCTTCTACCTCCTCCTCGCCACAAGCAGGGCAAGGGAATACGGAAAAAGGGCTGTGGTCACTTCATAACATTTCTCCTCTGCTCTTTCTTCCTGCACATCCTCCTTCCCTGTTCCAGTGTGGGGTCCCTCCCACAGATGCAGTTCTTCAAGAATTGCTCCAGCATGTATCCTTTTTTGCAGTATACAGTCCTTCAGGAACTGTTTCAGTGTAGTTTCCCCACAGGTCACAGCTCCTGACAGCAACCTGCTGTGGCATAGACTCTGTACAGACTACAGCCACCTTCACGGTACATCCACCTGAATGCTCTGGCATTGGAACAGGCTAGAGGGTAGATCCCTGCTTGCGTATGCACCTCCATGGGCTGCAAGGGAAAATCTGTTTCAGCATGGTCTTCACCACAGGCTACAGGGAAGTCCCACCTTCTCCTGACCTTGGTATCAGCAGGGCTATTTCTCTCGTTTTCTCACTCTTTTCTCACAGCTGCTGCACAGCTATTTTTACCCTTTCTTAAATGTGTTATTAGAGAGGTAACAGCAGCACTGCCAGCTTGGGCAGCAGCAGGTTCATTCTGGAGATGCATGAAAACTGATTCTGCCACAGGTAGCTCCTGCTGTCTTCTCACAGAAACCTTCCTTGCAGCCACCCCACTACCTAAAAATCTACCATGTGAATTCAATACACAAGTTCAATAAGCACTCTGTTAAGAAGAGCCCAGATCTCCTTTCATGCTACCCTAGATATGTTAAACTTACTCCTTAAAATTTTACCATCATTCTGTCATGATCTGGCACTATTACTGTGCTAGGCAAGAAAGTTAAGCCACCAGATCTTTCAACTTTCACTGTATAAATATCAGTAAAAAGTGCAAAACATACTTGCAGATATCTCGATAAGTCTGAATTGCTGTCTCCATATAATGAGCAGGATATGGCCTAGGAGCTCCAGGCTGAAGAAAAGCTGATACTGCTGCCATTTCCTACAAGAGAAATTCAGTGGAGTCAATTTAGGTTTTCCAACAAATCATAAACCTCAAAAAACTGAGAAATATGTTTCAATAGCTATTAGATTCAAGATCTCCATCTAATCAGTTACTGGCATATAAAAGTATCCCATACACTGTAACTGATAAAAGTTAATACAACAGCCTATATATGGCTCTGCTTATAATTAGCCAGAGTTACACACAGAAGTGTTTGCAGTTGACAGTACCCCCAACACTGTGCAGAACCATAAATTCACTGCAGTTTTACAAATCCAAAAGAACTTCCTATTATCAGGAAGAATGTTCCTGCAAAGTAGCACTACCATGTATTTTAAGACAAGGTCTGTTTTTTGAGTTTTGCTTAAATTAAATTACATTATCAACTTCCAAGGAAACTCTAGTAAATATGCAGTCTGAAATTTTACTTCTTTTCTCATGGATTGAAAATATTTTAGCAAAGATTTTCTGCAGAAAGTAAACACTAAGACAAATTTGTATTTAAGACTGCTTCCATTCATTTGGAAATTAAGATTTCTCAGTATTATTCTTCTTATTCATATTATCCAAATGCAGAGCAACTTTCTGAACTGTAAAAATAGACATTTAAGTAAAAGTTTTAATCAAGATGGAAAGATGTGCAATAATGCTTCCATGGTTCTATGAAGCAGAGTTTAGAATTTTAGCAAGTTAACCAGACTAAAGTTTACAATATGTACCTTCTAAAAATTGATTAAATTACTAATTTCCCCTGGCACTCCCATTTATCTTGATGCAAATTACTTTATAGATACCTTCATTCTTATGAGGAAATTATGAATTAGTATGTGTTTAGAGTGAAATTCAGTAGTGACATATTCAAAGTATAGCCTTCAAGTTTTAAGTCACCTGGAAACAGGTACAATACCATATTTATAATGACAGAGTCTTGAATTTCTGGCAAATAAGTATTTTGCCTAAGTCTAAAAGAGATACTATAAAGTTATTTTACATCTGGCTTTGAGTTATCAGTCTAAAGATCAATTTTTCTGGAGGTTGCATTCTAGGCTTTCTCCTTTCCATATTTTATGAATTAACTCTCCAGTTTTTACCTTTATTCCTTTCATATAACAGCAGAAAACAGATTTTACAACACCTTAGAGTTTCCTAAAGATAGGCAGCAGATTTGGGGAGACCCTTACAAATGTGGAGGTAGAGGAGAGAGATTGCATTTTGTTACCTTCGGACAAATATTAGAGATTATTAGAAAAAGTTCACAGAATGCTCATGTTATGTGCAGTACCAACCAGTGCTCCAGCTGCATAAAGCATTGCCTGATCATTTAAGAAGTCCTTCTTTGCTGTATGGTAGCAGCTATATGCAAGTTCATAGTGTTGCACCAAAAAGCACAAGTCTGCCATCTTCCGGATTTGAAGCTCTGGCGCTTCTGGTGGATACCTACAAATACAAATATTTAAAATCCAAAGTCATCCTCTCTCAGCCTTGCCCCAAAACAGCCAAGAAAAGTGAATCTGCTTCCTTGCCACCACACGTAACTTGGTTTCACATCCTACTCTCTGACTAGCAAGATTCATTGTTCCGTGACATTCAAAGCACACACCCCTCTTAGCCAAAAAATACTGAATGGAGTTTGTAACTACCACTGAAACTGCTCAGTCAGATTAAACATTAGAGCTAAGCAGAGCCATATGAGAAGGAAAAAAGACTTTGACTGTTCACTTGGCTCTAAGTTATTTCTCCACATTTCTCTTGAAGGAAGGCAGTCCACTAAAAGCTATACTTTATGCCAAAACACTGTGCAAGTTCCTGTCCTCTGCAAGCATCAATCTAATTTTTAGTTAATCCAATATATGTTACTTACTTCAGTGATAACCAAATACATTTTCACAAACACTTGTATGTCAAATGCTGTAGGAAGCGAATTACGCTTACAAGCTCAAAACAGAAAGGTGGAATTAGCAACATTTTGATTACAAATCCAAAGACAAGCAACACAGACATTTGAAGCTGTACGTGCATGTCAAGGACATTAACCTTGACTAGACAATGACCAAACTTATTTAGACTTCTGTGGTAAAGGCAGTTGGAGAGTGTTCTTCATTATTATACATACCAATTCACAGAGGGAATTACGAAATTGTACAGAATTAGTATTTCGGTAACACTTAAAACCTTGTTTTAGTGTATGCTAAGACATAGGTGCACTAAGTATGAAATTCCCTTAAGTTTAGTTCTTCAACACATTGTAAAAGCAATACAATATACAATACTCAATACTCTGCTGGAAAAAAAATACATAGTTACATAAGCAAAAACACCTATACATGGCTGTAATGACGGGTGAAAAAGCTTGCACAAATTTTTAAAAAATCCCTTTATGACAAACTATAGCTTCTTTTTATGACTATTACTCTTAAAATCATGTGCTTGTATTAATTTAGAAAGATTCATTGTATATAGAGCAGGCAGATGACTCTGCAAAGAGTCTATTTTATCCCCATCTTCTTTAAGTTCTACTCCTCCTTTATTGTACATGTTCAGGCACAGTAATTTTCATGATTTTTCTAACTGAAATCATTCACAACATTGCTGGTTTAGTTCACTTTGCAGAACACCATCAAACAAACACATGCTTTCCCTCCCACCCCTAAAAAGGCTACATTTGCAGTTTAGAACTAAAATTATGGACTGAGATTACTTACAGCAAACCAGAAGTATTCTTGAGCTCATTTATACTTTTCTCTGGAACCTTGCTGCCACTAAACCATTTTTTAGTAGCAAAAAACAGTGATCGGCTCAAGCCTTTCCTGGATATTAACTGGAGGAAGACACTGAATTAGAGCACTACTTTGCAAGAGATATAAGTTAAACTAATATAAAAAGCCAAGCTTTGTTATGGCTTCCTGAATTGATTTTCTTCCATAAAACAGAAAGAAATAAAAGGAGTAAAATAACTAAGAACACACTTTCTTAGAATTAATCTCTGCACAGACAGAAGTTCATATATTTATATGCATATATTCATAATTCATATGTTTATTTTATCTCAGACAGTTGGGGTTCACTATTCTTTCTGTAAACTACAAAAACATCCATCTTAAGACCTTGAACATTTGATATATCTGTTTAAAAACAAAATTCTAAATAATTTAGAATACCTAATTTTGGGTAGTCCAACCTAACATCTATACTATTTGTAAAATAAAGTACTTCACTGTGATGCAAAAACTTTAATGCATGACCTTGACTGAATATGGGCATGATATTAATCCCATTTCCAAAAAGTCCTAGTTTGAGAGAAGCATATTCAGCTGCAAAAACTGCTAAAATCAACAGAATTATACATTTCAGGATGTCCCTGCATTTCTTCCCTGTAAGTAGCAACTGAAGGATACAGGTTTTTTTGCAGACGATTATTGATTAAACAAATTTCTTAAATTTACTTGTGTATTCTGATGTTGAAACACCAAGTCTATTTTGTTCCCCATGCCAGAATCATCCAAAAGCATAGAATGTTAAGATTCAACAGATTTCTCTGGAAACAGTTCACATAGGCTTTCACCAAGAAGCCACTTTGCACTGGAGTTGTTGATACAAAATAGTTCTTGTTTTTTTTTAAAGACAAATTAAGGAATAATAAGAAAACTTCAGTTATTTCTCTTAAATCTACTAACAATTTTCAGCAAGACTGTTGAATTGTTAGATACAGAAGGAAGTAATACTGTCAAAACAGATTTCTGGATATCTGTATTTATACCCCAACCATTTTTCCTTATTATAGCACAAAGTGTTTAAACTGACCTGATCATTGAGCTGTCTAATTGTTTTTTCTATGTGTGGTAGAAGCCCCCGAAATGTGAATTCCTGTATGAACTGCCTAATTCGATCATGATCTGTGAGAGTTAAGCAAGCACCATGAGGTGTCCCAGAATTTGACTTCTTTGAGTCTTGAACTGATGTAGAAGCCTTCATGTAATCAGTGCTATCCAAACTGCCACTGGGATGATCCAGTTGAAGGGGGTGAGTCTTAAAGTTATTTGACAAGCCGTCTGTTGAAAGATTGAAATAAAAGCTCCAGTAAGTATAAAGCTACTTAAATATTTTGGGTTTTAGAGGTCATTTTTACTAACCGACTTCAAAGCTTTCCTTACTCAGAACTCTGGAAAGCAAAGCAATCCACCAACTGTTTTGCACTGCAGATCAATGCTGAGCAGACAGCAGCAGAGCACTGAGTATGGCATCATTCCTGCAATTCTCAGAAAGTTCAGGGAATCTCAAGAATTACAACATGACTAAATATGTACACTGTAGGTTCCCAACTACAGTGCAAAAAAATCTTCCAGTATGCTGACTAATATTAACAACTTTGAAGGAAAACTTAGGAAACATTAAAATCAAAATAAACTATTCATCAAAGTTGGGATTGCAGCAATTACCACAACTGCTCCATTGGGAGCTCCATTCTCTTTTTTTCTGCTTATGTTTTAAGGTTAAAAAAAAAAAAGCCAAAAAACAAAACAAACTTAATTTTCCATGTCCTTCCAAGCAATTATGACATATAACAATTTCCTCAAAGTCCTTTTTGTTCAATAAGAAGGGCTACTGTCTACTATTGCATTTAGCTCTCTGAAATAGACTGAGACACTGCTTCACTCTAAGACTTAAGCAGTTCTCTTATTTATAAGAAAATCAGCTTGCCCTATCTGGCACCAAGCAAAGCTGAGCTGTGAAAGCAAATCCTCAATGGATTTTACTCACTAAATGTAATCCTGAGTTTGTAAAGTTCCACTGGCAGCTCCCAGACTACATCTGGGCTGCAAGGGCTTAAAAGATGGCAACTATAGGGTCTCCCACCCATTGTAAAAAATTATTTTTACAAATTACCAGAGTTTGCAGACAATATGCTTAGACTTACAAAACATGAGCTAAATACATCATTAACCATCTCATTAAGGAGATATCAACAATCCAGTAGGTCAGTACCACAGCATTTTTCTTTGAGGACACTTAGAGCATTTAAAAAACCATTACTCTGAGTTGCCTAACAGACCATCTAATTAAATACTGTTCAAGACAAAAGACAGTTGTGTAAATGCTGTAAGATCAAGGTTTTCATAAAGTTACAAAAATACCTTTAATTTCACTGTCTATGCCATCTGATATCAAGTGATCAGTATTCTTGTTTGAAACAGTGTAATCTTCATAGGAATCCTGCCAGAAAAGAGGGGGAAAGAAGTCAGAACTTTCAGACTACTCAACCACACAGAAAAGTCATTAAACAGCAGTTGTCAACTTCAATAAGTTAACTGAATTACTATAGCAGCATGTTTGTTCATATGTATTAACTTCTCTAAGTAGTTTGAGGCTTTAAGAAACTGTTTTATTTTAAAGACAAAAGTTATATTCACCAAATGAAGCAAGTACCTTCTAACTTGCTCAGTTGGCTTCCCTGTCAACCAAAGTAACTCCAGCTCTTGCACACCAATGCCTACAGCAGCAAAAATATATTCACTAAAGCAGTTCCTGAATAAGCTCACACAAAGATTTATATTACACAATCAACACGGTACAGAAAAAGAGAAAAATATCTCATTAGTTGGTGGACTACAACTCACTGGTCCTCTTAGTTTACAGAATAGGGAATGTTTTGACTTTTCAGTAGCAGCTGATGCTGAAAATGGCTACCTAGAACAGGCAGCTACATTTGGTAAAGAAATACGATTCCAGAAACCTTTTAATCATAAGGAGTTATAATCACAAGTCAGTCAAAAGCAAACTCAAAAAAGAGTATTTTTGGTTCTAAAGCAAAAAATACAGATATTTATGGCAAACTCAAAACACACTATCCCTTGCACTCTTAGCAGATGACAGACCAGACTAGACCACAAGAAGTTATCACAAAAACCACACATACTCCCACAAAACAACACACCCAGACTATTTAACGGAGCACAGAAGACCCAGGTCAAATATTTAAGACTGAGAAAGACAAATAAAAATGAAGGTAGAAAGTCACTATGAACAGGACACTTCTGAGGTTACTTCCTCTTACAGTTCTTATTATTTCTTATTTATTGTCTATTATTTCTGTGCTCCTGTCAGTCTATTTTACGCAGTATAGTATTTTAGTGCTCCTTACTGTCAAGTTAAGTAGCACAGAGGACAGTTCCTACTGAGGACTCATCTTATGCCCTCAGAAAAAGCCACATTTGTGTCAGAAGTGTCTGGACTGCCTACTCATTCTGTAGAAGCACATACATAACACTCATGTGAAACTTAATGCAACTAAAAAGGACTTTCCTAAGCACGGTAAAATCTGGTTTTAGAATACTGTAATACCTGGTTCTGGATAGTGTTTTTCTGAAGGTACTGACTCCAAGGATCTGGTATCTGTTCGTCTGCTCCTCTGTTCGACACCCGAGAATTTATTTTCAGCAAATAGCAACCCTGAGTTCCATATCTCTGTTTCATCTCTTCATAAATGGAGTCAGCTCTGAAACAGTAAAACAACATTTATCCTGCCTTGATATCAAACTGACTTTAGAGCATATACTGCAACAAACTATTTTAGACTATTATCCATAGTGCTTAAAAGGAAAATTTTTAAAACAATCTGTTATGCAAGAGTAAAATTGAAAATCTTTGAGAATTAGTCCAGAAAGCTACCAAAGAAAGCACCTACCCCAAAAGCTGGGACTGATTAACTTAATTTTACATGAACACAAGAAGATGGTCTAAAAATAATATTTTCAAACATCTGCCTTGATAATAGCGCACTGGCTAATGGATCCTGTTGCATGTCCAAGCTCAACAGAATCTATCAACACAAACATTTGGTCAAAGAGCTCAGTGTAAGCTCACTGAAGTCAGATGACCCACCTCTGTTCTTCTCCTGTGCTTACATCATGCAGTAACACATAATATTTAAGTGTGTTTGGTATAAACCACTTGGGATACGAGTATTCACTACTGTGCTGAATCCGATGTTGTTCTTGGGACAGCTTCAGGAACTGCTCCACAGGGTCAGGTTCACTAGAAGAAACTACCAGCATACCTGAATTCATTAAGGACATATACCCAAAGAATACAAGGACAACCACTGACAATAAAATAGGAAGTGTATAAAATAGAATACATGAGTACAATACTTAGGCATGTAAAACATGCTACCACGAAAATACATGCGATTAGAATTTGGCCTTATTCTCAAAAAAAACCAATCAGTTAACTAACATCTGTCAAACGAGATGCAACAGGAGTTTGATCCAATTCTGACAGCGAATCTAAGTTTAAGCTGCTACAAAATAGCTAATTTAAGATTTTAGATAGAAACCAGATGTTCATAGCATACATGTACCTGAAATTTATCCCCACTGTATTTTAGCTTTCAACTTCCAAGGAGAGTTGAGGCTTTAAGCTATCACCTGAACAACAGTGATGACCAGCATTCATAAACACAGCAACACCACCCAAGGTAAAAAGCAAAAGCATTCAGATTTTTACTTTACACAATCATTAATAAGCCCACTCTGCAACACCTACTCAACAAATCCAAAGACATTACTTCAGAGAAGCCAAAAAAGTAAAGTTATACTTTAAATGTTACTGAAATTCAGAAGCCAGAAGCAATAATTTTCAAAGTTAATTCTGCACACGTGTGGCCATTATAATACCTTTCCACTATACTGAAATTATAATGTTCAGGACAGAATTAGGAACAGAGTGTCATAAAACCTGCAGAATCATAATTACTGTAAAGCTTAACATCAGCTACATCATGAAACAGTGATTATTTTCAATTTCCCTGTACACAAGCAAATTGGGCCTAAGCTTTGGTAAAAAAAAAAAAAAAAGTGAAAACATTCAGGCATCGTTCCAGTTTTTCCAGACTTTTTTATCCAGCATAGCTCAAAGTTCACCAAATGTCCAAAACATCATCTTCCCAACCTCCACCACTCCATCTACTTACAAAAAGCTATTAAAAAGCAGCAGATGTATCCCAAA
Source organism: Taeniopygia guttata (assembly GCF_048771995.1). Classification (NCBI taxonomy): domain Eukaryota; kingdom Metazoa; phylum Chordata; class Aves; order Passeriformes; family Estrildidae; genus Taeniopygia; species Taeniopygia guttata. Next base: position 108,715,850 of record NC_133026.1, read on the forward strand.
CACACATTCCTCTGATGAAGTTAAGGGACAGACAAGATACCTAAAGAGCTACAGCAGAAAGTGTCTTAGGATGATGGAGTTTCATTTATAGGTATTACCTTTGAGCTCACTTTGAGACAAAAAGAGTGTGTGGAGAAGGGGAAAAAAACTCAGGCCAAATAGTCACAAAGAAAACCCTGACACTCATATGAAATCAGTCTGTGTAGTCAGACATAGTGGAAAAATATATACACTTCAAATCATAATTGTGAAAGAGGTACTGCAATTACCTCTTTTACTGCAAAATCTCCTACATTAAATTTTGTAACAGCCTTCCCTGGAGGGTTCTATACCATTCAAAGGATACAAGCAACATAGTGGTTTAAGAATTCGTGATCAGATGCAGGCATGGACTGAAGAAAGCATTCTCTGTAAGACTCAAACCAAGGAGTAGTAGCTGAAATACACAATAAAACAGGACAAATTAGACTATTCAGTGAAACTTGTTTACCCATTCACGAAAAGGAAGTATGAAAGACTATACCTGAAAGTGAAGCCAGCAAACTCTGACAAGGTTTGCATGGCAGTGGAGAAGGGGGAATAGTGCAAGGAGAAAGTAATTTAGATGCAACACAAGTAGGAGAAACAGTAACACTTGAATCAAATCCTGTGAAACTGAATAGCAACATAAGCACCACATTGCTCACCACTGCAGGCTCACGCGATTGAGTCCTTGTTTAAACCTATTACTCCTTACCCCCCCTTTAAACACCATACACTTGGCAAAGAAAGAAATAAATTCTTCTAACAGTCATTGAATTTCAGGTTTAGGGATGTAAGAATTGATCAAGAAACAAAACTTATTTTTTAGTATGTAGAGGAGCTAAGGACTACCAAAACCCTATGCTGCCTGTTTTCTAAAAGTGTTGACTTGGCTTGACAGTAGTCCCCTTCCCATGCCTTGCTAAAACAAACAGTTCAGCTGGCAAAGATCCAAGAAGACAAAACCTCAGATCCAAGTTGTGCCATTAATGCCTAACAATTTTAACCTGCAATGTTCAATGCCCTTTTACAATAGGGATTTCATTTTCCTAAGAGTAACAAATCAAGGGAAAGCAAGGATATCTGGGACATCAAAAAAATGTGAATCTAATATTGTCCATTTCTTTCCACTCCAGCTATAGGTCAACAATTATTTATTATTTCTTCTTTTAAGTCTGTTCTATTATATCTTTATTCTCCAACTCCTTTCCCTTAAGTGGGAAACAGACTCCAGAGCAAATCAATCCAGTTTCAATAACCTGATTTCACATTGAAGTAACTGGAATCCAGTGTCATCTCACTTGCAAATCAGAAAACAGTAACTAGTAGAGGAAAAAAAAAAAAAGGTTAAGAAATTCTGAAGGTATTTTCTTTATATTGCCCTAAAAAACCCACATCACTAGACTGCAGTAAATCAAAATAAAATAAGTAAATAAAAATTTCTAATGCTTTGTAAAGCTTTCATGCACCCCCTCATAAAAATCAAACCAAACCACCACTTTGATTTCTTAAGCTAACTTTAGAAAACACATTCATTTTTATGTTGGAACTATCTTGTATAGCATTCATTTAATGCCTTTTGTTTAATCTTATATTGTCAAGCCATCTTAGACTGGCTTCAGACACACAGAAGTCAGATATAGCCACACTTGAATTCAGTCTAGCATTCAGCACATGTCACATTAAAAAAAAGCCTAATAGGAGACAAACTTCCAGCTTTTGATTACAGCCCTTCCAGAAACTGTTCTCTGAGTACTCACTAGGATATAAAAAGCTCTTGGCTTTACTGTGTCCTACATGCAAATATGCCAACTATTTAAATTAAGGAAAACACAGCTTGTTGTTATTAAAAGCAAGCCATAAGAAAGTGACTCATAAGCATTTTTTTCACAAGTATAACAAGCAGTGCAGTAAATCTGGTTCAAAGTAAACACTGTTAAACAACCTAAGGCAAAAAATTTTCATTCTGTTTCACAGCCGAATCACAGCAAAATAAAAAACTCACCTGTTTTTTAAAATCTGAGTTACAAACAGGGAAGTACTACGTTGTTTTGTGGATCGGTTCCCCTACCCTCTTTTTTCATTAGGCCTACTTAAAAACCTTGGAAGCGGCCTTAAAGGCAACGGGCTTCCCTCTACACAGCAACATTTACAGGATTCACCTGAGCATTTTACAGGGCTGTAATCACTTATTGTAGGTACTAAATAAACACACATCATACTCAAAACAAAAGCAGTGGTTGAAAAAAATTTCACAACTGTAACATCTCATAACGCATTACAGCAGTTCAGACCATCACTGTCATTCAGGTACCAAGATCCATACACTTTGCATTTTTCCAGTATGCTGGAACAGAACTGAAGTTTTGGCAAACTTGTTAACATGTTCAGAACTTATTAAGAAAAAAAAAGTAATATTTCTACATAACAGCTTAAGAATGGAAAGTCTGCTGAATGAAGTTTTGTACCCTTTAGGCATTTAGCAAGATCTGAACAGATACTACTGAAAGGATAGCTATTTTTAACCAAAGGCATAAACTATATTAAATATCTAAAAATGAAAAACATCAAAACCTGGTTTTACAGACCACAATGCAGAGCCTTGAGCAGTCAATAACCAGTGTGGTTTGGTAGCAATAAGTCTCATAAACTACATAAAAATGTAGTAGAAAGCTTCTTCTTTTCTTAAGGATCATACTCCAGAAAGAATGTCAATATAGCAGACATATGTGCTCTAAGTACAGCCAGCAGTTGAGTTCCAACTTAAAAAGTGTTACCATCCCCTGAGAAAGAAGCTCCCCAGAGAAACAGAAAGTACATTTGAAATACAGCACAGTGACAGTATATAGTTCTATAGGATCAAACAGTCCAGTGTTTGTAACAGCATCAGGTAATTTACCACCACCACCCTTACTGATTGTATGGAAAGACCAAATGATTTTGATTAACAAGAGTAGAAATGTGATTAAAAGAAAAATTAAAACAACCACCACCAACGATTTTTCAGTTAGGGGGAAAAAAATGGAGGAATACACATCTACATCTGGAAAAGTGCTGAACAGTTGTCGCAGATGGTAAGGAAAGGTGGATGGGGCACATGGAAAAGGAGTAAAGGGCAATTTGGCAAATCGGCACCAACCACAAAAAAATACCTGAATAAAACGTGGATGTGTTCAATTCCATCAGTGTCTCTTTCCAATTACTGTACCAAGGAACACTAGCTTTAACTGAGCGATCTGATAGAAAAAACATGATATTATTATACTAAAAAGGGTCAGATGCAAACACACTCTTGGCTTTCATACTCTGGTAGCATGAAGTAGAAAAAATCTACACCATGCAGGCCCATGAGAGGCACTGAAGAGATCTGACTCCAGCTAACCTTAATCATAAATATTTCAGGCTTCTCAACATTTGACAGTATGCTTTAATGGAAATCAATATTAATTTCTAGTTCAGCCCCTATTCTAGGCTTGAACACAAATGGAAATTCTATCAAGAAGCAAAGATTTAAGTTAGATACTCTAAGGAACTAATTTGTGAGATTTCCAAGCCTATAGTACTAGTTAAAAGTACCTGAATACATTAGCTGCTGAAAGTGGTTGCCCCAACATTCTCTTTCATCTCAAACATATTCCACCAATGCCTCATGCCAGCACTTATATCATGCAGCCCTGAACAAACATAGTCAGGGAACTGGTCTAGTAGAAAAAATTCTTTCCTACTCTCAAATAATTTAGTTCTTTAGTGGGAACATTTTTCTTCACCTTCTACATGCACCAGTATATAGGAGAAGCAGGCATGGCTGAATATGAGCAAATTTTCAGCAACCAAATTAGTCTCCCAGCACTAGATTATGGAACTATAAGAATATTAAACAAAACTGTAACAAAGAAGGATTACAAACAAATCAATACAACATAGCAGTTCCAAAACTTTTATCAAAGAAGGAACAGGATTACGACCCCAGTGCCAGAAACATCATAACTCAGCTTCTTAAACAGTGTTTATCTTTCTTCAAAACAGACTGCACTTGATCACTATTAAAATTAAGGAAATATATTTTAATATCATTATCTTAGAAAACTAATTCACTCCCAAAAAAAGAACAAATTAAGAACTAATGAGAGCATGTCCCATTTACAATTATTATGTTCTGCTGTCAGGAATGAATGCATCCCTTGGTTTGAATAAAATGCTCTAAGAAAGTTGAAAAAAAAATACCCTAAATGTCTTAGTAAATACTCATATCCATCTAAGCATAACAAAACCCTACTTCATACTTCTTCATATTCTCTTACACCGTAATAGGATACAAACTCCTCCCTCAACAGCATGCAGTGTTTTGTGAAACAGGTTTCCACTAAAAGACAAAGCTGGTGAATTTATCCTTCTGTGTGATCTTAAACAGCTTATACACCTCTCCTCCTGTCATATAAGCATATAGCCAGTCTGAATGGAAATAGGAACCTAATCACTGAGAGACCAAAGATAGTCAAACATTGTTATTTGTACATCTGAGGCTCCCGCAGCAAATATGGAAAACAAAAGGAGAGATATTTGCTTCTATAACTACAAAGCATTGCTTAATATAGCCACTATTTTTCTTCTCTTCTTTCAATACCTCACTTCTAAAATATGGTCACTAGAAACCTTATGGAAAAGTCTCCTCACCAAAACCAATCTGCTTTCTCAGGGTCTTTCCACCTCTAGAATTGCAGCAAACTTTCGATCAAAAAAAAAAATTTCATAGCAAATGGCAATTCATCAATGTGATCTATAAACACAGGCACAGAAATTGAAAAAATATGTGGGATTTTCAACAAATGTCAAAAACAAGAGGTTTCCAGGCTCAGGTCTTTTGCTTTAAAACCAACATGGGACATCAAGTTGAAGATGTATCTTGTGAATTAGGTATCCAAGACATAAGAATTATGCCATTTTTCCATCATCAACATAAAAAAAATCTACTACAGAAACATCAGTCCATTGCTATAGCGGAGCCAAACTCTTCATTGCAGGCTAAACTTTAAAAACAATAAATTACGCATGTTTAAATAGGGCAGTGCATACATGCTTTGAACTAAGTACATGCTCAGAGGCTTTAATGGATTAGGGTCTTAACTGGGAGGAGTTCAATCTTCTCAGATACTAAGATCTGGTCTCATTTAGCATTATTTACAATGCTTCATCCCTTGGAGATCTGAGAAAAAACATCTTTGGAATAATCTAGTCATTTTGACAGTGAAATATGAAGCACAAGTTCCACAGAAGGAAAAAAAAAAAAATACAAGGAATCAAAGGAGTCACACACCTTTCCTCACAGTCCTTTCTCCTTAAACATTTTATGAATTTATCATAAAAAATAGAGGAAGCTAGGATAACTAACTTCAAGATAAAACTGCACATTAATATCAACACTGTAAGTCCTAACATTTATTCAGCCAAGTGCAACAAGTCACTGTATCAGTTTTGTAACAAGAAAATTACACAACTAAAGCATCGCTAATGGCTACATTAAAATAATGATTTAACAGAAGTTGAAAAGAACTACAACACCAGGAAAATTAAAATTATTAATTCAGTTCAACCATTCTTTCAGCATTCTATAAAGCCAAAACTATTCGTTAAATCCAAAGTTTCAGTAAAAACAATGTCTCAAAATAGATAAACTCTGAATAATTTTAGTACGTGCCATGAAGCTGAACTGAAGGCTAGAAACTTCTCAGGCAACTCCAGTTTACATTATGAAAAATACAATACCATTACATACCACTGATGTTGAGATCATAATCTCCAGCCGTGATCACATTAGCTACCAGTCCTTCAGCAGGCTGGCTGACAGACACAACATCATGCAAAAGTTTCCGAATGGCACCGGGCTGAGGTGGGTGAGTAATGATGTTGTTGACAGCGATCTTCAAATTTTTAATGATGTGAAGCTGATTATTAGGATCTCTCATGTGAACTAAAAACGAAAAAGAAGAGGATTTGTTGAGGAGTATAACAGACAGTTAAAAGAGTTGTCGTAAATTAAGTCTTTTTCCAACACATCTTTTCTTTAAAGATTGCTCCACTAAACTTCTCCATCACCAACTTTAGATCACAGTCCACAGTACTTGACTACCAAAAATGGAGGGGAGGAAGGTAGTAACAAAAAATTACTTGATGTTCAACATTAGGCTCATCTAGGCAAACTGATTAACGAACAGTATAGGATCTTAGCTGGTAAGAATATCCACTCCACCTAACATAGTATGTGCACATCCTACACTGATGCACTCCCTTCCTTGTGGAGCATATCAACTTTCATGAAAAAGCCGTAAGAATCAGGTATGGATTTCACACAACACATCATGTTTCAAGGAATCAGCATTTTCCAAGAAATCCCACACACACAAATAAATAGCATTTAAGAAACTTGACCGGGATAACATAGTATTCATTCATCCAAAATTAACACATCCTAAAAGACAAGCTGAGAGAGGTGGGGTTGCTCATCCTGCAGAAGGGGGAAGACCCTAGAGCAGTCTTCCAGTACCTATAGGGGGCTTTCAAGAGAGCCGCAGAGGTACAAGGGCATGTAGTGACAGGACAGGGGGGAATGGCTTAAAACTGAAAGAAGGCAGATTTAGATCAGATATTGGGAAGAAATTCTCTACTGTGAGGATGGTCAGGCATTGGAACAGGTTGCCCAAAAAAGCTGTGATGCCCCAACACTGTAACAGTTAAGGCTTGGCTGGACAGGGATGTGAGCAACCTGGTCTAATGGAAAGCAACCCTAACCACAGCAGGGTAAACTTAGAACGAGATGTTCTTGAAGGTCCCTTTAGACCTAAACCATTCTATGATTTTTAACACTATAGCTCTCTTCATAGAAGCTTTGTGAAAATTCCTCCCTAAAGCCATCTGTTTTTAAAAAACTGATCACAACATTTTCAACACTTGTAACCATTCTGGAGCCTACTGTGATTTTTTATATAATTTCACCCTACTTCAAACCACAACCACCATCAAGCAAGCCAGACTGTGAGTGCAGGCAGGACACACTGACTACGGCTGCCTAAGCCACCTGGTGCTACCACATGCCACACAGCACAGCCCGACTCCTCTGCATGTTATTTTCACAAATCCCTGTATAATATATAAAAGGTAGCACAAAGGAAAATTCTTGCTGTTTTCTTCATCTTTCAACTAACTACAGGATTCACACCATAAAGGTCTGAAATTGAGTATTCAATCTTCTCCAGCCTGGAAAGCACTCCACACCTTTTCCACAAGTCTCTTCAGAACTAACAAGTGCACAGCTAAAGTCAGATCACATTAGATGTGTTACAATCAATCTTAAATGTTAAAACAGATTTCTAACATCATTCAGATCTTGACTGGTGTAGTTCTATGTTCCTCAATAACATATTCACTCCCTTACCCAGCACTCAAGCTCATGGGAAAACACAGTAAAGCAGCTTAAAAACCTCGTCCTGCCAAAAACAACCCAAAAATGTGTGGGTTTTTCCAGCTCTAAGTTTCAGATTGAACTTGTACATCATAAGGCTTTATCAACACCAGAAAAGGCAGTTGTGCTGGCTAAACTTTACTTATTTGAGTTCATCATTTCTATCAGAAAGCTGAAGCAGTTGTTTTGGATGGGGCTTTTTTCATCTTATCCCATTGGTAAATTATCAACCATATTTTGAAATTATCAAATGTAAAGGAAGTGGCAGGAACAAACAACAAGGAAACTAGTTTGCCTTCACCAGCACAGCTGTAACACTGCAATTCATCCTTGCTCTCTGTCCGAAATGTAACAGCCATTTCTATACAGAACACAGATGACAACTCTGACACTTGTTAAATGTTAAGGACTGAAATAACAGACATACTTGAAACTCCAAAAAGTGCTTGTTTTAATCCAAAAAAAGAGACATGTCTAGTGTTATACATTTCCTTCAAATGCTTATAAGATCATTTCAAAAAGTACTTTCCCAAAAGTGGAAGCAGTATAATGTATTAGAACAGTATCTTTCTCATCAAAAGTTGAAGACAATCAGATGCTAAGATACACATGAACAAGGAATTCCTAACATCACACTAAGCTCGGATAAGCACAGTGTTCCCATTATACTTCCTTACATCTTGCACATATTTAAGGCTTAAAATTAGATAAAATTATCAGAAGCTCTCTTTTTTTTTAAGGTCAAACACTTTGATTTAAGAGCAACCAGTGATATCTTAAAGTGATGCTTGCTAATTGACATGTGCACTGTAATCTTCCTTCCCACAGAGACAGCATTAGTTCATAGAGTATTTTTAAAGAATCTTAAAAACAGGATCTTATTTTAAAGGAAACCTACCTATATACACAATATATGCCTATCAATATATACAATACTTACACTTGTTAAACCAGGCATTAGTTGTAACTAACAACAAAACGGTTAAGAAAGCCACTCTGAGAATAAATATGAAGGTATAAAATCCTCAGTATACTTCTGGTTTCCTTTATTAAAGGAAGTTGAAAGTTTGGGAAGGGTTTTGGTTTTGCTCTCCTCTGATGAGTAGACTAAATACTGATTTGTGCAAAGGATGATCCCACTGCACCTAGGGGTTCTACTTGCAGTTAGATAGAATCTGGCCTCCTTGGATTGAGCAACCGCAACAGTGTGTGATTTTACACCACCTGAAGGATTACACTGTGTTCTGGTCCTTCACAGTAGAGAGCTCAGCTCTCTACTGATAAATTCCTGTTTATCAGAATTGTTTTGCACATGTATCAGTAGATTGATTTCCTACTTGCACTGCTTCTCTAAGCAAGGCTGATGAACACACAGCCTTCAGCTGGTTCATAACCTACCTAATTCCTAATTTCAGACAAAAATTAAACAGGACAGGACAAAAATCAGTCCTGTATTGCAACAGGATTCTAAAAACACAGTAGCAAATCCATGACTTAGCTTTTCAAATTAAAGAATCCAAGAAGCAATGCATGTACTTTCAATTTCTGCATAAGTAAGGGACAGCTTATTTCTAAAGGGATGAACTACTAATCAATCCAATTTTATGTTACAAATTCAATGAAATAGCCACTAAGTGAAGAGAGACAGATTAATTTAAAATGGGCAGCATTTCACATCCCCTTAAGAAAAATTGTGCTTAGAAAGGAAGACATCAATACAGAATTACAGAATCACAGAACTGTTATAGTTGGAAGGGATTACTGGAGATCATCTACTCCAGCCTTCCCACCAAGCCAGGATCACCTCGAGCAGGTAACAGGAACTGTCCGGGTATGTTTGGAATGCCTCCGGAGAGGGAAACTCTACAATCTCCCTAGGCAGCTGTTCCAGTGTTCTGCCACCCACAATGGAAAGAAGTTTTGCCTCATGTTGAAGCAGAACTTCTTATATTTTAGCTTATGGCCATTGCTCCTCACAGAATCCCAGAATAGTTACCACAATATCATAACCATACATAATATGAGAAAAATATTATAACCATAAGCAGTAAAACACAGAGCATGTCATGTACTCACATTGTGCTTATACCTCATACCTCAATCAGATCATTTAGTCATGCCTTTCTTCCTCTCTGTCCTTACCCTCACACACGCTGCTTCCAACACAAAAACTTACAGTCAGCATGCAATAACATTTTTTTCCAAGAAGTAGGAAGAGGAATTCACTCTTGGAGTAAGGAACTGGAGCCAGGCTTGTGGCCTGCTGGATCAGAATACACACAAACTAGTGCAGCAACAAAACTCACTGTGACAAGTTTCACTCAGGGAACACGGAGGATAATTCAGGTTTGCAAGTTCCTTAACTGTCACAATAACTGGACCAAAATAGTTGCAACTAAGTAAATAACCCTTCCAAGTGGATGCTACATTTTGAATATTCTGCCTGGTTTTGTTTGCTAGATGCATTTTGAGAACCTTTCACTAAAAGAAAGAGATAATTAACCTCAGAGCTCTAAACATGCGAGCATCTGCATTTATTATTCTTATCTCTGCTGCATTCTAACATAGTTCATAAGCATTGTTAAACAAAATGAAAAACATTTATGAACAAGTTACAGTTGATAAGTCACTAAGATTCACCTGAAAATTAAGGCAGATTTTTAACACAAAGTAGCTTTTAAGCTGTTGCCATTTTTTAAGAGAGAAATGCAAAAATCTAACGAGAATGACAGTACAAGCTTCATTTTCTTGCACTCTTTCCTCAGGACATGACATGCTGAGGCTGCAGTCTGAGCTACATGTCTGTCAGGTCCAAATCTGACAAATGTCATTGCATCATTATTCTGACAAGCAGTTCTCTGCAAACTGCTGTCCTGCACACAACTGTAATGGGCAGCAGCTTGAAATACATAGCTTCCCTAAATTACAAGCAAACAAATTCCTGATAGTAAGTTAAAAAGCATCACAGCTAAAATCTCTGTTGTTTTGCTTAAGTGGACAATCTTAAAAAAAGTTTTCCTGCTGCTTCACGTGGTCATTTTGCCACATAAGCAGTTCAATTCCCACTTCTTCTTTGCACAGGTCTTACTCACAGAAACGTCAACAAAAGAAAACAAACAAACAAAAAAAACCCACAAAAAAAAAAAAAAGCATATAGGATCAAGCTACAGGCAAGAGAAAGGAAAGCCCTGCAACTGAAATTACGATTAATGTTTCTGAAAGACTAGCCGTACTTTCAACACCTGGCTACGCCAAGTGTGAAATCCTGTGGAGTCTACAGCAGGAGTCAGGTACGAGTACTAGGGAGGAAACAGCAAAGTGGTTTTAATGGAAGACAAAAATCCGACTGGAAGAGCTGAATTTATAGACACCTTCCTCTTCAGCCGTGGGATGTCTCCAGGAGAAGCCAAACTTCCCCGGTTCCGCAGACCGAATGAAACTAAGCTGACTTACCAGCTGTCATCTGCGACAACCCCGGCAAACGCGAGTCTCCGCCAAGCCTGCCACGGCTCCCGGGGACACCCACCCGGGCGGCCGCCGTCACGGCGCCGGGAAAGGGAGTCGGGCCCGTCCCGCCGGGCAGTCCCGGCGGGCACAGCCCCGGCGGGACCCCCGGAGGCCGCGGGCGGAAGGGAGCGGCGGCGCCACCTCCCCCGCCCCGTGTAAACAACACGCTCCGCTCCCGGCACCGACCTTCCGAGGTGAGGCGGCAGAAGGGCCTGACCAGCTCGGCGAAGCTGAGGTTGTTCCTGCGGGTGAGCCGCTCCGCCTCCTCGCTGCACAGCGCGGCCACCAAGGGCACGAACGAGTCCTGGATGAACTCCTGCACCGACTGCACGCACTGGGCCATGGCCGCCGCTCGGGGCCGCCCGAGACGGCCCCGCCACCTTTCTCCGCAATTCTCCGGATTATTCCCTCCCTCCTTCCTTCCTTCGTTCCCTGGCCGCTGCCTGTCCGCGGCTCCCGCCCGGGCCCCGCTCAACGCCCGCCCAGCGCCGCCATGTTGCGCCTCAGCCGAGCCCCTCGGGGAGCGCCCGCTCCCGGCGGCCCCCGCGCCCGCTCATGTGATTGGCCAAAGGGGCGGCGCCGGGCCGGGAGGGGGAGGCGACGGTGGCCGGCCGGAGGGGGGGAGTGTTGGGCTGTGTGCTCCCCCCCCCCCCGGAGCGGGCAGTTGGTGCGGTCCGGGCGGGCGGGGCCGTGGCATGCTCCTGGGGATTCCTGGCGCCGGGAAGCGGGTTTGGCCGCCGGCGGGAAAAATAGAGCTGTGGGATTTATTAAAAAAAAAAAAAAAACCAAAAAAAAAAACCACCCCAAAAAACTCCCACAAACAATAAGGCCAAAAATGGCAACAAAAAGCGCCCAATTTACCCCAAAACAAGAAAAGTAGGGGGGAAAAAAACAAAAAAAGCGCCAAAATACCGACGAAATAAATCAAAACAAGAAAATTGGAAAAAAAAAAAAAACAACAACAAAAAAGGGCCAAAACTACACCAAAACAAAGCAAAGGAGGGGAAAAAATCAAAAACAAGAACAAAAATCCAAACAAAAAAAAACCTCAGAGCAACAACCGTAAAAACACCAAAATAACCCCAAAACAAAAAACCCACACATGAATAAAAGTACACACACAAAACCTTATGGTTAGCCATAAACTAAAACACAAGATCCGCTTCAACACGAGGAAGAACTTTCCACCGAGGGTGGCAGAGCACTGGAACAGGTGCCCAGGGAGGATATGGATTTTCCCTCTCTGGAGACATTCACCCACCTGGACACATTCCTGTGTCACTTGCATTGGCAACCCTGCATTGGCAGGGGGGATGGAGCAGATGATCTCCAGAGACCCCTTCTAACCCTGAGGTTCTGTTAAAATAAATGTGAGAAACACCAATCACTTCGTTTTTAAAATTTTAAAAGTTTCATAATAATAAAATGGTTATAAAAATAGTAATACAATTAGAGTAATAAAAATTCAGAGTTAGGACAATTGCAAGACAATAAAAAGCAAAGAATTTATGGACGTCAGGATGCTCTCAGGTACTTAAGCCACGACAAGCATACCTTGTGAACAAAGGAATAACCTTAAAAGCAATAGCCTGTTGCATATTCATATATCTCATACATGATGCATAAATTCCTTGCAAATTAAGAATTTCTCTGGGTTTTGTCAGCTCCTTTCCCTTAATTCTGGTGGTTCCATGAAGATGGAGAGAAGGTAGAAGAATATTTGTCTTCTCAGATATGGAGGCAGTAACTCTTTGTCCTGTCGCTGTTACCTCTGTGAGAAGAGTTTCTTGATTATCTTATCCCTTGCTTGAGCTAGTAAAAAAATCCTACATCGCAGAGTTTCAATTTTAACATTATGTTTTAACCTAAAACTATATTTAACATACTACTTAAGAGAATTAATACAGCATAACTTTCTAACATTGCGCATACAATATTCATTCTAATATTTGTGAAAAGTCAATCATAAAATATGCATTTTTCACAGTAAAGAGTTGCTGGGGTGTTCTCTGGCAGATGTCAGTGCTCAGGTGTATGCAAACTGCGCAAAATAGCTTCATTTTTAAAGCTTTGCCAATTAAAGCATGATATTAAACAAAATTCTTTTGCACTGTGGTGGGCAGCTGTCCTGGAGGATTCTCTGGCACCAGGAAACTGGTTTGTGGTGGGACAAGAGCTGGCATTTGGCCCCAAAACCTCGCCCAAAGAAACGCAGTTCTGTCAGTTTTATTTAAAAAAAAAAAAAAAAAAAAAGGAAAGAAACAAAACCTCACAACAACAACAACAACAAAACAGCAATAATAAAAGCAGAACAAATGCCCCATAAAACCCAAGTAAAACCACCAAACAAACATATAATACCTGCTAGAGTGGTTTACTTATGCACAGGAGGCTCCACTTGAACATGAAGAAGAACTTCTTTACTATGTTGGTGAATCTGCTGTGATTTTCTAGAGAGGTTTGCAGTCTCCCTCACTGGAGATACTGAAGAGCTGTGTGGATGCAATCCTGTGCCATGTGCTCTAGGATGACCCTGCTTGAGCAGGGATGTTGAACGAGATGGCCACTGTTGTCCCTTCCAACCTGACCCACTCTGTGACTGTTAAAAATTAAGGAGTTGCTTGGGTGTTCTGTGGCAGACTTGTCACTGCTCAGGTGTATGCATGAAATTCAAATGGGATGAAATAGCTCCTTTTCTCTTTTTCTGAGATTTGCATGTTAAAGCAGGATTATCATCCAAAGTCCTTTTGCATTTGTCACCTGAGTAAGGAAGTCATGAGGAAGACAACAGTGATTATCCATGATGAAATAAGTGATTTTGAACATGTTATTTACAAAAAAGGAGTGCTGTAGTAGGGCTGACTTTTAACACCCTGCCAGAGACAATCCTTAGGACAGGGCTTGTAAACATCATAAAAAAGCCAATCTTCTGTGAATGAAAAAATATTTTTTAATATAGACAGTAAGGAAAAAAATCTAATAGGCCATACAAGTTGCTGTTGTTCAGGATTGGGTCCTGGGAATGTTATCTAAAAGCTACTAAATATTGCAGAAATAATATTTTTTTGCTTTGATAGATTATTAGAACAAGGGGAAGGCCAACTTCCACAATATTTATGGCTTATCCACATTTTGAAATTCCCCAGGGCTATTAAAAAATCATGTTGTCACAGATACTTTAAACTAGGACCTCCACAAGGACACTTGGGAAAATGGTTCTTGTCTGCCATTCCTCTTGATCCATTACTTGTGAACACTGCATGAGTTATATCCGGTAGAGGGAAGTGGATCCTGATCCTGCACACATGACTTGAGGTTAAAAATTATTTTAAAATTCAGACCATCTTCACATCCTTCTGGCAGAGATTCAGTTTTCAATTTAAATTTCTGGCAGAAATTCAAATTTCATGTGGCTATTATCAATCTTCAGTAACCACTATAGCACAACAAATCAGTCATTTTAATTGTAATTGTGTTGGAGGTTTTTTATTATAGCAGCTCTAAACTTATATTTGAGTGCTCAGAATTGATTCTTTGTGAATGTAAACATGTTGTACACATTTTCCTTTTACCCAGTATTAAAAATTTTGTGCTTAGAATGTCTCTCTGGATGATCTGTCCCAGTAGGACACTGTCTACAGGACTGGTTTTGTCACACTACTTTAATGCTGCTCTGTCATCTCATGGACTGCTCTCATTAGACAGGGTAACAGAATCACAGAATCAATTAGGTTGGAAAAGACCCCTGAGATCACTGAGTCCAGTCTTTGAAGGAACACCACCTTGTCAACTAAACCACAGCACCAAGTGCCATGTCCAGTCATTTCTTGAACCACTCCAGGGATGGTGACTGAGAACCTTTTGATGCAGCTTCAGACTTGCCTGGAGAATTGAGGAGGGATGAACAGCCCCATCTTCAATGAACACAGCATCTCGGGGTGTTGTATCCCAGATCTGTTACTAAAAAATGGGGCAGTCAATTAGGATTCAAACACCTTTATTTACAAGGCAGAAAATTAATTAGAAGGAATATAATAGATGGTTGCTAAGGCCTTACGGCACCCTCAGTCTGGCAATGTGTGCATAGCATTTTGCTTTCAGATTATGACAATGTACAAATAGATAGGGCAGACAGTGGACAGGAATACAAAGGGATAATACAATGTCACAAATCCATGTTTTAACCGTCTGGATTACTTAACTGAAAATACTGGTTATTACAGAGAAAGCAGTGGGTCAAAGGAAATGGTATCTGAACAGAAGTCAGAGAGTATAGGATAGAAAGGAACAGGAGAAGCCTAATCAGGGAATAGAAAAAGAGAACAAATAGTAAAGTAAGAAAGTGTCATTGATAGATTTGAGCATGTACACTGCTTCAGTTGTAAGAATAACCAGAACACAACTGTAAAATTTGGAGCTGAAACTGCTTAACCTCTACCCTTTGCTGCTTCTTTGCTGCTGCCAGTTGTGCTTTTGTACTTCTTTGGGCTGGAAGCTTCCTGAACTTGTAAGTTTTGCAATTCTTTTATACAGATAACCAAGCTAGATCTTTCTGCTGAACTCAGATACTGCTGAGGAAATTAATTTGAAAGGGTTTTTCCATCTGTTAATAAAATATTTGTATTACTGTGTATGTTTAAAACAGAGAAAAAAGAAGATAGAGTTGCAAGAGCTGCAATTTCAGGTTGAATCCAATACTTTCATTTGCAGTCATTTAAATATAGTTGTAGTTGTTTCCCTGTGGTAGATACAGGTTAAACTATGTCCTTGAAAGTTTACAACACGGATTCCCAGCTCCTTGCAAACTTCAGATGCACATTTGAGTTTATGCTCAGTTCAAATTTCTGAGTTACAGAATTAATGTTTTTCACAGCAATCCTCTGCAGCATAATTTGAAATGAAAATGTTAAGATTTAGCTAAAATCACACAAGAAGCTAGCTATTAGTGGGGTGGAGTTGGTTGGTTGCAGGTTTTTTTAATAAACCACAGCAATACAAATGATTTCAAGTTCACTATCAACTCAGATTTACCACCAGTTAGGTGTTGTGTGCTAACTCCTCAAGATTAATCTGGGATCCTGATTTTTCAGCTTTTGGATTTGCTTATGACCTGCACAAACCTGAACAATGTGGTCATCTGTGTCAGCAGACACTGGTATGGAAGACAAATTGCTGCCAGAGCAAAGCTGTTCCTGCAGTCTGCCATGCATCAGTAGCCCTCTAAGTTTCAGTGCCTTCCACAAATCTGGAAAAGCTCATGAAATGCCCTTCTACAGCTTACAAGACAAAGGAAGAACAACACATGCACAGAAGAAAGAGGAACTCCTCCTAAGCTGAATCAACACAGCTTGTCCTTTCTCAAAAGAGTAGGAAAAAACCCAGTTTTGAAGGAAGATTTTAGACAGCAAGGCAATAAGAACTGTTCCAGGGGCCTCAAGTGTATGTCAAGGCCAGAGTAGCTGGGACATGGTCCAGGTGATCTTCTGGACAGAGTCTGCTGGCTGAAGCAGAAGGTCAGATCTGAAGCTGCAAGGATTAATAGGAAAGGTTTGCCCAGCCATGCTTCAAGGTGGTAGCAGGGATCAGTCTCCTGCTCTCCTAAATCAATGGTGCACTCTCCCTGACTACTCAGGATCCCAATGCCCTTGATGGGCATGGGATGGGAATACATGATCATGCAGTTCTCCTTACAGACATCATAATACAGCGCTTCCAGTGAACCCTCCTGGTATTTAGAGAGAGCTAGGAGTAGCTCCTGGTGATCCTGCTCTGGCTGGGAATTCCGAAGTAATAATTCTCTATAACCTCTCTTCTGTTCCCCAGAACCAGCCATGTACCACCCTGACTCAGCCCAGGATTAGCAGCAATCTTCTATTCTTTGCCAGTAACAAAAGAGAGAGACAAGTAGAAAAAAAAAGAAGAAGTTAAGTAAAACAAGTGGATCAAAACTCAACAACACAGTCCTTAGATCCATCCACCACAAAACTTTGGACACATATAAATATTGCCACTCCCCTTGTAAGAAAAAGTGAAGTTCTCACGCTTATTCTCTCACACATAGAGAGTGAGGAAGTCTCATACTTCCTTTTTCCTAATTATCTCAGAGATTTCTACCTAAAGTCTGTCATCCTTGCTGCTCATTTCTTTTACACTGTAGTCGAATAATCTTCCTGATTTTGGGGGTCCCTTTGTCAGGGAAATTCCTGGGGTTGTTGCCTGCCATTTGCTGAAACTGAGTCACTAAACAAACAAAGGACTAACAAACTGGTTCTTCATTTTTAGGGCAACATTTGTACTAATTTTTCCAAAGCAGTTCCATTTTTTCAGTCCTAGTCACATGCAAAAGCCCTACATGTAATATATCCCTATAGCAAGGTCTCTAGTGCAGTATTTCTTACTTATCAGTTTGTGTGTATAGTGTGCAGCTTTGATTTGTAGGTGATCCAAAGCAAGCAGGTACATTTTAGTGGATGGGAGGCAAGCACTAGTTGCAGTATGCATACACAGAAATGGAGACAACTAACTGGAAGTATGAATTAAAACTGATTAAATATATCTGGTTCCTCAGATTCGACTCTGCTTTCACTGAGCTTAGCTATCAGAGTGATGTTAAATTTAAGCAATTTAGAGATAAAGGCAAAAAATCATTACTGGAGCAATAATTAGAGAAATGACAGTTGGGTATGTGGAAATGCAGGTGGATATGTGATTTCATGAATAAACTACATCTGTTTACCTGAGGTCAATCCTTTTTTTTTTTTTTTCTAAGTCAAATGGCAATGTGCTTTATGAAGAGGCATTTACCAAGGTAATAATACATTTATCTCATCTTTTCTCCTTAAAAGAGAGTTGTGGCACATTATTGTCGTATCCAACCAGATTTTCTCTTCTATGTTCAACATATTTAACTAATTACTCCTGGAGACAGAAGGTGAAAATGAACCAAACAGTAGATTCTCACCTAGAAATTAGTATTTTCCTGGTTCAGAAAGAGTATTTTTTCTAAGGTTTTGTATTCATAAATACAGTGCTATGTAGTGCAAAGTTATAAAATAATAATAAAATGCTGTGGGATGATAATATCAGTTTTCTATTGTTCACCAGATATTACTCCAGGGGATACAATGAATTTGATATTTCCTGTCTTTCCTATGATTAGAATCACCTCTCTATCCTTCCAAAAACATACTTATTTTACTACATTTAAGAGATCAACAAATAAAAAAGTCTAAACAAACTTTCCCTTGGTATTTAAAGAAATTTCATTTTTGAATCAGCAGTTAATATTTTCACTGCAAAATGTATTTCAATGTATTGGAAACAATAGGTAGGCATAGAAGGGCCATTTTGAGCTTGACAGTGTTTACCAATTGCAATAGTCAAGTAGATGTGATTCATCTATCCCATCACAGCGGGAATGAATTGACAGAACTTTTTAAAACTATCTTTATTGTATGCTTAAAGATGTGAGAAGTAGTGTTTCCAAACAAATAATTTATTATTTGGGTTCTAGTTAATAGAATTTGCTGTATTCCTGGAAAGTGCCTTGTTTAGACTTTCTGTCACTGTAAATTATTATTTTTGACAAAAAAAAAAAAAAAAGGTAATTGAAGAGGAAGAGAAAAGCAAATGAGAAATGCTACTCAAGATATTTATTATTTTTTTACTAATGGCATTATCAAAAATTCTCTTGGGAAATGTTAAAGTTACATATTCTTTTTATTCTCTGTGCCTGGAAAGTTTAGGGAAATATGAAACTGTCTAAATAACCTCTAAAATCTATAAGGTTTTCTCATTTTAATAAATCTTTCAATCATAGTGCTTGTTGAATAAGATTAGCATTAAATATAAATACTATTTATCTTAGGAGCCATCATGTGTATCTTAGTCTATGATATTATTCAACATCTTAATTGCTGTATTATATTTTGAAGCACAACAGAATTAATTCTGATCTGAATTATATCAGAAGCCACTGGATTTTGTGTGCAAGACATGATTGCTCCTATATTTTTGTAAGGATATAGGCCTCAGCTTGAGAAGAGATGGGAGTCAAATTGGATAAAAAATCAGAGCACTCCACTCCAGCAGCTTCAGGACAGCATAATGCAAACACATGAGAGAACCATTCTCCCTACTTGAATTGAATGCATAATTATTTTTTGCTGTTTGGGAAGGAAGGGAAATGGAGGAAGGAAAGGAGTGTGATAGATTCAGCATGACAATACTGGTTCCCAAATTAGAAAGCCCTGACCAGAGGATATAATCACTTTTTCTTCCATGTGTTGTGTCCTGTACCAGACATGGCAAGGTAAAATCCAAACTTTCCAACCAATTCTAAACAGCCTGCTTAAATTTTTGCAATTAGTAATTCTGTTTAATTCAGAAAGGTAATTCACATGACTGACTTTTTCTACCCCCAAAATGGCAGCTGGTAGGAGATTTCAAAATTTCAACTCTTGTTCCAGTTTAAGGGGAAAAAAAAATTGAGGTCATTTCTTGACAAACAGGAGTTAACTGTTAGTTCTACACCTACTGTACTTCATCAGTCATCTTATACTCCTGAGCTGAGCCTGGCAAAGAGGTGTAATGTCACTAATCTGAGTGTGATAACTGTGGCTATGCCCTTATAAAGCAATTTGAAGTTTTTGTGATAGCTTGCTTCCCCTTTCCCTCCTCTTCATGATTCCCCAGGGCCTCTTTTCTCTCACTTGGTTCACTTTCCAAAAGCCCAGCCTGGTGGATGAATCAAACTGCCTGGATTCTCAGCTAGGCACCAGCTCAGGCCTGCTGGTTCCATCTCAGGAAAAGTTTCTTCAGAGGAAATTGCAGGGAAGATACACAGAAAATTTGAACATTCAGACAAGCATGCATGCTCACATAGAGGAAAACAATTTGCTCATTGCAAATATTTTCTACTTCAAACTGATGAGGAAAGCAGTGAGTGCTTTCACTCACTGGTCAGGCAGTAAATACCAAATGGCAAATCTAGAAAGCTAAGCCAGCAGACATGGATTACTAACTTGCAAAGGAACATGGGTGGGAGAAAGAACCACATGGATAAAGAAAGCTGGACTTGGAAGGACAGTACTGCAAGGAAAAAGAATTGGACTCAAATCTCAGTTAGATGAGGATGACAGAGCAATTCTCTGGGGGTCAGTGAAAGACAGGAAGGAGGGAAGGTCCTCATGACTGAAGTGGGCTGGTTAATGAATCTGGAAGCCACAGCTACAGACAGGATCAGAGCTTGAGGCAAATGTGAGGAATGGGGAAATCAAAATACCCAAGGAATTTTCAGAAGTTTTCCTAAATGTTGAGTCCAAAAAGTAAATTTTGGGCACTGTATTGCCACTTTGCCATGAAAGAAGTGATTTCCTAAATTAACAAAAGGATTTAAAACCTTCTCTTAAAATCCTAGCCATTAAAGATATCAGTACTTACATGGCTTATCATTTCAGCTATCTTTTCTTATTCACAAGGGTTTTCCCTGGGGGAACTATAGTTTCTCAAGGTACAAGCAGAAGCTAGAAATTACACCATGATTTTACAAAACCAGCTTCAGGTCAACACATGCTTTCACCACGCACCATGTGTCTACTTCAATTGACCTTACCCAAATACTTAGTTGTATGACTCACTCTAACAAAGGTTAAGACATTAAGGTTTTAGAAAGTTACACCAAATAATACAATCTTCACTGATTACTTTCTCATATATTAGTGTCATTAAAATCAGGTAAAGAGATGAAGGGTCATGATGTAAATAAGCTCACTGAAATTAAAAATCGCATTTCAAGGCAACAGCACTGCTGCCTGACATACGTGCATGGTGTATTGACTTCTTCCTGGGAGTAGGAAATCTTTGCCTCTTTCTGACTTGCATAAATGACAGGAAATTCATATGAGGAAATCCTCTACAATCTTAGCATTTTCAACTAGGACAAGGGAACAAAGAGGAAAGGCAAATTGGTGTACCCTTTTCAGGACAATCAACAAACAGCCTTTGTTGTGCTTCAACATATCCTCAAATGCAAAACCACAGCTTCTGTGTGGGTGGGAAAATGCCCTGTGCTTTAACAGCAGTGTTCATTATAGCCATGCTCAGGTTACACCAGAAGGTATCCCAGATCCTCTGCTTGGAAACATTGCCCTGTTTCTTATCCCCTTGTCGTTGTGCAGATTATCTGTGGGCACAGGTTATCTGATGTATGCTATGCCTTGGATAAGAAAAAAAATTAGTCAAGTTGCACTAGCAGAGTTTCTTTCACTTGCTCTGCATTTAAGAGCAGTGAATCCAATGCAATAAATATCCTATTTTTCAGTTTATACTGTTGTTTTTCCCATCAGAAGTCATTTGGCTTCTTTGATAGCAGAGCTGCCAGGGAAGTGCAAGCTGCTTCTCCACCCTGCTGCCAGATTGTGTCCAGCCACTACTTAATCTTCCAGAAATATAGCACGTGGGTTTTTTTTTTTTGGTTTTTTTCCCCTGGATATATGATATTGCACTTGACATTTTAAGATCTGCTTTCTTTGAACAGGTCCAATTTATCCTGGAATGCAGATTGTGCTGTGCAATCTACATTGCCATCATGATTTATCTCTTCATCTCTGCTTCCAGCATCTGCAAATACAGTCACTTGGTAGTTGTGTATTTGTTTCCACAATGCCCACAAAAAC
The DNA here is from genome assembly GCF_048771995.1 of Taeniopygia guttata. Taxonomy (NCBI): domain Eukaryota; kingdom Metazoa; phylum Chordata; class Aves; order Passeriformes; family Estrildidae; genus Taeniopygia; species Taeniopygia guttata. Next base: position 108,737,510 of record NC_133026.1, read on the forward strand.
ATTATCTATGGTAAGGTCAAGTATGCATGTTTCTGATGCTACTTTATAAGATCTGACATACAGCATTTATTGTTTCCCAAGTATCTCATTTGTATTATATAATGTTATTTTATATTAGTTTGAAGCCCATGAAAGACTTAAGTTAAATACCCTATAGAAGTGTATTGCATCAGCACAGTTACAAACTTCAATTATAATTGAAGTTCATCAGAGTACAACCTGAATTGAGATTGCCAAGTCCTGTTTCTAAAACCAAATTAGTGAGCAACAGTATATTTCTATTGATGGTGCTTCATATTTTACATTTTATAACTGGTGTGGTCAAACATGTTGTTTGAGTCCAGCATTGGAGGACTTCCATTGCATGCTCAGAATTATTAACAATGATTAACAGCAAGACAGAAAACCCTTCAGCTAGTTCATCTGAAGTTATTGTATGCAAGTTTTCTCTTCCTCCCTTTTAGAATATTTATTTTTTTAAAATAACATTTATTAATGCAGTTTAAAACTTACATTTGCATTTTGGCCTAGCAAATTATCCACTACCGTGGTCAGATGTAAATACATCCTTTTGCTCCTTACCAAATACTGTAGCTAACATTAGCACTCTCCTATTAATCTAGCACCAAATCTTACCTGCAGTTTTATCTTCTCTTGTTTCTACTTTTTATATCTTTCTGTTCTCCCTCATTTTACTAGGCTTGAATTTTCTTTGGATTTGTGTGGTAATTTTTAGTGACATATTTTTGTTTGCTATCTACTTCTAACAATTATATCTCCTTCCTTTTCCAGAAAAGGTTTTAAATAAAATTGTTCATTTTAATATTTAAAATACTGCTTAACACCATGTAATGAAGTCTTCGGCTACACATCTGTTAATTTTCTCATCAAATACATTCTCAGTTTTCCTTATTTCTTAACTATTCTTTTTCCAGGAAACTTAAAATCAGGCATATGTAGAATTTATTTTTATGTGTGTATCCACATTAAATGCAAGCACTTCTGTAAATGCCTACTCATCTGTAAACACGTGGACATGTAACAGAGCTTGGCTGAGCCTGTTCTCTGTGTGACCTCATTTGATGTAATTGGTTGTGAGCATTGTGTCTCTCTTCAGGCCACCACAACCTTCCAGCCCGGTGCTTGTTCCAGCCCTTCCCACCACAATCAGGTTTCCCTATGTGCCATCTATTGAGTACTGGAAAAATATCATCAGTAATGTCTGAAATCCCTAATGCAGTTTTATCACTGTTTTCATGAGACTTCCATTCTTCACGTCAACAATGACAATGCTATTTCTGTTTTCACATATTATTGACAGGCACTTAAGGGCTTATTTGCTGGGTATTTTGATGTTGGTTCGTTGGTCTGCTTTTTTTTTTAAAAAAAAAAGCTCTTTACTTTTAGCCTTCCTGATTTAATGCTTTCCATATATTATTCATTCTTACATTAAGTCAGATTTTATATGTGTGTGTGATTTACCAGAAGAAGAACCCTACAGATGTAGTCCCTGATTGATTTTTTAAATAATCTTAGCACTTAATTATCTTAGAGTGGCTAATGACCTTTTATCACATTAGATTATTAATGCAGTCATATGCAAAGAAATTGAATTTGGGTGTAATTCAGATCTAAATCTTTACCAAGTGACACCAAATTGTAATGCGCTAATAGACAAAATTATAGTCAGCCAGTGGCATGGTATTACTATTTTCCTCCTGATTTATTGGATGCTAAAAGAAACCAGTAGCTGTCAGGGGAAATTCATTGACTAGATTCTGACTGACAAGATTGCATGTGTGCTGGAACATACTTTGTTGCAGTTTTTATAACAATGCATGCTGCTATCGTGGTTTTTGTGGGTTTTACCTAAGATGACATACAATTCTTAGATCTGCTTTTATTATTCATCGAGGGGATATCATCAGAGTAAATAGCAAGGACAGGAAATATTTCTGTCCTTCTGCTGTCATTACATGTTTGATTTAGCAAGTTAATAACATGACTGTAAAGGCTGTTTATATGAGATAATAATCACTGCAGAGTTTGGGCCCAGAAAATGCTGATAACTTCTCCAAAACCAAATCTGTGATGGAAATTTCCAAGAAAATCACTTTGACAGATTACTAGTTTTACTGCAGGCCAGATGCAAACTGAAAGATAACTGAACATGTTGATGCTTTCATCTTGGAGGTGCCAAATCTACTGCATTTCCCATTTTATTTCTTACTCAAAAGTGGGTCATACTTGACTTTGCTTCTGTAAAAATATCAAGCTGAGGAAAATACATAGGATACTGGAAAATATATTCATGAATTGCCAGATAGTAGTTTTTTATTATTCTATATTCAGATTTTCTCAATAATAAAGAAAAAGCATATTCTGTCATTATAAAAAAGACACTGCCCAAAAGATATTGCAGCCTTTTCCAACAGTATTTAATAGGGCAGGTGCAACTTTTAGCCAAATGAGAAGAACCTAGACAGATCCCAAAACATTTACATGAGTAAGTGTTGGGCACTGTATTGCCACTTTGCCATGAAAGTGGCAATGTATCACATATTTTCCAGTACCTACAGAAATAGGTAGAACACTGTCTTTGTTCTTTGAGTGTTCACATGCCTGAAGAACACCTATGTGGCTACACACCTAAAAGGAATCTGCCTTTTTTTTTTCTTCATCACACACAAAACCAACCCAGTTGCTTTGGTAGATTGCTTTGACAGCTGCTTTAATAAGGTCATTGTGTGATGTTTGTACATGTTCAACTCTTTCCATGATTTTTGCTTGGCTTCAGCACTCATTTCCACCGTGGGCAGAGAAGCTTCATGCACAGGGATGAATGACATGAGAGACTATGACAAGAAAAATCACAGCTTTGTTTCCACAGCTCAGCATTCCTTGAGCCCCTTAACTTCCTACTGAAATTCATCTACATTTGTGTCTGTTAGCTAACACAAGGACATGTCTCATATCTTCTGTTACCCTATCTTGTCATTTGGCACAGACATCCCCATCACAGCTATCCTCAGAGTACTGGGTAAAGAAATAACAGGCTGAAAACAGATAAAAATTATAATCCTTCATAATGTTTACAAATAGAGCAAAATAAATTTCTGTGAAATATCTGTAGTCATTGTTTGTAACATTTAACCATTAAGTCTTTCTTTGACAGAGGTAGCTCATGGTCTGTCATGCTGGCACAAGAAGTGTGGGCCACAGCTGCCCACAACTGAGAAAACACCTCTCTAGTGCTAATGGAAATGTGTTTTTAAAAGTAATAGATGACTGAATCATCAGCTTTGAGATAAGCTACCTCTGCCTACCGCTATTTTAAACGCCTTGTCAGTTACATCTGTGCTCAATAGTTGCTCCCTTTCCCAGCCTGGCACTTGGCACAGGCCTCCTTCTGCTGCTCATGGCAGGCAGAAGTGTCACTTAAGTGAGAGTTCACCAGTAATTCCGGGGGGAGAAAAATGAGAAAAAAGGATGAAATCTTCCTTGCATGCTTCTGAGCTCCTGTGTTTCCAGGATCACTCGTTGGCCTCAGAGGCTAAGTCAGTTTTGCAGTGTTCCTTCCCAGCAATAATCCGGCTAAGCAGTTGAGCCTTTTCCGCTGTTCATTCGGTGGGGCTTGTTTGCACTGTTTATGCCAGGTCACAGATTATAGAAAATTAGGTGCTCCTGAGCTGAGACACACAAATATATGCATGCATGTCTAAAAGTGCAACTGTTTAAAGCAGCCTCGGTGTTATGTGTAGTAGATATAATTCGCGCCATTTCTAATATAATATACGTGATATTGAATATTTGTTAGAGGATACACGTTTGTATTAGGATTCCCCCCCACCCTCGCAGGCGAGACTGGGTGTATTTTGGAAACTGACTGACAAGTAAGAAGGTCCGGCTTGCCAGGAGATGGCCCATGTCTGGGGAGATACAGATACCCCAGGCGCTGATCGTTTGCGTGAACGACCCGAGATGTGGATATCATGGAAATCCTTGGGCAGATACATGTGAATCAACAAACTCCAGACACTGAATTGTTCTCCCTCATCACCTAAAAGAAAATCTTATTAACATATGGACTCTGAATAGAAGAAAAGACTGATTGCTGAAATCTTGGCCTCAGGCGGAATTTTCCCTATAAAAACCACTTGTGCCAGGATGGAGGTGTGTGAGCATGGAGGAAAACCTCTGCTGAGGCTGACTCCTTGTTGCACACCCAGGGCCGACCCCGGGCTTGGCTCTGTTGTTTCCTTGTGGCTGGCTAGATAGAATTTGATTGCAAAATAATTTTTTTTTTTTTTCATATTAATTTGACTGGACAAATTTTCATTTATAACACTCAGTATCTCCTAGATGAACTAATGTAACGCTTCTGTTGTATTTGGGAGGTGTTAGGCAGCCTCTGGCTAGAGACTCATGGCAATTGTTTGGAGGCTAGGCAGGAAGGGAAAAACTGTAGGGCTTTAGCAGTGTTCAGAATCAATATCCTGAGATACTTAGGTGGTATTTAATCTATCTGCACTGTGTTAAGTTTTGCTTGCTTATTTTATGTGTTTAGGTGCAATCTGAGCAAAGTGATAAATTGGGTTAAGGATGGAGGGGTTTTTGTGGCTGAAACTGATTTTTTTTGCAAACCTTTTTTATAGTCAAGTGAAGAAATCACTGGCTAACAGCATAAGACCATTTGCATATAATGCATGAGTGCAGTTGTTCTTCACCAATCCTTCTATCCTTTACATCAACTTTTTTTACTGCTACTGACAGTTTTAGAGGGATGGTGAACAAACTGGCAAAGGGTAATCTGATTTTATATTCTGATACATTAAAAGGGGAAAGCTCTCAGCATTTGTGAACCTTGTACAGGGTTATTTATAGAAGATTCATCTGTTCCTCAGGGAAACAAAGAAACCTTTTCAACCCTGTCTAAAGTACAGGAATGATCTAAGTTAAATCCTGCCTGCGGGCAAACAGTGTGTAACAATTCAAAGCTTATCCTTGGACAGGGAGCACCGTCGGGTCTCTGCTGTACCTATTTGCACCTTGTGCAATCATTTATACTTCTGCGAAATAACTGCAAAATACCACCTTCTGTCTGGCTTAGGCTTTGATTGTATTTTATATGGCTCCGTGGAGCTATAGATGATGGTGGCTTCCAAAGAAGAGATTACATATGAAATTCTCCTATAGATCGATCACAAGCTGTTAAGTATGTTAGAAATGCTGTTGCAGAGTGCTCTGGCAAGCTTAGCAGGTTATTTTACAGTGGTTTGAGGTTTTGCCTCAGTATCCAACCCTACTCCCTGCCGGAGCTGCCTTCTACATTGCAGAGCTAGTGGGAGCAAGGTGGACTCCTGCCTTAGCAGGTGCAGGTGCAAAGATTAGCATTTTAGCAACGGGGGAAACAGGTGGATTTGCTTTAAAATGGCCTGAGTAGAAGTATCTGAGGAAAAGTCTGTGATACACTGAAGGTTGTAGTTTGGTACAACAGCTTCTAGCTCCTCCAAAGCCAAAGGGGCTGTCAGTGAGTCAGTGAGTGTGCATCCTTTCTTTTGTCCTTCCAAGCAGCCCCAGGCTGTTATTTTGAGTTTCAGATCCCTATCTCAACATAATAGAAAGCAGTAAGCAAGTGTAAAGGAAGGCCTTTTCCTCTCCCATTAGCACCATGAGTTTTCAATAGTGCTCAGACACTTAAAGGGCAGATACATCTCTTCAAGAAAATTCACCAAAGTTTATCCATCATATCTGACAAATTTGACAAAAGCTGAAAAAACCTTTCAAAAGCAGCTGCAGTGACCACTAATTCAATCTGCTGTTACTCCTAAAATGAGAGATGTGGCTAAAATACTCCCAGAGGTGGGTATGCCTTTACCCAAGCCAGACCCCGAGATAGCTAAATCAAGGAACCACTTGCCACACAACAGCCCAAAGCTTCCCTTCAACTGCTGCCTAAAACCCTGAGAGTAACTCTCCATCTCCTGACTTCATCATGTGCTGGAGAAACTGCCTTGTCTCAACAACCTGGATAGTTTATAGCATCGTAGAATGTCCTGAGTTTAAATGGACCCACAGGATCATGGAGTCGAGCTCCTGGCCCTGCACTGGAGCAAACCAAAATGGTTGTCTCATATAGGAGCAGTATGAAGTATTCTGTTTCTGCGTTCAGGAAGACTTTAGGTAAGCTGTTAGTGCTCATATTTGTGACATTGTCCAGCAGCAATACTACAAAAGTGAAATAATCTTTGCTGTGATGTCAGGTTTTAAAATCACTGACTCTAGGCTTTGCCTGGCCCATGGGGAATGAGTTCCTCACTTCTGCTCTCAGTGAATCCTCATACTCATTGTATATTTTGGTGCTACCAGGAGACTTAGCTTGTCTGTTTCCAGTGCTCTGCTTGATGCAAGCAGGGCTGCAGGACCAATTAGCACAATCTTAACAACATATTCTAAGAAGAATAAATATCCTGCATGTTACACCAGGGATGTCATGTGGTGCAAAATGTTTATTCTTTTTTATACACCCTGCCTTATTGAAAGCCTATTTTAAAGCATTTGGTTTTGTTTCTTTCTATGTATAGATTCTGTCATTTCTGTATTTCTGCAGGTTTAAATAATATGGCATGGGTGTGTCCTTACTGCTGAACTTATCTTCATTCTGCAGGAATTCCAGCCACTGATATGGCCAAGACAGAGAGTACACAGCAGAACTGAACAGAATGCAAAATATGGGTTTACAGCCTTGAACACTAGCTGCTAAATAATTCCAGAGATGTATCCATGCATGAGCACTAGCACTATTAAGATCCCTTTTTAATGACAGGCATAAACAGAAATTCCATCACCATAATGATGGAAGAATAAGTTTTTTGAATTCATCAAGCTGATATCTAAAAGAGCTTTAAAACATTTTGCCAGTGCCATTGTAAATCTTAATCTCAGGCCTAAACCTACAGGAGCTGAATCTTCTTGACCCACTGCATTGGCTTTGAATGGATAAAGGACATAAAAAATACTTCATGATTGTGCTTCATCAGAAGTATAGCACTTCACTGTTACATGGAGGTTCTGAGTTCATGGAAATCAGAGAGCCATTAGCAGCAGCAATATCAAACTCCAATTATCCTTAATGAATCTGCAAGAAAGTTTGGCTGAAGACTACACTGAGGTCAGAATCAGGCCTCACATTGGAATATTTTTTGCTTTTAGTGCAGTTGGTCTAGCTTTTCATCACAAAAAACAAGCCAGATGTGAACTGGGAGGGTCCTCCTCCCCAGACTAATTTTTTTACCCTTTTGCCTTCCACATTTAATTCAAAAATATGAAGAGCCAATATAATGGACAAATAAATTCACCATAAACTAATAATTATTTCACCCAAATGGACTTTACTTTTGTAAGCTGAATATTATTATTATATAACATATTAGTGCAATACTGACCCAGTAATAAAATGCTTCATGAACTGAGCCAGTAGACAAAAGAGATTCTTCCCTAGGTATAGCCACAATGTTGTAATAAGGTTTTAATTAGAATATATTGAGTAATGATTTAGCATGAATGAGTCATGGTATAAACCATAACAAGCTGCTGCTTCTCACTGTTGCTTAGATATGTCTGAGTAAAATAAGACCTCATTTACGATCTTAGGAAAAATATGTAGAAAAATACAGACCTACATAGAAGCTTGGACTTGCTGTAATAAGGTAGACCTCAGTGTTGAAGACTTTTTAAAAGCACTTTTAAATTTGTTATCCCAACACAGTGAATTCAATTTGGTTGAAGAATTCTTTGTTGATTTTGCTCTGTTTTGTGTTATTTTAGATAGACTTGTTCTGTTACATGTTATTCAATATGAATCCTTTACTAACATTTTTAAATTATAATACTGGAATAGTACTTAAGATGGGTGCTATTTTTTGTGTAAGACTACAAAACAATATATTTTACTTGCACTTAGTAGTTTGATAGACTTTAGCTCCACATGACCTTCTTTCTAGAAACAGACATATTTTGAAAATTCAGCAGTTTTTGCTAATTTTCTTGGGGGAGAAATAGGTTTTCTTTCAAATAAAACTCCTTGAAAATGTTGAATAAGACTGATCATAATCTGAATGTAATTGACCATCTCCTAAGAATTTGTTCCTCAGAAATAGTTTTGAATTATGAAGATTGGCAGCTCTTCTTATTAATATATAGTATATAGAAAGAATATATATATTTAAAAAATATATACTGAACAACATACATGTGTTGTATGTCAAAAGTTCAAATTCTTTGTTCCTTTCATTCTCTTTCAGAGCAGGACATGTTAGAGAATTCAATTAAGTGTTCAGCCATTCTAAAATTACTCAGGTCTTGAAATTCAATGGCCTTTAGTTTTGCTCATTAATGATAAGAAGGAATTTTTATATCATTATTGAAATGCTTTTATTTATGAATTTAAGTCCGTATAATCTTTGCTGTGTAAATTCCTAAATGACATGCTATTCAGGTTGTTGAAGACAGACTTACCTCCTTTTCAGTTACTGTTCTGATGCTCAGGAAAACTTGAACATTTGTCCACGTACACTTGAAAATTGCACTGACCTGAAATATTTGTCTCTGCCATGCAAAAGGACCATGCTCTGTACTGAAAAATGAGTAGGAATCCTCTGATAAGAGGTGGCAATACTCAATGAGCACTCCCGAGAATTGATAGTTTGGTCACGCCTGCTCCAAGAATATCACAGCAATTAAATTATGCTTTTAGAAAATGCCTGGAGTGGTAGTGATCAGTATTTTCATCTGTTCTTCTCTAAGGTCATGGATAACCACAACATAAGTTGAGTGCTTTTCTGGATCGATATCCTGACATGCTGGCACAGCTCTGTGCAGCATCCATTAGCAAGGCTGACCTCTTGCCAGCATAGCATACATCAGGTGCCTGTTACATACCCGTGCTGCAGTCTGGCATGGCAAAAGAAGGATCCTTATAATGTCTGCCCAAGGAAATCTCATACTTCTTTTATAGTTTGTAGTAACAAAAATGTATCAGTTACTCAGCATCCACTAAAAATGCACTACTTCTTATTCCCAGATACTCTTTTCCTTATTGCCTATGCAAAGTCAGTGAGGGTGAGCTAATGGGCCATGTCTCATGCACCACAGATCAGAAGGGACAGTAGTAGTAATGTACATAAGCATATTATTTTACTGAATTTGCATATTAAACTGATTAATTCTAGCAACCATTGCTGATAGGAAATAATAGAGAAAGTGCATTAATTGTTTAATTGATTTTGACAGCAGAGGACAAATGTACCTATATTTTCCCTCTCCCCATCTCTCTTAGACAAGCAGGTACGCACATAATATTTAAAATTTTAGCACTCCTGTCATTATGAGTGCCAGTTGGACCACTGAAAATGTATAGTAAGTCTTATTATGGTTACAACAAACAGTTACTTACAGCCAGGTCAAAGAGCATTGTTCAGTAACTTGCCTGATTTTAAATACAGCATGTGCTATTTCTACTGCCCTAACTCAGACTTGTGTAGCGTTTCTTGCGTATTCTTGTCTGGGTTTTGAAGTTACAATTTGAAAACTGTTTATGTGGTCTTATATAGGAGTCTGTCATGGTGGGAGGGTTAACTTTTTTTTTCTAAGTTTTGATAATTTCACATAAATGGCTTCATTCTGGAGGTCCATGGAGGGAGGCTGTGAGGCCTTACTGACTCCATTTGTAGGTTTGAGGTCAACAGGGTGTAGACTTGGATCCTGACAAATGTAATTTACTTCTCTGATCATTATTTGCCATGGCATTTTAGACTCTGACTCTCACAGACAGAGAAGAGGTGTTTTAGAGAGGTTACAGACTCAAGCACTTGTAGACAAATCAACCAGCACTCCCATTTCTCACAGTGGGTAGGATGGGGGGAATACATTCTGTTCCCTTTAACACTGCAGTTTAGTTTTCACCACTTTAACCATGATCATATGAGAGAGGACCCCAAGTAAATGAAAGGAAACATTCACGCAGTCTATACAGTCTGCACCTTTATATGAGTTAATGCTTTAATGGGTACAGTATACAGGCACACTGGCTTTTACAGCAGCCTCTCCTATTTGTCTGCAGCTACATTCCAGGAGCAGGCCAGTCTTGTGTGTATTGAGGATGATAATGCAATGCTGGAGGAAGATGACAAACAGCAGCATTTCAGATGCAACAGGACCAAACAAATTGGAACAAATTCCCCCTCAAAACAGCCTTAGGGGTACTACCTACTGCCAAGGGCTGCACATAAGTTTCCATTTACAGCAAAAGATGAAACTTAAAATAAGCAAAGCTGGTTAAATGAAAGTTGTTTTGAAAGGATAGCAAGAAGTGAATATTCTATTTATAATAAGAAAAAATTGAACACTGTTCAAGAGAATGGAATCTTTTAACTAACCCCTATTTTTACTGTGTAAATTTAAAAAAGGATGTCCATTTTTTATATGTACAGTAAAACATAGTATCTTCCAAAGATGCACTTGATCTGTAAAAAATTAAAATTCATGTTCATTCATTGAAGCATATACAGTGATTAGAGCAGCTTTACTCACATGGTAACATACTAACAAGGAAACTGCCCTCTACACTTAAGGTTTTGGAATCAGAAAGTGGCTCCTTTTTAGGAAAAGAAAGGTTCAGTGTTTCACGTGCCTGGGAAAGTTACTTTCCTTTTCTTTGAGAACTGCCCTTGCAAAAGAAAACTCCTCAGTCAGAAAGATGGACAGTGTTGCTCCAAAGGTGTTGCAATGTTGCTTGATATGGTGGGAAGATCCGTGTAACCAAAAAAACATCTAGTCTGTCAGAGCAAAGTAGCCTAAAACATAGGGAAAAAGTTATTTGATTTATGGCTTCCTGAACATCTGAAAAACTTTTTACATATATGAAATAAGCTGTGCTGTCCTTAGTTTTGTCTGTGGCTTCCAGTGTTTGCAGATACACCTGGCAAGAGCAAAAATTACATCCTTCCCCTTGCTCATGGCACCTTTTGACCTCTCTGCAGTTACACAGCTTTGTCTCTTTCCCCTTCTGCTCACATCCATCTTTGACTGCTCCCACAGAACAAATCTCTGCATTTTTCATATTGGCAAGTAGATGCTCTATTCTTGCACCAGCATTGTCTAGAAAGGAACAGAATAATAGTTGTACAGAAAGTATTTCTACAAAGTTGTACAATAGTTGTGCAAAGGTGATCTAAAATGTGCTTTTTGAGTGGCAGTTTACCCCTGCAAACAGTAGTTTACAAGCAGTTCTAAAAGTTCTCACTGTTGAGATTTCATTTCACAAACACATTTTATCACAAGGAATAAAAGTTGGAAGGGCCATTGGTTTCATTTCATCTAAAAAGTCTGATTTAAAATGCTCTCCTTCAAATAAATGTGTTTCATAAACTTCAGCTGCCTGATTTCTCTTTACATGTTGTTTATGTGAGTGGCAAAAACGATGTAAGATTTACAAGGCTGGTGCCATGCTCTATATTGCTCCATGGCACACCAGTTGTCAGCTCCAAGGTCACAGCTTTATTAAAGGATCAAGATTTACAATAATGTTAACAAGAACATGAATGCCTTCACAGACACGTTCCTGTAGTTTACTTCCCTGAAGTCACCTGCACAATTTCTCCCCCTGCCAAAGCCACTAATCAATAAATACTGCAGTCTCCTGAAGAAAGTTCAAATGGATCTATCATGTTGCTTTAGTAATAAATCTTAGCTTTTGTTTAGCACCTGCCTTCAAAAGACATAACCTTCTTTACCTGCAGTAATTAAACTTCCTAACAGCCTTAATTGGTTATTAAAACCTACTCCCTTTTTAAAGATTGAGAAACTGAGGCATAAGGCTATGTTTTACAGAAGTCATACAAGAAGAGTAAAAGACTTGGAAGCCCATCTCTGCTGGCCTCCCATGTGCTGAGACTGAAGGCCATGCTGCCTTCAATGGTAGTTGTGTGGTATCTGAACTGAGGATTCTGTAGTTCCTCCTTTTCATCTACTGTCACAGCCTGGCTAGGGTGTCCCTGAAGCTGATATACAGCTGTGGTGTCATCCTCACTGACACAAGAACGTACAAGAAGCACTCTGCAGGCTACTTAGCACTTAAGGTGTAGCTCTGTGTCTTCTTCTGGCTGTCTCTGCAGTGCTGATGAGGTTGCTGCCACCAACTGCTGCTAGTCACCCATTCAGATTGAATGGTCTGGCTTCCTGCTCCATTCCATAGATGATAATCAATCACTTTAAACAGTAGGAGGTTTTGCCAGCCTATGGACAGCCCAGATAACCCTCAGAAGCAGGGATGAGAGCAGGATAGCAGTAATGTCCTGAGCTAGCACAGCCATGATTAACAGAGGACAACCTGCCATAGCATCTCAAATCCCAGGCCTGTATTCCCCTGGGAGATCCCTGTCCAAGGAGCTCTGCCTTTTCCACCAGATTTTCTCACAACCTGAAGCATGGGCAGCAAATATCCCAGCCCAGGCAACTTATTTCACTTTGGGCCAAAGGCTTTGGAAGTGCTTCCTTTGAGAAGGTACTTTCCTTGGTACTTAGAGACATGCAAATTTTGTCTCTATGTGGTCAAAAGGAAGGTATTCAGGGCAGTGATTGGCTTTTGTTGTGCTGTCTCTGCTCTCCCTTAGGAAATTACTAACATTAATAGCTATTAGTCATTGTGACAGATACTGAACAAGAACACAGAATCACAGGATGGTTCGTCTCTCATCTTCACCTGGAGACCTTAGCTTCAGCTTCACTCCCTGCAGGGCCTTCTCCCCTACAAACCATGAGCCCAGATGGTGTCATGGGCATTGCCTCTTGCTGCTGATCACTAGCAGGCACAAGAACCAGCTCTGATGGATGTCTAAAGCATTTAGGCTTTCAGTTGGTTTTGAAATGCTGGAGTCTGAAAGCATATGTGAACCACAGCTCTTAATGTTTTGCACTCTTTCTTTCCTGGAAGGCCAGAGAGAGAGTGAGAGCTCCTCACCTAGAGATCTCCTCTGAACATCTAACTATGGTACAGACAGCCACAGTCAAGGACACAGGGGAAACCAAGAAGAAGAATCCATTTTCTCTCAGTCCTGGCCCTGGAACAGGTTACCCAGAGAAGTTGTGGATGCTCCTGAAATAAACAGGGTCTATGCCTTTATTAATAGTCAGCTCTTTATCGGCAGGGGACTCCACAGGGAGCTCACCCCCACTGTTGTAGCTTCTCTGGTAGCCAAAGGGTGAGCAGGCATGCAGAGTCTGTCCCTGAAGTCCCCGTGGCACGCTGGTAACTCAGTATCTGAAGTCCCAGCAGACTGTCCTCTCTCCTTTCCTCCTGGTAACACCAGGAAGTGTGTGTGTGCTTTGTGCCTGCTTCCCACAGCCCAGTCCAGTCTGGTCCTCTGTAGGTTATGGTGACAGGTCAAACACAGACTAGGGATGGGGTTCCCTTTTCCCCAACGAGCACACCCATCCAGCCTCCTCCACTGTGCCCATCTTTTCCATTTAGGGGTGTTTTTCATCCCCAAAACCCCCTCCCATGATTCCACTGGATTATTTTGCATCCCAGTCCTAGAATGGTAGTGAGGGTGGGGGGAGGTAGGTGATTCCCAGGAACAATTAGCTAATTAACATTTCAATGTCAGTACTTAGTTCAAGCCAAGCTCCCAGCCAGGCTGTTTTGTTCATAACACTCCATTCCTGGAAGAGTTCAAGTCCATGTTTGGATGGAGCTCTGACCAACCCGGACTAGTGAAAGGTGTCCCTGCCCAGGGCAGAGCATATGGAACTAGATTATCTTTAGGGTCCCTTCCAACCCAAACCATTCTATGATCTCTGAGCAAAAAAAGACCAGACCCAATCTGAATGTTAAGATTATGATTACGTGTGTCACAAATTAATGTGGTTGATATACTCCCTACAAATCTGTTTCTTTTTAAAGCATTTTCAACATTTTAGGTTGAAAATGTTTATATGCCAAGAGTTATGTCCAGATGAGGTCAGTTCTAGGTGTGCTTAATAGGTCCAAAGTCTTCTCTACCTGGAGAAGTCTGTTGGCATCAGTATACAGCTGGATATTCTTTAAAGTTCTTACTCTAGAAGAAAAACACAGTCATACCACTAAATTAAGATTTTTAAATTATTATTATTATTATTATATATATATATTTATATATATATTTTTTTTGGTCAGGATCATTCAGGAGGCTGAAAACGCACCCCAACTCTCAGTAATACCACTAAAACTACTCCATAAAATCACCGCTAGTCCCAGCCACAGAATTCCAGCATCAGTTAGGTTGGAGATCATCAAATCCAACCTATGACCGAACACCACCAAGTCAGCTATAGCACAGCACTAAGTGCCATCTTTTCTTAAACATCCCCAGGAATGCTGATCCATCACCTTCCTGGGAAACCCATTCCAATGTTTAATCACTCTGAAGAAATTCCTCCCGATGTCCAACCTAAACCTCCTCTGGCATAGCTTGAGGCTAATTCCTCTAGTCCCGTCACTCGTTAATCGGGAGAAGAGGCCATCCCCACCTGGCTACACCCTCCTTTCAGATGGAGAGCGATAAGGAGCCTCCTTTTCTCCACGATAAACAATCCCAGCTTCCTCAACCGCTCCTCACTGGTGCTCCAGAGCCCTCACCAGCTCTGCTGCCCTTCTCTGGGCTCGCTCCAGCACCTCCATGTCCTTCCTGGATTGAGAGGCCCAGAACTGAACACGGGATTCGAGCCGCGGCCTGAGGAGTGCCGAGTACGGGGGGACGGGTCGATTCCACCTAGAAATAACCCATTGCCCGGGGGCTCCCCCGCGCAGCCCCCGAGCGCCCCGCTGGCGGAAGGGCGGCGGGGCGGGCGCAGCGCGGTGGGCGGAGCGGGGAAGCCTCCCGGGCAGGGCGGAGCGGGGCTGTGTCGTAGCAGCCCCGCCGGGCCGGGAGGCGATCGCCACGGAAACCTCGGCCCCGCCCCTGCCCCCCCGGGTGCCGCCGGGAGCGCGGCCGGAGCTGCCGGGTTCTTCCTCCCCGGGCGGCGCCAGGTAGAGCGCGGGGCGGGGGCTGCCCGGGCCGGCCGGGAGGAGCCGCGAGGGGCGGCGGGCGGAGCGCAGGCCGGGCTGGTTCCGCTGCCCCGCCGCAGCCCGGCCCGGATCCCACCCGGCGCCGCTGCCCCCGGCCATCCGCTCTCCGACCCCGGCAGCGCCCCCCGGGAGCGAAGCGGGGCCGGGCTCTCCTCAGCCCGCCAGGGCGGGGCTTGTTCGTCGTCCCCGATCGTGGCGGAGAGGCCCTTACGTGTTGCCATGGCCGAGGGGGCCGCGGCGGCCCCGGCGTGCTTCAGCGAGGATGATTTTTACTGCCCGGTGTGCCAGGAGGTGTTCAAAACGCCCGTGAGGACCGCCAACTGCCAGCACGTGTGGGTATCCCGACCCCCGCCCCTTCCCAAGCCTTTTCCTCGCCTCCTCCGGCTCTCCGCCTTGTGCTCCTCAGCTCCCCCCCGCTCCCGGCGCACGGACCCTCGGCCTGGAGACGCTGGCGGTGAGGATACGAGCCCAGTGCTGCTCCAGCCTCCCCTCGCCTCTTTCTTTTGTAGCCGACGAGGACCGGTCATTTAGGAGAAGCCCTTCCCCCCCACATCCCCGGGTGGCTGGTCGGCGGTGGGGGTGTTTTGCTGTGCTGTCTGAGCTAACTCGCGGTTTTTAACTTCATGGTTTTCCCCGTTCCTTTTCGAACAAGGACGGTAGTGTGAGTTGTTCTCTCTTTTCAGTTCATCTATTCAGCATTTTTTTTTCCAGGGACGTTTGATTACAACGTACTACTTTGTAGAAAAGCAAAATAGCTTTGGCAGCTGGTGCGTAAGGAAGGAGAGCTGCAAAAGCTGGTGACCTGAGGTCTCTAGGAACGCGTGCTGAATGAAGCTTTGCAGTGGTTTTGGCTCTGCTTAAGGACAATAAACAGGAGTTACGCTGATAAGATTGTCCAAAATCACGTGCTTGCTGCACCATTTAATATCTCATTAGTGATCAATCTGGTATGCAGCTCGGTAATACCAGTCAATAAATAAAGCGAGTTTTATCTAGTGTGCATTGCCAACTCCCCTGATTTCCATATACTTCATCATAAGCACCATTATTTCATGTTTCTTTGAAATGTCAAACTTTGTATTCAGTAAACTAGTATTCTGATACTTCTCTTTTTTTTTTTTTTTTTTTTTCCCCTAACAATCGTCCAGCTCTTTTTAAGGACAAAGTATCTAACTCTGTATGTTTTGCTAACCTGTGTTTGTGGTAACTTTTCAATTTAGGTTTTGCAGGAAGTGCTTCTTGACAGCTATAAGAGAAAGTGGAACACATTGTCCTCTCTGCCGAGGGAGCGTGACTAAAAAAGAAAGAACGTATCCCAAAAGGGCTCTAGATGTTGAAAACAGTATGAAGAAAGCTTCTGGGGGCTGTAGATGCTGTGAGAAGCAGGTAGAGTAAAACTTTAAAAAAAGTTGAATAAATTTTTCATGTTTTTGTCCAGACACGCCTTTACTGTGTGTCATTCTCATCTTGGAGCTGAAGAACCTGTAGCAATTTGAGCTAAGCTTTGTGTGGCTTGTGCATATACTGGGCATGTAGTGCCTGCTAGCTGTACCTAAGAGGTGTAAACTGAAAGAGCATCTTGAATTTTCAATAAAGGCATTTTAAGTGGAGTGCCAGTTTTTCCCTGAAAAGATGGAAAAAATTGATACAGCTGTAAAACTGGCAAAAGGAAAGTTAAGGAGCTGAACATGAAAATTGCAGATATATATAAAACCTCAGAAACTCTCAATAGGGAAATGCAACTTCTTTGAGCTACTATGAAATTTAATTTAAAACTAAAATATGTGAGTTGATTAGTTGCAATGCCCACATGATCAATCATATGTAATTTCCTCCTTCCCCATCTGTCATTTTACTTTCCTTTAATTTCCTTTCTAAAGGGATCATTATTTTTGGAACACTGGGTGAAATCTTGACCCTCAATGAAACCAAGAGTTATGTCTCTTTTGATATAAACAGATGTAGGATTTCAGCCACACTTTTTGTTTATAACAAAATGCATCAAATCCAGGTAGTCTTTATGTTGATTTCATTTCACCTGGGACTTCTGCCAATGTGAAGATCAGCACTAATGGAGCCCTCAGCTGCTTGCATTGTTCATATGATTCATTGAGATAAGAGGTGGGGAAAAAGAAACTGATAGCAAGTTGGTAAACTCGACAGAAGAACCAAACAGAATAACTTTAATGGAATTTAGGCACAGGCATGTGAGATATGATCTTGTTCAGCCTCTAGACCTGTGAGCACCTTCTGAGAGTGCTGTTGGAGCTGAAATTCATGGGGATGTCCAACTCAGCCGACTTCTGACAAATCTAAGCAACTCATTCTCTTATTTTGATTTAAAGGTCAATAGGCAGCCTTAAGTTGGTGATCATTCACCTGTTTTTCCTTCCCCTGCCAATGAGTAAACACACCTAACTCAAAAAAGAAATGTTTCTTGCATGAGGTAACAGCAGGCCAGAGAAGACTGAAGGAGCAGTGGTGCTTATCCCATCCTCACAGCCACTCTCTGTTCTAGCTCATCACCTATTGATGCTGGATCTGGAGGTGTAGTTCCAGTGACTTTGTTTCAATTAAATGGTGTTTACTTGCATCTTTCATCCTTGAGAGAGCTCTCAGATGTCCAGCAGTTTGAGTGGCAATGTTCTCCAGTCTCACGGAGTGATGCTGGCTCTGAGGAGAGAGAGGAATTGGAGATATCCTGTTGGTGAAGAAAGTGTTCATGCTCAAAAGGGGGACCCAAGTTCTGGTTTCTGCTGCACATGAGGTCTAAATAATTCCTTCATGCATTGCTTTCTGTTGGCAGAATTATCTCTTCCTTCTATCTATCCCTGGATTGTTTAGTATGATTTCAGTAATTTGGCATTTTATTTTCAGGTTAGATTTTCGTGGATGAGACAGCATTATAAAACGTGTAAGAAGTATCAGGATGAATATGGTGTTTCTTCAATTATGCCAAAATTACAGATTTCCCAAGATGCAACAGGGAACAGGTAATCAGGGTGTTCTGTGTGCAACAGTGCATCTTTTTTCCCCACCCCCTCCCCCCCATGGAAAGTATTTTTTTCCAGGGCATTTCTTCTTTATGAATTTATTATTATCTATATTTTGTGTTTCAAAATAAGAGATTTTTCAGGTCTTTTTCTCTACTCTTAGCAGACAGAAGAAAACCTTTCTGCATGATGGCTTTGAAATGTCTTCTAGAGACTCTCCTAAAAAGTTTTTAATATTTGTAGCTTGCTTTCCTTGCCTCGACAGCATTTGAGCAGCTTACTTTGTAACATATTTCATAATATTTACCTCTGGAGAAGTTCCTGTCTATTTTTATTCCCCCTCCCCTTTCCGAAGTTTATTTTAGTGGGTATCCTGTTTCAAAACATTACTGTGCAAGCTTTTGCTTTCTGATTGAATTTATTTTGAACTGATCTCTTATGAAATATATAAGGAATTCCAGTATGCTACACACCATAAAATCAAATGACGCTTGCCATTTGTTTTTGGGCAGTAAAGCTAACCTTTTTTTTTTCATATAGTCTCATTGATGGTAGGGGTTGGGGATTTTTGGTTATTTTTGAAAAGCTTTTTATATGTCAATTTCACAGAACTTTATTATATATATCCCTTTTTTTGCCATTGATTTTCTATTTTTAGCAGTGTGAACTTCTCTGTATTTGGTTTTTCAACCCATCAGTCTATTGAAAGTTGAAGCTGTTACTGGAATTAGCTGCAGCTAATGTTTCACCAAAGTGTCTGAATATTCTGGTATCACTATTTATGCAGTTTGCCACAGTAGAATACCTGTGATTATAATATCACAGAAGTATAAAATAATTTACAATTACTGTATTTGTGACTGTAAATATTCATATTCTTAGCATGTCTGTGCACTTTCTTCTTGTTTAGTAAGAGGTGCATATATGGTCAAATTTACTTTCTGAAATATTCTTCTATTTTAGTTTTCCTTTAGGAAAAAAAGTTTATTTTGTGCAGCATAAGAAAATTTACCTTGTTGTAGTTAAAAGTTGCCAATTATTTGTGTGACTACATGGCAGTTAAAGGCCTTTTACACCTTCCTAAGTCAAAAAACTTTGAAAGTGCTACTTGTCTTACAGTCATATAGTTCATAATACTTTCATAATACTTGGCTGTCACCTGCATTGCCGATCTTGTTGACTAAATGTTTGTTGTATTATATACCATTTTCCGGTAAAGTTGTGTAGTATGCCACCAAGCATCACCATGGTAATTAAATTATCCAGAGATTATTCCAGTCCCAGTTGATTGGAAATTAGCAAATGTAATGCCCATCTACGAGAAGGATCAAGAGTGATCCAGGGAACTACAGACATGTCAGACTGACATTAGTGTATGCGGGAAGGTCATGGATCAGATAATACTGAGTGCCATCATGTGGCATGTGCAGGACTACCCAGGAATCAGGTCCAGCCAACATGGGTTTACAAAAGTCATGTGCTGGTTGACCAGCTTCATCTCCTTCTATGTCAAAGTGACCAGCATAGTAGATAAGGGAGTGACTGTGGATGCTGTCTATCTAGACTCCAGGAACACATTTGACACCATCCCACTGTATTATTTTGTGGAAGCTGGCAGCCTATGGCTTGGACAGGTGTGCTCTGGGTGAAAAGAATTGTCTGGATGGCCAGGTCCCAGAGGGAGGTGGTAAATGTAGTTACATCCAGTTGGCCCCTGGTCGCCAGTGGTGTTCCCCAGGGTTCAGTTTGGAGCCACTCCTGTTTAACACCTTTATTGATGATTCGGATGAGGGGATTGAGTGCTCCCTCAGTGAGTTTGCAGATGATAGCAAGTTGGGTGGGAGTGTTGATCTGCTGGAGGGCAGGAAGGCTCTGCATGGGCATCTGGATAAGCTGGATCAATGGGCTGAGGCCAGTGGTGTGAAGTTCAAAAAGTCCAGGTGTCTGGGTTCTGCACTTACAGCAGCCTCAGGCAGTGCCACAGGCTGGGGGAAGAATAACTGGAAATCGACCCAATGGAAAAGGAGCTGAGGGTGCTGGTTGACAGAGGCTGAGCCATGGTCCCGTAGTGTACCCAGATGGCCAAGAAGACCAGTGGCAGCCTGGCCTGTATCAAAAACAGCGTGGCCAGCAGGATTGGGGCAGTGATTGTCCCCTGGTACTCAGCACCAGTCAGGCCACACCTTGAATCCTGTGTTCAGTTCTGGGCCTCTGAATCCAGGAAGGACATTGAGGTGATGGAGTGATGGAGTGAATTCAGAGAAGGGCAGTGGAGTTGGTGAAGTGTCTGGAGCGCAAGTCGTATGGTGAGCAGCTGACGGATCTGGGGTTGTTTATCTTGGAGAAAAGGAGACTCAGTTGCTGCAGTTAGCTGAGAGGACGTTGTAGTGAGGTGAGGGTCACTTTCTTCTGCCATGTCTTGAAGTGAAAAAAACGAGGTGAAATGGCCTCACCATTTCAGTTACACATGAAGAGGTTCATATTAGATAGTAGAAACTTTTTTTTTTACTGAGACCGTGGTCAGGCATTGCAGTAAATTGACGAGGGTGGTGATGGAGTCACTGCCTGTGGAGGTGTTCAAGAGGTGTCTGGATGTGGCACTTGGGGATATGATTTAGTGGTGGTTATGGTGGTGCTAGGTTGATATTTGGGCAGACGATCTTGAAGGTTTCTTTCAGCCTTGGTGATTCTGTAAATATTGAGACATACCTTGATCCAAAGGAAAATTTGTGAGGGTTAGGCTATGTGCCATTGTATGTTGCCTTGGAATTCATGGGACTTAATGCATATTCCCCCCCACCTCTGTTACTGTTAAACTTTTAAAATGTTGATAGTTTAGTAAATAATCTGAAGTTCCATTGTTTTTTTTTTTTTCCCTTCATTTAAAGTAGCAGGAATGATGCAATATCTGACACTGGCGAGATGGCTAATAATCAAATACGTCAAGGAGAAACAAGGTATGTTGTTTACTTGTCTATAGCTGTTATTAGAATAGATTCTGATAGTCACAGTGCAAACTTCTGCTAGTGCAAAAACCAAAACACAAAAAACCCACACAAAACCACCAAGAGCTGTATTTCTAGAATCCTGTAGTTTCTTGTACACTTGTTTGTATCTGTTTGTTAGAATTTGGGTTATTTTAGTACTTCCTTGAAGGATTTGCACTAAAAGGTGATACAAGAAAGCAAAACCAGGGTGTAGCTGCAGTGGGAACAAAAGAAGCACAAGTCTCAGAAGAGTGCATTTAGGCATACTAATTGTAAATGTACTTCCAAATTGCAATGTGATAGTAGCACTGGGACTCCTTAGATCTGCTAATATGTCAGTGGGGGTGTGGAGGTTTTTTGTTGTTATCAAAGCAGGGGAAAACAACGATAGCTTGATTCGTATGGTTTCTTAACACTACTTCTGAAACTTTTCTGTTTAATACTCTTATATTTCTGTTTACAGTGGACACCCAACTTTCAAATGCCCCCTGTGTCAGGAAGCCAATTTTACCAGACAGCGCTTGCTGGATCACTGTAATAATAGACATCTTTATCAGATCGTTCCTGTGGTAAGTAGAGCTGCTTATGTATGTTTCTAAGCTACTTTCTTTGTAATTCTGTGGAGCATTTTAACTGTGCAGTCGCTACTCCATATCTGTAACAATCACTGTGGTCTGAGAAAGACAGACAATGTACTTCATGCAGTGCATTTAAAATGAGGAGTGACTTAGATGTGAAAACGTTTCATGTCCAGCCTGCTGGTTCTATGGCATTTCTGACTTAACTGTCTCATTTATCTTGGTGGGAAACGGGCTCAGTTTTTGAGCCTAATTCTTAACTCTTCTTTATTTAGTAGTTCAGGTATGTTTCTATAGAATTCCATTTTGTAACGTAACTACTGTTTTGTGTGAAACCGACAGTTACTTGAAAAGTAATCCAATGTAACCAAAAGGTCTGCAAGAGAAAAATCTCTTTGGATTTCTATTATTTTCACCTGTATAGGGTGTGTTATTTTTCCTTTTGGCTTACTTGATCATCTCAATTGTATGAAAAATCCTCCAAACAATAAGTAGGATGCTGTAGTCGCTTTCTTTTCTGAATTAACTTAGATATGATAATTTTTCACTCCCAACAGAAACACTTTAGAAATTGATCAAGTTGAAATGTAGTTTTTGAATGTTACACAATTAAGGAAAAGCACACTTAGCAGTATGATTTGATGTTAATGTCTTAGTGTATTTTGGTAGTGGTTGAGTAATAGACTAGTTATTCCTGTAGAACATGTCTTTAATGCATTCTTCATTGTCAATAACTTTTTTTTTTAAATTCTGTCTCTTCCCTTCTCCCTCCAAATTCAGATCTGTCCTATTTGTGTATCTCTTCCATGGGCAGATACTAACCAGGTTACTAGAAATCTTGTTAGCCATCTAAATCTAAGACACCGATTTGACTACGGAGAATTTGTGGTAAGCTTTTTCTTCTTTGATGTGTGGAGGAATAAATGGTAACTCTTTTCCTAAAATCAAAATGCCAAATAAAAATTTTGTACCTGACATGTGCTCTGAACATGCAGTGTTCCTGTTTTGTATGGAACTCGGAAGTAGACCTGTCTGTTCTTAAACTTCATTATCATGAAGTTAACATGAAGTGCTACTGGGAATAGGTGTTGTCAAACTGATCCAAGCTGATGAGTTCAGTCTTTGGCTTAGTGTTCTCAATCAGAACTATTTATTTGTTTTATTCTGTTTATTAGAACAGTTTATTACTGCTGCTTCCAGGGGAAATAAGATAGATGCTATTCTTTTTATGGACATTATTGACCTTTTAAAGCAGAAATTGTGAAGTTATATTCTCAGGACTCAATGTGCAGCTTGACTAGCTGGTATTGCTGCTGCAGCCACTCTTCCTGTATGTAGTGAGAGAGACTGAAAAAGAGATGTTTCTCTTAATCAGTGTTTAGGTTGCCCCTTTTCAGTCTCTCTTTGAGTAAATGACCTTAAGTAGATGAAGAACTACATACACAGATGTAGTCAGTGGCTGATTTGTAAGTCAAGCCAAACATTTGGGTTCTGCATGTGGGATCAGAGAGCTGGAGAGATTGTAGCTTTTTCTGCAGAGTTTGACAGGCTTTGGTGTGCAGCAGGTATAGTATTTGAGTCGCAGACAGTCTCACTGGGTCGCAATGGCAAAGATGATGTATCTTTTCCTTTGAGTTGAGTGAGCTGTGATAAAAGCCTGAAGAGCTAGGGTTTGAAAGGAGAGATTTGGCTCTTCACCATGAGTGCATGTATGATGACCTGAAATTGGTGATAGGAATTCTGATTTGGGGAAGCTGCCAGAATTGCACTTAAAAATTCATCACTCTGGCATATCAAGAACTTGAAGGATATTCCTGCAAAAAGTAGCAGACTTTTTGTGTGCTGTGTTTGCTTTCCCATTTTAGGCAATGTATTCTCAACAGTCTATGATTACTGTTGTCTGGGGATCCCATTTTGGTTTTATTAATGGAGGATGTTATGGCTGATTAGAAGCCCTGCTGAAACAATTGCGTGACACAGACAGCTTTCCTGAGCTGGCTGTTCTGTAATGCAGTTGAGCCAGGGAGAGAAGATGGACCCTTCTGCTTAATGAGCCTTGTCCCACTCCACTGATACTTCTATTCTTCTCCTGTCTCATGTGTCTCTTGGTATTTGGTACAATAAAAGATTCTGTGCAATATAAACAATCATCTAGTAGCATGGAGTCTTTGTCTAGGTGCCATTTCCTATGTAAAAACATAGCAGATGAATGATTAAACTAATGACTATGCTATCTTGAATATTTACCCATTTTGATGATGTTTTCATTTTATTTAGAATCTTCAGCTTGATGAAGAAGCCCAATACCAAAATGCAGTTCAAGAATCCTGCCATGTGAACTTTTAAAGTAGAACCCCCTTCATCTTCATACTGATTATCTGAGAGAAAAATGACTTTATTCTGTTGGAGATCCAAAGGGTATATTAATAAAAATGTTTAGTACCCTCTTTTCGGGCTAAGCTTCTTTTCACACTCATAAGGACTTCTGATTTTGCTGAAACTCAGGCTTGACATCTTGACTGAGTTCTGCCCCTGTGAAATTAGGGACATTTTTGGAACTTCTCACTCTTGTCTTGATTTTCTCTAACTTTTACTACTCTGTTAATTACATGTTCATTTGATTAATGTAGGATGTTTTGATTCACCAAAACCAACTTTGAAAGTATCTTTAGAAAGACATGCAATGATGCTCTGTTGCACTGTTGGGTTTCTTCAAGTTCAGCTGTCTTCTAAGGTATCTTGTTAGATAATTTATTTTTTTCCTCTTCCTGACAAAGACAGGCATTTGTCATACCAAGGACTAATTTTATTTTGTTGTTGTGATTTGTTTTTTACTATTGCTATGTGACAGAAAATAACAACAGCTTAAAATATTAAAAGATTTCTATAGATCAACAATGCAGAGCAGGGCTTTTTTCACCTTTCATTGAGAAAGAATGATGCCATTGCCTAGGAATAACTAAATCTATTTTTTCATCTTTGGGAATAACTAAAATAGGATGCTTGCTTACTAATATGATGAGATGTATTCTCTGTACTCCTAAGGAAGATTACATATTTTCTGAGCAATTCAAGATGACATGCAAAAGGTGTACTTTTTTGGCCTATGCCTGTGACCAGATCTTGCTGGAGCTTTTTAAGAACTTCTAGTTTTGCATTTGGAATTGAAGTTTTGGTCTGTCCTGTCTTTCATGGAAGTCTGTGTTGCTAAATAACTAAACCAGTTTCACACTACAAAAACTTTTTATTTTTGTAAAGCTGTTTAAAACTTGTACATCTCCTGCATCTGAAGGCTTCAAAAAACTGTTGAGAAGAAAACACTTACTTTAAAATAGTGACAACATATTTTAAGAGTTCCTGTTCTAGATTTCCACCTTCCCAGCAAGAACATAATTAAATTTGGAGAAAATAGTAATAATGCAATTTTGAAATTAAATGGAAAATCCAGTCATAAAAACTTTAGGATCTTTTATATAATACTAAAAGGGAGAAGGGGAGAGAAGGCTGCACTGTCGCTGTCGAGGCAGGACTGGAATGAAGAGACTCTGACCAGAAGGCTGCTGAGAGTAAAACTCCAGTTTATTCAAAATACACTGCTCTTTTATACAGAGCTTCGAGAGGACCAAGTCCATTGGTCCCGAAGTGAAAACAATCCTCAGCATTGGTGCAGAGTGCTTGACGCACAGTGATAGAGCTTAACTATAGACAATGTGAGTAACAAGAGAGAGAGAATTATTTACATTCTTCTCCAACTCTTTCCCAGGCTTCTGCCTGGCTAGAAACTCTCATTTCTCTCTTTGAATGAGTCTGAGACCCACACTGCACAGCATACATTTTGGAGTTTTAAATAGTGTGCTGAACATACACCTGTTAGGACTGACTGCATTCTGTGTTTCCATCACCCCTTGTCAAGTTATTGTTATTCATGAGCATTGCATATGTGGTGGAAAACATCCCCCGTAATTTTTTTGTCTAGATGGTGATTTATATGTTGTAGTATCAGTTGTGCAGCCAAAGTACGGTCTACTGCTTGTGGCCTGCCTCCCTTTTTCTTTCCAAACAGAGGTTTTGATTCTTCTTTAAATGCTGAAATATCTCGTGTTCCAAAAGTGATAATGTTGAAATGCCTCATTTTACAATGTAATGTATTTCAGAACTGAAACTTCTATTTTATTGAGTGTTGGAACTAACCCACTATGCATTTTATCTTGCCTTTTCTATCTTAAATTTTTTTCTAGTGTAAAACATTACTGAAGGCATTGCTGGCTAAAATTCAGAGAAAGTTGTCTATTTCAGAAATAACTATTTCAAAAACCTTGTCTGAAGCTTACGTCTTTTTTATAACTACATTTTTTGCATTTCGTTACTATTTCACTACAGTATTTTGACAGCAGACCACACTTGGAACTTGTATTCCAATTTCCTTTTTTGCTCCCATATATGTCTGTATATTCTCACTTGTCTGTCAGCTCTGGTGCTTGTATGACCACATACTGTTTTGGAGTGGTTCACTGAGCCAACAGAAAAAAAAAAAAGTAAATTTTTACTTTTGCTCAGTAAAGCCATCTATTAAACAGTGCCCTTTTACAGAAAAGAATGTCATGATACCTGATGATGAAGTTTTACCTTTTTAAAATAAAACCACATACTATGGTGATTTATTACTGCATACATTTCCTAAGGAATTTAACAATTAGATGTAAGTCTAGTTAACTTTTTTAGATTCAACAAAATGTTTATATGATCTGGCAATAAATGCCTACAGCCAATACAGATTCTGAATCCTCATGGACGCTGGAACTAGTTATTTCTATTACTTGAATATGTCTTGGGAATTGCGAGTGAAATTACATCTGTTTTAAAACTCTGGGAAACAATTTTTTCTATAGCAATAATTAGTTGTCTCTTGATGCATAGTTGCTGAGAATTTTAGTCATGTTTAAATGTTGAGAGACTTGAATACACATTTTAAAGCAACAAGTGTGTATTAATGCAATACAAAAAAACCTTTCAAAATGTTTATCCTCTTTATTTAAAATCTGTATTGGCAGGTGCTGCCTTGCTTAAGATTTTGTACTTTTTCATATTAAGAGATTGCATCCAATACATTCACTAGGTTAATGTTTAATGAAAAATTATTTGAATATGTTGCTGCTGGTCATAATCTTTCTCACTGAAACTCAGACATGTGCAAAAAGCTGTGTATTTGTGATGGGTGATGCCCAAAACCTGAAATTTTTACTAGAAGATTGCTTCTTAACAATGTTTTCATGTTCATGTTGCATTATGTATAGTTTCAGTGTGTTATGTTTGAATTGTACCTTCTGGGTTTTTTCCTGTTAAAGTATTTTATTTTCTATTTGTCTTTTTGTTGCATAATAAAGATGATCAATTCCCTTGGTGCTACTTCTTCCTTTTCAGATGCTTTCTAAAACTTAAATATGTGATCACTTGTATGTCTAGACACTGAGTTATTCGAACAGTGTGTATGCTGCTGGAATGATGAGATGTGACTGGTGATGCATCTGTGAGCTGAAACAAGTTACCTTATATCATACCTTGGGATTTCCAGCAAGCAGAAAAGATTATAGGTTGGCCCAAATCTGCTTTGTGCGTATTTTCCTGTTTACATGTTTGTTGCTGTTCCATGTAATGTTAATAGAGAAATAACATCCTAAAAGGAGACAGAAAGAGCTATGTAACACTTAGAGTCATGAACAAACCTTGTTATTTAAAGGTAGGTTTTCTGAGAAGATTTAATGATTTTCTGGAGAAAGAATTGCCAGTACATTTGGGCTGGTTACGAATTTTAACCAGCTAAGTGGCAGCTAGATGATTTATCCTTCTGGCCTTTGTTCTTGTGCTGAGAAAACCTGGTTATTTCTTGTGCTTTTGCATTCTAAGGACACACAGAGTAATAAAATTGACTTAATGTGTTGTTTCAAATGTGTTGTTTCAAATGACAGAAATGTAACAAAACTATGTAAATTTCCTTTTTATTCTTTCCCCATATAATCTAATTTTCTGATCTCTGAGTAAACCGCTGTATTTTCTGAATCTCTTTATTAGCCCTTTGTTAGAGAATTCATTTGATTTCATTACAGCAATTCATATTTCACTACTTAGAGAGAATGCATGTGATATATTGGTAGTGCCATGGTTATAGGATACTCGAGCTCTGTAAAACTGCTCTTTGTTCTCCAGCATTAAGCCAGGGCCTTGTTCCCAGGGAGAGAGGGGGATTTTTGTTGACCCAGTTCATCATCTAGCAGGTAGTTGGGATTAAAATGAGTTCTGTGTTTGGGAAGCATTTCTGGGTCCCTCTTTTTATATTTGACTTTTGAGTCCGGTAAGATTTGAATGAGTGTCTGTGACTCTGCTATAAAAGAGTGAATGGTGTATTTTTTGTAACCTTTGTTTTATGCAGAAACAGACACACCAACTCATGAGCAGTGTTAGGGAATGGGACAGTACTACATGTGGTCAAGTGCACATTTGTGAAATGACTGCAGAATCTGGCATCCAAGGCTGCTTTATTGCAACACAGAAGAGCTACAGGAATATCTGATAAAGGCATCTTCAAGTTTCATTTAGAATTTAAGAAACAAGCAATGAAAGGGCACAGAAACTACATAGTCTGTTCTCCATGCAGTGTACATTTGCTCAAAATCATGTTTCTTTTGTTTCCTGTTGTGGCTGTATTTGAAAAAAAAAGAAAAAAAATAAAGATACAAAGTCCAGGGTGTCTACAATGAGGAGGCATTTCAATAATGTTAAAACTTCTACTTCCCAGGGATTTGCCAGACTTGCTAGGGTCAAAGCATGGGGTT